>NC_085936.1:20647714-20971571 GCF_963556715.1 Cydia fagiglandana | reverse complement strand
ACATATAAATCTGTTTATTTTCTTCATGAGTATCATGTAAAAATCATTGATCTATCAGAAAAAAAATACAGGTGCAACAAATATATTACAAACAGGAAAATAAACAGTTATTTTTGTGTCCTGAAAAGTAGCTTAAAAATACATGGTGATTTTTTTATTCGCACCGACGCATTGTGTTTATTGCAGAAGATGTAAAGGTAAAATATACAAAAGACAAGACAAAAATATTGGATTTTTAGTCAAATAAATTCTGTAATATTTTATCAAAACTGAAAATACCTACCTACTCGTAAAATGTAGCAGAGCGGACCCCAGGTTGGTTGAATCGTGGCAAAAAGTCGGGACAATGCTAAGAAGATGATTAAAATGACTAAAAGTAAATCCAAATTAATATAAAAATGCAATGGCAAAACCATAGTAACAGAAAACTTAGAAATAACGTCACTATTTTTAACCAAAAAATTGACAGAAATTCGAAGTGTTATTTATTGAGAGAAAATAAGTAAGTACATAATATAGGTAGCGGATTTGTAATATCGCTATATACAGACAGCACATTGCAAGAAATGATTACATTAACAAAATATTTTGTTACTACTTACTCAAAAATTGGGATTAGCAAACTATCTGTTACACCGGCAACAACTCAATCGGTTTTAGGATATTTTTCTTTATTACTTAGTTTTAGTTATTTTTAATATTACTTACCTATTGCTCAATGAGTTCGGCTAATTTTTATGTCAAAATTTTTGTCAGGGCATGTCAAAATCTGCCATAAAAATATATAATTGCGCTCTAATCTGTATTATACAAATACGAATCCTACTTAATAGGTTTACAAAAAATCTAAAGTGGTATCATAAGAAAAACAAATGTTTTTCTTATTATAGACCAGAATGTTGCCAACAATTAACTCTTAATTACCAAGAGCAGCGTCGAGATTCTGCAAAAACATTATTAATATCATGCTGCCATTTACATTCAAGTGGCATATGACAATTAAAACGAGAATGTCAATTTAAATCCAACTCTACTGGGTGACATTTTGTTCACCAGTCATACTCTGCTTAGTAAATTTAAATAGGTTATTGTTGCGGTAAGCACGAAAGTTAACCCAGTTTCCTAATAGATGGCGCTACTCGGCATACATCGCGCGTTACAAGAGTTTCTTGCAACCTATATACTTAAAGCACCGGCCTGTCAAGCTTTTTATTTTTGCAATATTCCTTGAACTTGAAGATGTACATAGGTATACTTGTTAAAATATAATTTAATTGTGTTGCAAATGGCGTCTTAATTATTATTTCATTAATATGAGGAACTAGAGTGTACAGTTATATGCTGAATAACTTTTATTATGGAACCAATGCCGAAATCGTGAAAAAGAAATTTTACTGGCCTACAAAAATCAGCGGCAGCACATCAGTCGGAATGTAGCTATGAAACAGCCAATTTTTTATAGCTATTTCGGTATTAGTTCCATAATAAATCTATTTCAGTATGACCTATAAATTCACTACGCAGATTATGGCTGGTGAATAAAATTTCACCCTGTATAATTGCAGTCTTTTAGCGATCATATAATAAATCTGTCAAGATTAAAGACTTTTAATTATCCCTTATAGGCCTTGGAATAAAGTTTAAAATATAAAATGCGATAAATGGTTTAAATGTGCCTGATTATGACGCTAAATACCTTTTTTTTTACGGCATTTAAACGACGTGTCGCGGAAAAGAAAATTACAGTAGATTCACTTTTAATAAAATTTACTGTTTCCTCTTCAAAAATTAGACTAAATTTATCACTCTCAGTTTGATGTATATTAATTGAGTCAAAATTATTTTTGTTGTCTTCTTTTTTGTCTGGGTTGGAGCTTCTTATATGGGCACAGAATAAATAATAGTACTAGGTACAGAAGACTCACTCCCTAACAAAACGCGTCTGTTACGATCAGCACAGATATGGCCGCTAGGTGGCGACAGCGCCACGCGCGGCTTATGGCAAACCCCAAAATTGGGGCCGAACGGATGTACTTTTAGCTACCTGGAGCAAAGCGACGAAATCGCGGAGTGAGCCACGCCTGATATGGGTTGAAATTAGTACTTTTTTCTCATATTAATTACAATCTACAGCATACAGCTGGATGCCAAGCGGACCCCAGCTCCCAAGAACCGTAGGAAAAATGCCGGGATAACGCGAGAAAGAAGAAGAATTATAATGTACAACTAGAAAGACGCTAGACAATAATCACGCCGTTTCTTCTTGTCGATTTAACAAAGTACTGTATCTTGATGCCCTGTGATTTGCCATTAAAAAAGTGGTGGTTAAAAATGCCGCCGCCTAATTGGCTGCAGCCCTAAATGAGTGCGACGCCCGAGTCATGCGCATGTCACATTACACAATTAAATGCGGAAAGCGTACAGATGTAGTCCATAATTTTTGTCCATCGTATTTTCTCGGAAACGTTTGTATTTGTCAGGCCGAGATTGACTGAAAAAGCAAGACACATTCGTAAGTTTCCGTAAAAATACGATGGAAAATAATTTTTACTGTCGACCCTTTTTAGGGTTCCTACGCAAAGGGTAAAAACGGGACCCTTTACTAAGACTCCGCTGACCGTCTGTCCGTCCATCTGCCTGTCTGTCACCAGGTTGTATCTCATGAACCGTGATAGCTAGACAGTTGTAATTTTCACAGATGATGTTACCGCTATAACCACAAATACTAAAAACAGAATAAAATAAATATTTAAGTGGGTTAATTTCCCATAGAAAAAACGTGATTTTATGCCTATGATATGATGCCTTTTTTAATTCTGCAAGCTAACTTTGTTATATTCCAGTACCTATATGAATCATTGTCCATTTTAAGTAACACCCTATAGCCCTCAGACATAATAATGGCCGTTCATGAAACATTGTTGGCCCCAAACATTTAGCCGTATGCCAATTTTAAAATTCGATACTTTTTAATACTGATATGATATTTCGCGCCGTACAGGTCTCTCGTTAAGTTCGTCTAAACTAATTTTGCACTGAATTGAATGGAATAAAGTGAGGGAGCTTCATTGAAAACTGAAGCTCCTCGTTATGACTTATGAAGTGAAAAAACCGGGCAAGTGCGAGTCGGACTCGCGCATGAAGCGTTCCGTACCATAATGCAAAAAAAAAACAAAAAAAAAGCAAAAAAGAAAGCGGTCACCCATCCAAGTACTGACCACTCCCGACGTTGCTTAACTTTGGTCAAAAATCACGTTTGTTGTATGGGAGCCCCATTTAAATCTTTATTTTATTCTGTTTTTAGTATTTGTTGTTATAGGGGCAACAGAAATACATCATCTGTGAAAATTTCAACTATCTAGCTATCACGGTTCGTGAGATACAGCCTGGTGACAGACGGACGGATGGACGGACAGCGAAGTCTTAGTAATAGGATCCCGTTTTACCCTTTGGGTACGGAACCCTAATAATCTTTGATTTACGTTTGTGACCTGTTTTAATAATTATGTTTAGTATGGAACGAAGGAATAAAAACATTTTTAATATCATTCTTACTGATAGTGTCGAGCCTGATTATCAGGATGATGATAATGAAGAAGAGACGAAACGTGCTGACAATATCAAATCCACATAAGATTTTGAAATGCCGAATGCCGCTTCTTAGCTCGTAAAGTGTTTGGAATAGCCGTAATATAATAATATGGCAGATCCACTTACGCTAACCACGGCACTTAGTTACCGCGGGCAAAAAGCTCTAGACCACGAGCTGGGGATCGAAACTGACAGTTTTTACAGCAAAAAAAAGTTTATACTTAGCTAAGTATATACATTTTTTTTGTTGTGATTGCCTCGTAAGACCCATATTGAACATTGGTGTACCTATAGTAAATTGAAATCATTGGTTTGACAAGCAATGAATGAAAAAATATGCTACATATTTTATTTGGATTATAAAAGATTCGAATAAGATTGAAACTGACCTAAAATAAATTTAACTAAACGAAAATTATAAAACATATAAATATGAATGGTACCTAATGCCTTGGTCACTTAAGTGATTAAATAGATCGATTCGATCGGGATTAGTCGAATCATAGGCTTTTGACACACGTATTTTCAAGACATAGCCGTTTTGTTTCAAATGTCAAAGAATTTAGAATGCTGGGATCTTCAAGTCCTAACCATCGAATGCGCTAGAGCCTCGTTCAACGGTTACCAGTAATCCTTTCAATACCTTATGGTCTACAATACATAGTAGTTTTTACGAGCAACATACATTTTTCCATGTAACAATAGGTATTCCAGAATATTCCTGATAAAGCCACAAAGCTGTTATTTGGAATGATAACGTTTGATAACCTAGCTTTAAACAGTGTATAATACCAATTTCGGCAGGTTATTAAAGTAGCTATCATACGCGTGACGTCCCCGAAAAATGAAACCTTTTTTGGAGTGTCGGCAGGGTGAAATTTGGAGCTAACTCTTGTAGTATTACACATGTAACGAGCCGCGGAGCGTAATTATGACGCGTCAGAGTGCCACTGCGCACCTAATCATGCCTGCTGGAACAGACCATTCGTTGCGTATTCGAAGTAACATGAAGCTTCGATTTTCTGTTGCGTAAACTGGTAGCTTGGGTGGTATTCCACCTGTTCAATTTATTTGTCCAGTGTGTATTTTGTCTCACATTTTGCTTAATGAGAGAGTAATACGCAATGAAATTGGACCTAGAATACCACCCTCTCTCATCAACTTGAAACTACGTGATGTGGCAGTTGTGAATTGCATACATGGTGTTTATCCGTCTGTAGACGGACTGCCACATCGCATTTTTTATAAAAGACCACATAATAAGTGACACATTTTCATACATTGAAGAGGTTCGTGATACGGCAGCTCGTCTATAGTCGTGTCGTCATCGGCCGCATCGTGTCATAGCATGCATCTTGGTATTACACTGATGATGCATAAAGTCACGAAATCACTAAATATTTTAGTGTGACACTAGAGAGCCTCATGGTGTACCTAAAATGGAACAGGAACATTACAATCTACGAAAACATGGAGTGTGTGGATAGTAGTTTTTGTCAAAGTAAAAATCACCGGCTACAAACGTGGTCATCGTTTACGCCTCATGGCGGACTATCCGTTTAAGTGTTAAGAAAATTCATCCAGGCACGTTTATGTAAAAAAATATGATCGACTAGACATGGAGCCACGTAAATGAGAGTAATTTATAGTCATAAAATTTATAATTTTATAGTACTCTAGCTTTATCTTAAATCTATTATGCTGTGCCATCATGTGTAAAACAGAAGAATTAGGAAATAGAAGAAAATAAAAGTGCTGCCCTCTCTGGGCGCAGCGTAATTGTGAGGTGTCAGAACGCGACGTAATTACCAACGTCAAAACGTCGCGCATAATTGCTGGACGGAAGTGACGTAGCCACGTCGTTTCGTCGACGTTTTTTCATTCTAAAAAGGTTGTAGAGGGAAATGCTAGGAACACAATTTTTGACTCCGTAACTTTGTTTGGACTAGTTAGGAGGTGAACATATCAAAAGTCCCCGGCTGTAGCCCCGCTGCTGGGGGGTAGAGGGGGGTAAGAAGGTCGAATTTTTCGGTTTTTCATTGATATCTTGGAAACTTTGCGTCTTAGCGACATGACTACTAAGACAAACCGAAAGCTGATAAAATTAGTTACAAGTTTTATCCTGTCAAGTTTTTCGATATCATGAATAGTTTTTGAGATACCCACTCTTGAAAGTTTATTTAGGGATTTTAATTTTATCTTGATATCTACGTCAGTGAAGCTGTTAGGCCATGTTTGGTATCATTTTCGTATAAATCGGGGGTGCTGAATTCATTTATGGTATCACATTGACACCATTCCGAAGTAAAACCAAAATTTAAAAATAAATATTTTTTTAAATCCCTCTTCACGCTTAAACTGCTGAACCAATTTCGTTGATATTTGGTATAGAAATAGTTTAAATCTCGACACACGACATAGGATAGTTTTTATAACCAAAAGCATCTTTTGAGGGTGTGAAAAGTGGGGTGGAAGTTTGTATGGGGAGTCAATAACCGCTGAACCGGTTTAGATGAAATTTAGGACGGAATACATCTGTGATTTAGATGAAAGTGATGCCAAACATGACTTCATACCTTACCTTGAGCAGTATTAACCTCAGGAATTCAGTTTCGTCGACGAAGTTGAATTCCTCCCATACTCCATTTCACAACTTTAAAGGATGATTATTCAGATAAAAAGTATCTTATGTCCTGTCTTGGGACTCGAAATATCTGTATACCAAATTTCAATTAAATCGGTTGAGCGGTTTAAGCGTGAAGAGGAATTTAAAAAAAAAGGTATTTGTTTAAAGTTTATATGTTTTTTCTTAGGAATGGTGTCAATGTGATACCAAAACTGAATTCAGCACCCCCGATTTATACGAAAATGATACCAAACACGGTCTAGCAGCGTCACTAATGTAGATATCAAGATAAAATTGAAAGCCCTAAATAAACTTTCAAGAGCGGAAATCTCAAAAACTATTAAAGATATCGAAAAACTTGACTGAATAAAACTTGTAACAAATTTTATCAGCTTTTGGTTTGTCTTAGTAGTCATGTCGCTAAGACGCAAAATTTCCAAGATATAAGTGAAAAACCGAAAAATGAGACCTTCTTTCCCCCCTCTACCCCCCAGCACCGGGGCTACGGCCGGGGACTTTTGATATGTTCACCTCCTAACTAGTCCAAACAAAGTTACGTAGTCAAAAATTGTGTTCCTAGCATTTCCCTCTATAACTTCTTATTGCTTGGCCTAAAAGGGTGACTTAATTTTTTTGTGGTCAGTATTACGGGGCAAATTAAGTGCAAAAATATTGGACCTTTTGAAGATTACTAGCATCCAAATTTGCCACTTGGCCAAATCTTTTCATATATTTTGACACCGAAAAACTTGATTTTTGCTTTTATCACATAGGTTAACTTCATCTATCATATTATACCCGATGCTCGCTCGGACATTTATGTATAGTACGATATAGAGATTTTCCAGGAACGCACCTTATCAACCCAGGATCAAAGCAACAAAGTTGCATTTGCCGTCACGCATGGCATCCCTGTCAAAGCGACGTCCGGAAATTCCAAGCGTTGACGAACATTCACATTTCACCAGCTGCATCGTTATCTTGGCAGCGCTCTGATGACATTCGGGCAGTGATAAGTGACATGACAGTTTATCAAAAGCGTGACATGCGTGACTTTTAACACATAATGACATACGACATACGTCGCTTGACATTACTGTGACAAGAATGAATTCTCTCGGCTGTTGTCTATAAATTGTAACAATATGTATGAAGTTGCATTATTTATTTTAATGAGTGATGGTACGCTGGTGTGAGTTGTGCCAATTTTGGCGCGCACAGTGTTATTTTAATTGGTTACTAAATCATTTGTTTTCTAATACTCAATTTTATTTTAATATGAATGAACATATGAGTAAAAAGAATAATCTATTTTTAACCATCCATACGATTTATATTATGTTGTAGATATTTTAGGAGTAGACAGGTTATTTTGTAATGTAATGTATTGTTTACCAAAGTGCTAGCTGTCGTATTAAAATCAACACTATTTTCATGCACAGTATGACATCACTAGTGGTATTTTAATAATTTAAAGTAATAATTTGTATTTCAATTTAAGAGAGTTAGTTTGAAATACAGATTATTAATTTAAAATTAAAAAGTAGGGTAAAGATGTTTTGTCGTTTCTGCACTCGGAGAGTAATTTGTGAAGTACAAACTCAGCTTGCAAAATTCACAGAATCTCTCGTACTTTCATAGGAATAGAACTCAGGTAAAAAATATTTACCCCAATTTTTTTATTAATCGCGTTTAATTCGTTCGGCTTTACGCTTCTTCCATTTTCTACGTATTATTTGTGCCCAATGAAAATCTGGCATTTTACTCAGACATATATACCTACTCGTATAGTAACATTACCTTAGTCAAAAAACAAATAATATAATTACTTAACGCGCGTGAGTCGATCAATCTCTTTCGCGTCATTAGGTAACGTCTCAAGCTGTGCGTTCCCTTCGCCTCAAGAGGCTGTGGAATTAACTTTCTGTCGAAGTTTTCTCGAGAGAATACAGTGTGGGGTTCGTCAAATTATAAATATCGATAAATATATTTTAGGGGAAATGTATTGATGTTGTACAGTCAGAATCAATAGAAGCGGATGAAACAGCGCGTCAAAACAAAAGTATCTGCCACTCTCCCCGCACTTTTCCGAATATTTCTCTACAGTTCACGTTCAAAAGTAGTATTCTTAACAGTCTAATTTTTCTACATATTTTATAGAGACATCTTTTTTGTTAAGCTAAACATGTAACTTTACATACAAGATATTCATATTTTCGTAATAAACGCAGCACGCAGCATCATATGTGAAACCCTATTGTTTAGGTAATAAAGCTGCTAATTGGTAACCAGAACTACCCAAAAGCTAGTTAGTATCCGCATTGTTACGAATGACTTTAAAACTACAAAGACTTCATTTAAACACATTTCTCAAGAACTATTAGACTTACCAAAACTTACTCAGCAAAAATGCTCCACTTTCAAACTCCGAAAAATGCATAAAACAAATACAAAATTTGTTCTACACAATAAATTATGAGTACTTCAAAAGCACACCAGTTAATTTTGATCTCCCACTCCTTTCACGATCTTTAAATGTTGATAATAAAGTAAGGTTAGGTAAGGTGGAGCGGGGGTCAAGATTTACTGGTCAGGCCATTACGGTGGTTAGTGCAAAGTTGAAAATGGCCACTTTGTACTTTATATTTTGCTCCTGGACACATAACCGTGGTTATAAATTTAGTGAAGTGCGGAGTGGAAATCTCTTTTAACTTTGCAAATGGAAATTAATTGTAGTTATTAATAATGTAATTAGACAAACTAAGCCTTCTCAACTCGTAATAAACTTCCAATAACTGAACCGTGTACACGAGAGTCTATTAGAAGTCCGACGTGGTATCGGAGATACAATGACTTATGTTTCATTTTTTTTAGTATCAAAGTCATCGAGGATCTGTTTAATTTGAAGTAGGTACCTAACTTGAAATCTAAAATATCTATAGGTAGTATGGAACCATCCTTACTATAATATTCTTTTTTCTTAAAGCTGTATTTTTTGAGTTGTGTGTGCATATGTGCAAATAAGTAAAGAGTTACTCTATCTTATACCGGGTGTGGCCTGTAACAGGAGCAAATAATTAAAACATAGATTGTACTCCTCAAATGGTGAAACTTTTGTTCAACTTTTAAAAATTATGAAGTATTTAGACTCCCTATTTTTCATACAAAATAAATATTATCTTCAATGGATACCGTCGCCACGCGCCATATCATTGTGATTTGACGTTGCTTGTCACGCCTTAAACATAACAAATTTCGCAATACATTGCGTTTTAGAATAAACTTTAAAGTTTATTAAAAATCAAACCACAAGTTATTTTTAAAAGTCGCTGAACAAATGTTGGTCAGTATGGGGAGTACAGCCTACAGTTTAATTTTTTGCTCATATTACAGGCCACACCCGGTATATCTATCTTCATGGATTGTTCCCAGGTTTTATGTTATGATTATTGTATTAATGATGTAGACCTTTTGTGTGTGTCGTGGTTTAAAATTTCAATTTTTATTTCCATTTCGTTGGTTCAAGCCAGAGTCGTGCCGTTTAGCAGAAACAACCTTCTAAATAATTGCTAAAAATATTAAGTACTTACTGAAAAATTTGGCGCAAACGAAAACGAAAGGTGAAACTTATCGAGCGAGATCAAATCTGCAAGTACTGCAACTAAACAACAACAACTTAATACCAAACTTACCCTACTTTCCCCTTAAACTTCATTACTTCTCCTTAAAATCGTCTGCTAAAGCATGAAATGTTACGCTACGCGTAAACAGTGTAGCTTACAACCAATTACTGGGGTGTAAAGTGTGAGAGTTACGAGAACTAGAACCGATGCAGATATAACAAACTTGTTACGGTATTGATCTTATTTTGATACGACCTTGAAGATCGCTGACGCTGATTCGTGCATGCGAAATGAAGTGAGTCTAAACCGTAAAATTATTCAAGACCAAGACGATTAGATTATATTTTTAACCGACTTCCAAATCCCAAAGGAGGAGGTTAGCAATTCGGTTGTATGTTTTTTTTTTTTTTTTTTTTTTTTTTTTTTTTTTTTTTTTTTTTTTTTTTTTTTTTTTTTTTTTTTATTTTTGTTACTCCATATCTCCGTCATTACTGGACCGATTTTAAAAATTCTTTTTTTGATTGCATGTATATGCAGTCCCGTTTTCGTCAAAATCCAGTTCTGATGATGGGATCCATGAGGAATTGACGGAACTCCTCAAATCTTAAAGGCATACATATAGTGATTTTTGTGTTTTTATTAACAAATCAAGCATATACATTCAAAAACGTGACATTTGATGAAGTGGAACTGCTGATGATGATCAGAACGGAACTCTTCAACGACGCATAGTTCACCTTTGGCGATTTGTCCTCTTCCTTATGTTTGTTAAGCAAGTTAAGTTTTTAAGCAACATTTTTGTCAAGCTTGAGTTCTGATGATGGGATCCATGAGAAATCGAGGGAACTCCTCAAATTTTAAAGGCATGCGTATAGAGGTTTTTGTATTTACATCAGAAAATCAAGCATTTTCATTCAAAACTGTCGCATTTGATGGAGTGGAACTGCTGATGATTATCAGAACGGAACTCTTCAACGACGCATAGTTCACGTTTGGCGATTTGTCCTCTTCGTTATGTTTGCTAAGCAAGTTTAGTTTTTAAGCCACATTTCTGTCAAGCTCGAGTTCTGATGATGGGATCCATAAGGAATCGAGGGAACTCCTCAAATCTTAAAGGCATACGTATAGAATTTTCTGTATTTTCATCATAAAATCAAGCATTTACATTAAAAACTGTCGCATTTGATGAAGTGGAACTGCTGATGATGATCAGAACAGAACTCTTCAACGACGCATAGTACACGTTTGGTGATTTCGAATTTCGATTTTGACTTGGTCTGGGACCCGGACTCGTACCCGGATCGGAACCGGACCTGGACTCGGACTCGGACTTGGACCCGGACTCGGACCCGGACTCGGACCCGGACTCGGACCCGGACTCGGACCCGGACTCGGACCCGGACTCGGACCCGGACTCGGACCCAGACTCAGACCCGGACTCGGACTCAGAGACCTGGACCTTGACCCGAAAAATCACTATGATACCTGAACTAAATAAACCGCTATGATTACCTACCATAAAATGTAGGTATATAGTATGATGATGCCAAACCCCTCCCGCTCATACCCCCGTACACCGCACGGCATGCGCCGTTAAGTAGGTTAGGTTAGGTTTGAACTGCGATCCTCACAGACCAAACCTAACCCACTTTGGGTTAGGTTTGGTTAGCACTGCGGGCTTTACAGAAACGAAATGCTACTAGAAAAGTGGGTTTGATTAGGTTCGAACTACGATCCTCACAGAACCGAACTGCAATCAGAGAAGTGGGTTAGGTTAGGCTAGAACTACGACCCTTACGGAAACGAAATGCTACTAGAAAGTACTGGTTTTACCTCCTTTTCTACATAGTGCACCATCTACCATAATTTTTCACCGGGCCCCGTAGAAGTCGGTTTTTTTTTCTTAAAAATTATTATCCTAATTACATACCTTACATACACATACATCATACATCACGCCTATTTCCCGGAGGGGTAGGCAGAAACCACGGATTTCCACTTGCTACGATCCTGACATACCTCTTTCGCTTCCTTCACTTTCATTATATTCCTCATACACGCTCGCCGATTTAGGATACTCTTGACCTTGCTTTTCTTCAGGATTTCCCCGAATTGATCAGAGAAAGTCCGCGAAGTCTAGCCCTTCCAATTAATTCTTATCCCTACCTTCCCTTCCCTTCCCTTAAATTCTTTTCTAATTACTTATTATAATGTCCTAATTTTTCTTTTTTTTTGCATGGTCAGAGTTGACATTATATGTATTTTCACGCTTGCTTGCAAGCAAAATACACATTATACCTGAATAGTTTTAACACCTTTTGTTACTGTATTTTTGCAAATAAATGATTGATTGATCAAAACCATAACAACTTGTTTAAATCTGAATTGGGCTCCTGTGGAGTAACTTGAGGGGGATACGATTACGTGCACTAGGGAACTAAATGTCTACCTAAACGTTATCTTGGAGTTTATAAGGAAAATACATATCATGACTAGATCAGACAACTATATTGATACTTATGTATTATTTTTGTGTGAGTTTGTAATAATTGTTTCTTTTTTAGGGTTCCGTACCTCAAAAGGAAAAAACGGAACCCTTATAGGATCATTCATGCGTGTCTGTCCGTCTATCTGTCTGTCTTTCTGTCCGACCCCCCCCCCCTTATCTCCGAAACTACTGGGTTTAAAACTTTGAAAAAATTACACAAAATAGTTATTTATCTATAGATGATAGAAAAATCCTATTAGAAATGTGCAGTCTAGCGTGAGTCGGACTTAATTCGTTTTTGATCCAACCCCTACACGGGTTTTTTTAAAGAAATTTCATTTACGTTCCACATAAAAAAGTACATTGTTAAAAATTGAGTAATTTTTTCTTCTTAATATAACTAGGTAGGTACCTATATAACTAAATAGTTATTGCAAAATAAATTAAAACCAATATTTTCAAATAAATAACAAATTTATTTCAATACATTTCAAAATTAATTGATGAAACGTTGTTTTACGACTACCTCGTTCATCTGTTTGAATTACCATCCGCCGTAACTACCATAGAGACCGTTTCCGTAACCACCGTAACCGCCATAGCCGTAGCCAGTACCATAGCCGCCGTACCCACCGTAGCCAGCTCCGTAACCACCGTATCCACCGTAGCCAGCCTCGTAGCCTCCGTAGCCGTGATGGTCAGTGTTGTAATCAACGCGGTGCACGTATGAAGTGGCCGGGGCGTAGCCAGAGTAGCCCAACCCTCCGTAGCCGAGTCCAGCGCCGTAGCCAAGTCCAGCGCCGTAGCCAAGTCCAGCGCCGTAGCCAAGCCCGCCATAGCCGACTAGAGCCCCAGCTTGGGCGAAGCCGAATATGCAGGCGGCAATAACGGCAATCTAAAAAATATATTTAAATATTAAAGTACTCTATAATAATGTAAATATTTCTTTTTAACGTTTGTCATGCTAATAATATGCTCAATTTCAAATCGATTTTCATGGATCAAAAACAACAAAAAAGTAACTAGGATTGGAGACGATTTCTTGGGAGTTATCTAGAATCTATTAATACCTATACATATGAACACTTAAAAGTAAATTTGCATATTGGTAAATTAACTACCTATTCATACATAGTCAGATAATTGGTTCTCTGTTATAATGTTACTCATAATTATATAAATACATATTAAAAGACTTACAAATATTAGTAGGTAGGTTATTTTCGATGGATTATTAGGACGCACTAGTTAATTGATATAATTTTAAGATTTTTATTAATATTATATATCACTAAATTACATTGTTATGTTAGGTATATACATCAGTAAAATAGGTGCGAATATAAACTTGGGATTATATTTTGTAACAATTACGAATAAATTAGTCTAAATCTAGAATACTTAGCAAGCTTATCGAATAATAGAAATACTTAGTTAAAAATATATTACCTTAGCCAACATTGTAGTTTCTTCAAATGTGACGATTTGAATGATACCAAACAACATTTTTTCGTCTTTTATATACAAATGGTAGGTTATTACCAAGGTTCCAATGTGAACGGACCATGAAGTGATTCATTTTTTAGGCCTTAGTTATCAGACTCTGTCGAACATCGCCGCCTTAATTGCATTATTTTGTAAATTAAATATTATAAACGTCCTTGGATTAATTAGATCTTTATGCTTAGCAACTAGAGTTAGACCAAGAAAAGTCTACAACGATTTTTATAACATACGCAGTGCAAAGTGTTATACCTAGGTACGTCATAATTTCAGAAGTTTGACGTTTAAAATAACACTTTCACTGCGTGTGCTATCAAAATCGTTGCAGACTTATATTGGTCTAACTCTAACGATATAAATGTTGCAATGTGTGTACTGTAGTACTGCATCGATCATATATTTTTATAGACAATTCTTTACTGATCGTGAACAGCTGTAAGTCTATACAGGGTGATTCAGGAGACGTGAGCAGGACTAACACTGCGCATTTCGTAAATTATAAGCAACTGTTTCGTATCAGTATTAGTGAAGTTAACGTTAATTTTCTAGTCGTGTTGAAAAAAAAAGTTATTAATTTATTTACGACATGCATGGTCACCCTACAGTTAGAATACTAAACTACCGATATTCTGTGTCAAATTGAATGTCATCACGGACTGGTTACTTTTGAAAACTCGTATCTCACTCAAGTTTGACAGTTTATTTTCTTCGTAATCATAATGCTGTCATTACGGTTAAAGAGGTTTTATGTTTATTAATTAGGTCTTGTAGGGTGACCATGATTGTAGAGAATTAAATTTGCCCTCGCCAAAAAGTAAAAAAATAGGAAAAAGTGTGGTTGTTTCACCTAAATACGACGGTGATCGATCAATTATCAGTTACTGAGTGTGCAGGATTAGTCCTGCTCACGTCTCATGAATCACCCTGTATAGGTAATATGTCCATAATTCCTGAAAATGTTTACCTAAAATATTTTTTTCTCGTAGTTTCAAATAAGCCCACCCAAAGTTTCAAATTGCCTCAAAAAATAATAACAGAAACGTCATTATGCCGACAAGGTCTGATGAAAGATACGAGGTAACATTATTATAATAATAAATGCATCACTCTTCCTTAAATAGGTATATATTTCATTAATTATACCTAATTAACTAAGTTAATTACTTTTGTTGTCCGTATGTCCGTAAGTGATGCATAAGCCTAATGTTTATACATATATCGGAGTTTTTTTTATTGAATCATTTTTGTACAATTGTATAAGCGCAATGTCACTTTATGCTTAGGTACGTCCGAAAACATCAGAATCAGATTTTTTTATTGCACTCATGTTACTACTAACATGAGTATACACTGTTCTCAAAAACTACTTAATACTGTTTCCACATGAAGCCCTGTAAAGGTATACCAATCATCCACTGAGATACGAGAAAGTATGGTATTTTCTTAACTCAACGAAAAATTACATGTAATTATTTCGGGAGAAGTTATGATTTCGTATTTATTCGGCCCAGAATGAGGAGTTCTTCAACAAATATCAAATTGTATCAACATTTTATAAAAAAAAACTACAAAAAATAACAATAACTACTTTATAAGAAACCGTTTCTTGCTATACCTAATCGGATTGTCACAGTTGATTTACTTCCATGTTATAATTGGTTATCGACCTCGCAGCCGCCGAGCGAGTCAAAGTCAATGTTACTACTTTAGAGAAAAAATATTACGTGTTCACAACAATGACGACCTAATAAAGATAAATCTAGGTAAAAAACGTAGCTTTGTAGCAGTAAAGTATTCTGTATCAACTCCTAGTGTAAATTTCAATCGAGCGTGACGTGACGCACGCGTTTGCGTTCTCATTTTGTATGGGTTTTTGAATTTTCAAAACGTCTTGCGTGACGCGCTATTCAAAATCCATACAAAATGAGACTTAACGCATACGCGTACGTCATCACGCTATCGAATGTGTACGCTAGGGATAGGGGTACGGAGTACGGATCATACCGCGGTTTAACGTTTGAGGTGTGAGGACAAGTGAAACTTACTTGCCGATGTCGAAAAAAATTATATGACGTACGAGTAACACAATGTAATTTAATAATGTAAGACAATGTGTTATGTAACTTCTAAATAGATATTAAAATTGCATTAAACAATGACATGAACTAAAGGGTAAAGGCGGGTTGCGCTTGAGAATGATCGAAGGTTTGCAAGCTATTATGTATTTTGCTAAGAAGTTGGATTAATCCAGTCTACATAAAATAACACAAATATTTCGGACTACAAAGTCATTTATTTAATGTGTAAACTGTACACACATGCAAGAGGGGCTTTACTTAAGTTTTTTCCTATACTTAGCTTTTTTCACCATCATGTTCCCATAAGAGGCTCCTTAAAAGTATTCGACCATTTACGGTGTCTATATCTGTCTCGAAACACTCCAGACCCCCAAACATAACATTAGTTTTAAAAAAAGCATGCATAAATCACAATGTAACGTAGAAGCATCCCGAAAACGTATCAATGTGCCATCCAGTGCACTCCGCGTCTCTTAGGTCGTAACGTTACAATTTTACGACCGGTTTTATTACTGGACGCTTTCGTGCGCGATTACCCTCCGGAGTGAGTTTCGCTGTTAGATGCCCTGTAACATGTTAGTTTACCCTACCAACCCGGATACTATTTCGCTAGACGCACGTTTCATTACCCTCCCAAAACTAAGAAGGAAGTTCAAGATGCTTGGAAAAACGGTAATGGATTTTAAGCGGGTTGCGACCTCAAGGCATTACCTACAACGTCAGCAATTACAATTTTAACGCGTGTTTTATTATCACAGGCGTCTAATGTACTACTACGTACATTAATTTATCACCCTCTGTTTACGAATGCCTTGACAATTTCAATGATGTACTGTGATACAGCGTCCATTTTAATCAGAGCCGTCTGCCGTTTGCCGTCTTTTACGTTATTGGCGGTTTAAAGGGTACGCGTTCGGTTTGAGGGGTCTAGGTTGGTTGGATGGCGTGTACAATCGTTTGGACAGACAAGCGATGGACATATCAAAGGCTGGGCAACTGGAAATGCAGTAGTTTCGATTGAATCGGGAGACGTCTGCGGCGGGCGGGGTTGATTGCAACGTGTCTACAGATCTGATGCCACCGTTTGTCTGCGGGTGAACGGAGATGAAATTGAGTTGAGGGCTTTAAACCCGGATTCCATACACGGATTTCTGTTTTGCTCATTAGATACTATGTTTGAGTGACAGTAAATCAGATAGCTAACTGTGTGCAGAAGTTGTCTCAGCTCTGTATATAATTGATATGTTTTTAGTCGAGTTAGTAAAAAAAATTACAGACTATACAGCGGCGGCAACAATTTGCCGCGCCAGTAATGCAACTGCTGTTGACATCCGAAAGTTATTACGAATCAATTCTAACAATAAAACAACGGAAGTGACCATTTACTTATAAAAAGTCATTCTCGCATATACGGGTCATTTTATTTAAAGTTATACACTACTTTATTTTTCGAATCGAATCGAACTCATTCGATTTACATTCAAACATTTATTTTTTCTTTCATTTCATTCGATTATCGTCATACATAGTCTGATGAACAATGGTATCAGAATGGAAATAAAAATTCCTATGATTCTTATTTATTTTATTAAAAATATCGAAAGAACATTTTCCAAATTGATTTTTTTTTTGTATACAGCTTGAAACAAAATTACCCCCAAACGTTATTTAATTACGATAACGCACTTGTAGTTATTAAGAAATATTGGCTAACCTTTTGTTACCTACGCCTTTTAACAACACGATATATCATGACATGTTAAGCGGTAGTTTATCATGAATTTTGTGACATGAATGACTCAAACATAACCGTAACGAGTCTGAAAGAGCATCAAACTAAAAAAACTCGTTTTCGTGACTTTGTGGTCGTTAAAAGAATTACAACTTCTACCGGTCACGAGTGACCCTGCCTACGAAGCCAATTCCCATAACGTACCTACAATAACACACAAGAATAACCTATTGGTTTAGTCTTCAGTCACTTATGCATTTAATAACATTTTCACAACTATTCCCGCCACAGACATTTCAAATGACACAATCCTTGAAATTTCCTAAGTCGACATCGCGGACACCCCATATTTAAGTAAATATACCGCGTCACCATCCCTCATTACCATGTCACAGTGGACGGTAATGACACCCCGTGGGAACGATGTTGACAGTCACCGTAATGAATATATGTCGGTCACGCGATGCCGAATGATTGATTCATATAATCATACTTTGTGATAAATTACTCAATTTGAGTCTAATAATGGAAAGTTGGTAAATAGCCTTAAGTTTATCTGTCATTAGTATCGATGTATGTCTTTAAACGTTGCCTTTGCCGTTGCCACAGAATAACTAAACATAAACTATAGAAGCGAAACCTTTAACACTTACTTAATAATTAATAAAATATAATACGTAGTATTACCACAACGATTATTTCTGTAGATTTTCCCAAAGTTAATGGCATTAAGCCAAATTTTCTGACTTAACCCTTATCTATTTTTCTTAACTTTTTAGACTATTGTCCACAGAACTCTACTATGGTCAGCAAAGGCAATTGCAAAAGAAGTCAGTATAGTGCTAGAGCCATTTGTATTCATGGCACACTTTCGCCGGTCAAAAGAGTTCACACATGATATATATTTATTACACACATAATATTAATTAGGCAAATTTAGTGATAAATCTATTGTAATTAGTTTTAAGTACATACGAGTATGTTTCTAACCCATAACTGTTTCACTGTCAATTGTCAATGTAAAGTTGGTTAAATAAATAAAATAAAAATACCTATGTAAGTGGTTCTATTTAGTTCTAGAGTCTAGACTCACTTGTATTTTAGAGTAGTTGCATGTACCCCATAGTTGCAATCGTCCTGGCTGACCTAATACA
This sequence comes from Cydia fagiglandana, assembly GCF_963556715.1. Classification (NCBI taxonomy): domain Eukaryota; kingdom Metazoa; phylum Arthropoda; class Insecta; order Lepidoptera; family Tortricidae; genus Cydia; species Cydia fagiglandana. Next base: position 20,952,776 of record NC_085936.1, on the reverse strand, counting down.
TAACTATGGCCACGGCTCACACAAAAATAAATATACCACTGTCCAATAAATCGCCAACAAGCTCAACAGCCTCAACACCAAAATAAATTCCTCCAAACATCAGTAAGTATTTGATATAATTTATAGCAGTGGCAGCAAATTGAGCCCAGACATGCAAGCCGCGCATTGTAAACTTTGCATAAATTGATTTATATCTTCCTCCATTGCTATGGCTTTTTGATTTATTATTCGGAAACACGCTCGAGGGATGACGGTCGTACATGGCTTTTCGACGGGTGATGGAATGGTAATGACAACTCTACATTACCGTCAATTGGGGTAACTAGGGACAGATGGCTTAACTTTAAACATATTTTTCGATTATGAACTAATCTAGTTAAAGACTGGTTGATCCCGATTTAGTTAATTTGTTTACTTTCTGTTTTTACTTCGTCTGCGCATCACTGTTTAATGATTGAAAAATTGTAAAGGGTTCGTAATGTCTGTGGATATACGCGATATGATCCGTTTAATTAAATAGTTTCATTTCATTGAGAAATTCTTTAAAAAAAAACTTTTTAACATGTCCGTTCTCAACTCAAATTATATCAAAACCTATAATTTATTTTAATCGGTTAGACAAAATTTCTGCTGCATTTATAATATTATGTAGTAAGTATTTAATCTTTGATTAGGTACCTTAGCTTACTGTCAACTACAAATCGTTTTGTATACATCTCAAGTAGATGGAATGTTAACCGTACAATGCACCACTAATCACCTTGTTTTGTGTGTCGGCAGATTTGTTATTTTACTGTATCTTTAAATACCCTCCATGTTATTAGTTATTTCGCTTTCATGCAAAATGTATGTTTGTAGTTTTAAGTTCTCATATAAGTGAATTGTCAAATTCTTAATGAGAATAAAGAATCTTAAACCTATTATGCATGTTTATATTTGTCAGATTTCTCAAATTTATAGAAAATTACTGCTCTATTATTAGCTTTACTTACAGCGCATTAACCTTTAGTAAATACTTCATTGTTTAACTCGTTCCTTCCGTGTCGTGCGTGTTTCCTTCCAACGACTTACTTAGTCACGTGTTAAATAAACTTACGCTATAAAATAAATACGTTAACGCTAAATTACCGCTTTCCAGCGTGAACTATAACACTTCACATTAGACTTGAGTGCTAAAGAAAAGTATTTGACTTCAGCTTTTTTGTTTCCGAAAAGCATTGGTGACGACAAAATAATTCAAACCCAACGACGTTAATCAAATGTTTGATTGAAGTCACGAATTCAAACAAAAATATAAAACATAACACGCAAACAAAACCTTTCAATATGCCGATGTACGACAAATCGAATTTTCAAAACTAGAACGTCTTAAGATAAGTAAGTGCTCATTCGAGTTTACATCTTAGTGTAAAGGGACAGCGTTCAAATTGGGATTTGTTCCCTTTGTTTAGTTGCACGTCACTATAAACAAGTGAACTACGCGTCGTTGAGCACGCATTCAAATGAAGGCATTCAGTTAAAATATTTATCGACATGAGAAGCTTATTGAATATTTTTACCACGATTTATGCCCAATTAGCAGCCGGAGCGTGAATTGAATTGTTTGTGCCCGAAAATATGAAATAACACAATATTTACGGTAATGTTCGACCATTTAAAGCGGTCTGGTGCGCCGCAGGGGACCGGTACCCGAGCGCCGAAGGGTTAAATATACCAACTTACTCATATCACCAACAAAATGTGGAACTAATACAACTACGACCAAACTACGCGTGGTTTTTGACGCGAGCATTTTCTGAGCTGAATAATTAAGTTTGTTTTTTAGTTTATATGACGTTTTGATTTGAATTTACGAACCAACTGACAAGGTGGGCCTGAGATTATAAAAATATTTTAGCGTTAATACGGTCGTTTGCTCACAAATCTGAATTTATCTAAGCCCACCGGTTAAGTCGTTTCGTATTTAATGGCTTTTGAAGATGGCGGGCGGTGATATCACATAATATGTAATAAATAAAAAACAAACTTAAATCTTAGTGATCTTAAATCTCATGAACATAAGGCAAAAGGATGCATCATTTGTGTTACTTGTTCAAGCTGTCTCACTAAGATTTCAAAACACGTTTCCTGCAAAACTGTATAAATGGATAGATAGAGTCCACATTCTGTTTCAGTTTATAAAATTAAAATCACGAAAATGTGATGTTTAATTCCTTATTTTTTGTCACTTAGTTATGATTTGAATAGAATAAAGTATGTTGCTCAGATTAATCGTTTAATTTATTTCAGTGTCGGCGAGTATATTATACTCTAACGACATATTGACTCTTTTTATTATTGGTAACCTTTTCATAACATAACGTATGAATTTGAAACATATGGCTGGTGTTAATAAATTAAGTAAAACCTCTTTATTATTTTATCTCTGCAGCTGCCATAACTCGTTTCAGATCTATTCCGCCCGCTTGTTCAACGATTACTTCCAACCGACTAATCTTTTCTACATTATAGCCCTAATTAATTATGATTCATTTCGGTTCAAGTTAGCAATTACCGTGGCGTGGTCACTGATCAAAGCTTTGTGCCCGTTTCAACAGTTCAGTTGGGTAATTAATATGAGTTTATGAGCTTGGGAGTATATAGATTAGTATAAATGGTTACGCGTGAATTTGAATGGAGTAGACAGATAGAATAGAACAAGGCCTTGCAGAATTTATTGAATGCGTCGTTTAAACACTTGTAAAAATGTATGAGAATAAGTCGAAATGTATGTAAGTTAGTTTTTGAACCCTTAGCCAAACACTGTGAAATTAATGTGTACGAGTCGTGCTGTCAAAACTGTTAGTACACGATTGTCTCGTAGGCCGGAAAAATGTCTTGAACAAATCAGTTGATAACTGATGATTTTTTTCAGAATCGGTTTTTTAATAAAAGTTGTTTAGTAGGAACGAGTACGACTTATAAAATTCATCTCGTCGGGTCATACAAATACTAATCTTAGGAAAGCAAATAGTAAAAGTAGGTAAATAAATTTGATATGGAATGTCCCTGCATCCTTTTATGTACTTTAAGTTTGGGAAAGGCTACATAAAAAAGGTATTATTACATCTACCTACGAATTCATTTAATGGCATGTATTAACCACAGTCATTTTGTATTTATAATAAAGGTACCTAATGCAATAAACCGAACTGTGGATTAAAAAAATGTAGAAGCCATTATTTGATACCTAATCTTCACCAGCTTATAACTAGCCACATTTAGTCCACTAGTCACTTAGTTCGCATTTTAAATAATAACCGCCATTTTAACTCATCGCCATCCACAACTCATAAATAACGGTGCATGAGTCAAATTTGAGTCGTGTCCGTAAATATGTCATCGCGCTTTGATTCTGCGCGTAATGAGCTCCCTGACTTATGCGCGGGCGCTGCCCGTCGAAATAGACGCATTAGGGATGCCTATGATTGATAGATTATATCGACAATACTAAGACTTGGATTCTGAGCGTGTTGATTTGAATTTCCTAGGGTGCAGGGTAGATGGATCTTAGTGGAGCATTTTACCAGATTATCATAATAGATGCTACTAGGTACTATTTTTTTAAGACTGCCACGCAGCTTATCTCTGGTTTGATACTAAAATGTTGAACCCAGATACCTAATGAAATTATTATTAGACCAATATTTGCCATACAAGAATTTAAAAATTTTTATGAGTAGTTTTCGGAAATTGGGCTTTGGTAGAATACTCCCAATAGTTACGATTCTAATTAAAAAAATATCAAGGTGAGGTTGCTCCATGTACAGTCGCCTTGAGATATCAACGAACTCTAACGTTTGACAATACGCCTCGTGTTCAAATATCTGTGAGCACCTTAGCCGCTCCGATATACCTATCTGATGGCAACCGTAATGCTCCGATGGTACAATAATACATTTATTATTAGACAAAAATAAAATAATTATAAACGTTCGTTATATCGATACATTTATCGACTCTATTCCAACTCTGCCGCGCTCAGCACCTGTCGGTCATAAACCAAACTGTAAATAAAACAAAACTATGAAACGCGATTAATTCGATCCTTCCTACTTTAACTCCCACTGGATTTATCTAACTGCTTTATTATTCATGTTTATTATACGAAATTTATAACTTGTGTGTTTGGACTAATCTTGTAGCAAGTGGTTTTCACACTTCTCTGTTATGTATGGAACTTTACATATATTTAACGTAAAATTTATAGAGAGTATAAAAACGTCTCTGTTTATCTTTTTTGCATCTGCATTATAATTTTGTTTTCACATGTTATTCGTGTGTTGTTTTGTGTGTTTACTGGTGATAGTTATACAGTAAAATCTCTAGTAAATAACTAAGTTTCAATCCGGAGATTACAGGATTAAATCCTTGGCTTGTACAAATAAGTTTTTGAAACTTATGTACCTATGATTTATCATTATATCACCGGTGACGGAAAACATCGTAAGGAAAACGGACTAATCCCAGTAAAGCCAAGTTTCTCCGCTATGGCAGTCCCTTTTGTAAAAACTACTGCCTATGTCAATTTTTGGGATTAGTTGCCATCCGGACCTGAGGCTCCCATGAGCCAAAACAATAAAGAAGAATAAGGAAGAAGAAGAACTAGGTAGAACACCTGTGTGAATCCATGAACGGTCCGAGTCCGGGCCGAGGCTTACGTTACTTCGTTTTCTATTTATGATAGGACAACAATGATCTTGTGATGTTTTCTATGGAAAACTGATGTGTCAGACGCCTCGGCCCTGACCTAGGGACAGTAAGATGACGTCAATTGTTTGCAGAAAACTAAAAGAAACGCTATTTTCTCTATAACTCTTCTATGGGCCCGATTCGGATTTTGAAATAGACATCTATTAGACATCTTTTAGACATCACCAAGATACGATAACGATATGTTTAAGATCTAACCTGTCAAAATTGACATTTGCGCGATTCTGGAGATACTCTTGAACGATTTCCGCAGGATATGACTTAGAGATCCAATTCACATCTAATAGATATCTTACTCTATCTAACGTAAAAGTGACATTGGTTGCCCGAATTGCGCTGCAAAAGAGAACTAGTTGATATCTAAACTATAACGTATCTAGAATGGATCTAGTACGTGTCGTCTCTTGTGAATACATATCTTGAAGTCCGTATACGGCAGTATGTTAGTGCGATAGAGACATAGTGCAAGAGGGCCCCTTGGATTAATTCTAGCTGAGTCCTTTACTTAAAAATAACTTTACTCAAAATATAAATAAGCTAAACTCACAATAACAGACAGTGATTCCATTCTTCATCCTGCCTCACCATCAATCACCACAAACTCGTTGTCATTAATCATAACCAAAATAACAAACAATAGACACCTTCACGTCACCGAAATTCAAATTAGACATTTTAGACAAGTTATATTATAATAATAAAATAATATAATGCGGCCCTAAACGGCTATCTATGGACCCCATAAACTGTTTTGAATTAATCATCAACGGTTTGTTAGTTATTGAAAAAACTGGTTAGTGAGAGTGTTGACAAATTAGTATTCCGAGGGTAGGCAATAAAGTCGTGACATCAGGCATCTAAAAAAAAATTTAAAAATTGAAATAAAATCCACAACCGAATACCTACAGAACCACCTTCTTGAGACTGAAGTGGGTAAATTTTTTTTGTCAAGATTCTGGGAAAAATGTAGATTTATTTTTAAACCACAACAATTAAATAATTTAAACTTCGTTCTAAGTAACTGTCTTGCTGACATGATATCAGGAAACCAATTCAAACGTATATTTTAACTTCAAATTAATAACTAAGTGACATAATTTTGGTATGTACGTGCTTTTCGTATATAATTAAAAATGCAACTACCTAAGTTAAGTACGTTACAATATTAACAAGTTTCATAAATACAAGTCAAATTTAATCCCACACTATTTTCGGTACATAACCCCAACGTACCACAAATAAAGACACGTATCCAAAGGGTTGAATTATCGGTCGCATTTCACGTTAAGCTGTATACACATGTTAATGCGGCTCCCACAATAACGTAATAATGGTGGATTTGTGACTCACGTCAGGTGGTTAGTGTACTTAACCCTTTATCGCGACACGCACGCGGGACGTGACGCCATTATGTTAGGGTTGGGCCGTGTACCGGAATTTGGGTACCTATTTTTAAGTACTGTTAAGGTATTTGTTGTTACCTTTTGAGTTGTTCTTTAGCATTTCACAATATCATGTCATGGCAATGACTGATCCACATAAATACCAATTTAAATATTGTAAGATATTTTTATATCCTAGCGAAGTTGTCATTTGAGTCCATTCATTTGTCACGAGTGCAAACGTGTCAAAAATATGAGTTAGGGAAGTTGGAGCTTGTTGAAATTGATTTTTCTTTGAGACTTGTAGGTTCCTAATGTGGCTCAATTTATTGTCCCGAAATAGGCAAGAAAACAAGAATAAAGTTATATAGATGCTCTATCACTGAGTCACATTCAGTTAACATTACATTCTAGACACCACAGCGAGCTTACGTACCTACTTGTAATTTTTCTTAAATATACATATACCGAAAAGCCGGTACACATCAACCGGTACGTGTCCCAACTCGGCAGACACAATGGCCACCGACGGGCTCGACAGGGTTAATATTCTTTTCAAATTCGTGATCTAACAGTTACGTGCTACGTGTCCGGCCTTTGTGTATGTGTACCGGCTTTAGGTACAGTCATACACATTTAACGAATCATTTTTATTAGGGTCATGTGCTTCTTGTGCAAACAAAATTAAGGATAGCGTGGTAGATGGGTATAATTGACTACTTAAATAATTATTTATTTAGATAAGACATCGGCTATACCGTCGGTTAAAAATCATCATAAACGCGACTTAAGTTTTAGCAAACGCTCAAAACAATTACCTTTAAATGTCATGCCTCTAAGCTACGTCAAAATTCCACATTTAAACGATAGTAGGTATTTAAATATTTGTTTTGAGATAAGTTAAGCTTTTCTAGGTAGCAACTTTTAGTTTATTATATCAATGTAATTAGTATAATTAATGTAATCAATGTAATTAGTGTAATTAGTATTAGTGTATTGTATTGTATACTACGAACGTAATGCATTGAGATTAAATTCATATTATTAGTATAAAGCAACAAACATTCCTATAAATAACTATAATGCACTATGGTATAGGTTATGTTATGTGAGATGTTAATCTCTTTCAAAGTTGAAGTATCAAGCGCCGTTTGTACAATGTTTAACAAACCTACTGCACTTTTTAACACTAATTACCAAAAGTCCGTACCAATGTATTTTAATTACTTGTTGGACTGTACACAATTGAATTCACAACTCGTACACGAATCAAACGGAGTCATCGGTGCTTCAATAAGAGATCAAATTATTTGATTATGCAAATTATGTCGAAGGGCCGAATGGGACGACTTTGTTGGTACAACGTTCTGGTACACATGGAAATCACTCAATTGACCACTCATTATCATGTAAATTGCGTCTTTGAGTAAATACTAAGTTTTATTGTAATTGATAAAGTAATCCTTGGTTCGGATTACAAAATATTTACATTTGTTCCCTTGGGTAAATAATCCTTTTTGAATTTTGAGATACCGCATGCTTATTCTTATTCTAATTATCGTTTTATGTTCAATTCGTGAGTATTTGAATTTGTACCAATTAACAAAGGAATCTGAATGGGTAACGAAATGACCAGTAAGAGATTTAAATATTATTGAAGCAATATTTAAATTAAAATATCGTGACCACAAGGCAACGTCTCACGCTTGTGTTATTATAGTAAATTTATATTAATATTGGAATAGACCTATTAGCAGAGATATTATTTATATTGTACCATATTATTAATATTATTATTGTTTTTAGGTATGTAGCTTTATCTTTATATTAACAGTTTTGAATGATTCGCGGTTAGTTTCACTAGACTTACCTATATCGACTGGGATATGAACCGCGATCACCTTTTGTATTGTCTTCGAGCTCGATACCTCGGTCGATATAAGTCTAGTTTATCTATGTATATGTTGTTTAAAAAAACTAATTTCTGTTTTTTCTTAGTCTTACATCTTCGTAGAAATGCATTCAGATCAAACATGCAAAACAAATCGCTCAGAATTTTTATTTTTATAATACATCCCAACCACGCTACACTCATCACAGACTGTCACCGTATTTAATAACAATCAAAACCTCTGCCGGCGGCGAACAGGATATTCGTCCGAAATCGGATTCGGATCGGACCGAACAATGCCGGGGCGGGCCGCCGCCGGCGCCCCGGGCTCGGAAATTGCGAGGATGGAACGGCGTTTAAACTAAATACGGGGTTGATGAGACGATCCTATTCAAAACTCGTTTGTGTCAGAGTTAAGGCATACAGTTTAACAAAAATATTATAGTGGATTATGTAAGGAGGGCTTGAAAAAACCCAATTTCTGCCCAAGTATGAGCTAACAGTGGTGAACCAATCGTTATACATATATTATGTACCTATAATATACGTATGACGTACGACGTGTTACCTATACGTCGAAGACAAACACATGTAAGCAGGTACCGGTTGCATTTTGCTCTGATTTAAGGAGTCATTCTGATGCTTTATTGGTACAACTTCATAGACTCTGAGGAACAAAAAATGGAAGATGGCACTGTCATTTCCTTGATATTACGCTACTACCATTGCCGTATTGCTGTCGCTACTAGAATGTTCAATCCGTTATTTTATCAAGAAAATTGAAAGCGATATCACATGAACATGTAACAGACTGACATCTACATTCATGTATTTACTCTCTCGGAAATTACTGAATCTGTTAGAATTGAATTTTCCGCGTTATATTGGCACTGTTAATGCGACAGTGGAGTCGGAACGCCATCTGGCTTCTAATCAGGGAACTAATAGGTAGCTTAGTTTTGATTCATTATTTACTACCCTGCAAAATTATATAATTTAATATTTTTAAATGAAAATTATTAAAGCAATATTTATTGCTTAGTTATTTAAATACTACTACTTCATTGTGCTTTTAATTTATTCATGTTATCCTTAGAGATGCCATCTGTTGTAAGGCAGATGAATCAAAATACGCGGGAATGAAGTAGGCCAATCATATGCAAGGGTGGCAAATGTTAACCAATCAAATCTTTGGATTTTGATTCGACCATTGAGGAACTTCCATTAACATGGCGGTTTAGGGGTTCTCATGAAAACCGCGAGCGAGGTTATTTAAGGAACCGAAAAGAGGATTCGAGGCTTTTTCCGTCGGCAGAGCATCGAGTCAAAAGGGAGTCCTGTGAGTGTTAGTTTGTAAGGAAAACCATGTGTTAAGCTTGTTCGCAGATATGAGTATTACCTGCCGTCTTCACGAATTCAAGATTTGGACAAGAGCCAGCAACCTCAATGGGCGAGACGCAACTTACAGCACCTGGTACCATGGTGGAGCCATGGGCGTGAAGACCGGGCGTGTGGTCACCGCGAGGCAACTACCAAAAACACTGCATCTCGTAATCATCGAGCGAAGCTTCACCTCTGGACCATGGGCGTGTATAATTACACGAATCCATCACGTGACCGCTGCCAATCAACTACTTATGACGTACGTTAATTCATTTACACTTTATTATTTGCATGTCATTTTATATCTTGAGGAAACCTACATACATATTGCGATCATCCATAGGCTGCAGTGATTGCCTACTATCCGTAGGTTTATAGACGTGTTGATGTCGACGAGCTAAAAATAGAATCATTATTTTTATATGCTTGTCGTATGAATAGCGGGTAGTTGCATCGATCGCTTTAGATTATACCCTTCATTGACAAACAAAAGTACACTTTTATTCATGGTTTATGTAAGTCCGATTCTCGTACGTTAGTGAATTTTAATACATATAACGGACTGGATCGCAGTGTAGTCTATTCAATTGTATTTGTACATTAAATACCTTAATTATGTATGTGCTGGTGTGATTATATTAATTCAACTTGAAGTTCGTGTAGTGAATGAGCGTTCTTATGATTATGGATTAACCAACTACGAAGGGAATAGGAACGTTAATGCGTTAATCATCATCCATGAGTGTGTATGTATGTATTTTTACCCGTTTTATTTAGATGGTAATGTAGGACGCGTCTTGATTTAGATATAAATGAAATAGGTAGATGTGTTTAATTAGATTTAGTTATTGTTGCATTCTTCGATTATATCTGTATCGGTTACTGTAAGTGGTTAATTATTTTAGGTATGAATATCGTTCAATAAACTTCCATAAATAGTATTGGACGTAACTTTAACGAACGTTTTAGATTAAGATACCACAAGTTTAAACATTATAATTATAAATATTTATTCTTGGTTTGACAGTAAGATACTCATATTTTGAAGCAATAGATTATAGGTTATTTTCAGTATTAGAGATCCATAAATCTTTATTATTTTAATGATATAGAATATGTCGGCAATTCTAATTAAACTTACAATTTATAATTTTCATAATTGAAATGATGGTCCCTATAAATGCTTAGATGTCTTTGTCCATATAAAACATTAGCGCTGTAGGGCGTAAATGTTTGGTTAGATTAAAAATTGGTACGTATTTAAACCAACTACTTAATAGTTTATTAAACACTATTTTATTTCTCAATTTCCGGTTCACGAGTGGGTGCGGCAGCGAGCCCTGTTCCATCGACGGCTTCGGAGTGTGTCTCGGAGCATCCTCGTCTGAACCTGATCAATCCCGCTGCTACGGGCGCCCCTACCTTCTACATCAAGAAGCGACCGGCAGCACTACGCCGCATCTGAACCTTCAAGCTACTCACTGGAACCGGTGCAGTATTCACCTACGTGGGATGAGCAAGCTTTGTCTTCTCCACGACGTGAGAGCTTCGAAGCCCCGCCAAGCAGATCCTAATACCTACCTAAACGGTGACGTAGATCATTACCAATTATGTTAGGTGTACTTAAACGGTTAAACAGGATTATTGATTTATTACGGTGTATTTATCTGTAGGTAGTATTATGTAGGACATTCGCTATATTTGTATGTTTATATTATTGCGGTTTTAATATGAGAATAGGTAGATTTATATTTTATTACGGATTCTGGTTTAAAATGTAGGTACGGATTTTATTTCTTAACGTTCAATTGATTATTGATTTAAAATCTAGTCTATGATTCTTATGACTATCTGATGATTTATTTGAAAGCAAATGACTCTGACGACTTCTAGAACATTCTGTAAAGCCATAATCTGTGTGATAATACTGGTAATTGATACCTATTTAATGATCGTGATTTCGTATTCATATTTTAATGCTAGTATTCTCTAGTTCATCCAAACATGACTTAGCTAATCATATTATATATATGTATATCTCTCTCCTACAATCTGGTTCAGCTTAAGCTGGTTGCGAATCACCGTATCATTTGTAAAGCATTGTAGTTACATTGCTAATGCGTATCATTTTATCTGTTATTACTGATATTTGGTAAACAGATTGGTATATTTCTTATGGTCTTAACATATTATACTTGAGCTACGAGTCCTTGTGATTCGCAAACAGCTATATGCTATAGAGTTCAAGAGTCATGAAATGCTATTGTGGGTGTATATTTTGAATAATTGGTATATAGTTTGATCTATATTTAGCCAATATTTTTACTTGCCCCAAATTCATTTGTCATATTGAATTAAGTCATTTGACTAGAGTATGGTTAATATCTATTACTACCATTTCAGATTACGTCCAATTAAAAGTATATTATATTTATTTACTAACTACATAATTGTAGTTGTTGAAGCTAGTCACATATAAGTGGCTGTTTTAACAATGAGGTATTTAGATGTTACCCAAGTTCATTTATTTAAGATATCGCTAAGCAATGGTTTATGTATACCAGGTTGATGAAATACGTCCATGTGTTTTATTATAGGGCCTGTCCTTGTTTCTATGAAGGGTGTCCCGTCTTTGGCCTTCGGCACTGAAGGGATCTTTGAAAAGGGATCGCTTCAGTGGTTGTAGCACGTTCAGTGGAGCTAAGCTAAGTATATTGATTGCATTAATCGTACGATTCATGCAATACGTTTACCAACCTCCCCTCGCATAGAGGTTCGTGCAACCTGGAGCTGAAATAGGCTGCTGGTCGGAATCTGATTGGATCTGGATAAATCCCTTTAGATCTTTACAAGACGCCTTTCACCTCCCTGGCGAGAAATCTGTGTTCATCGTTTGCTGGTACAAGCCATTAAAGACTCCTTTATATACTTACTGGTAGGATTATATACATTTATAGGACGAGATGGTTCTGTATCGGAGTCAATGATGATATGCAGGTTATTGGCGGGGCGCTAACCCCTTTGCCCGTTCATAGATAACTGAATCATTATTGATCTTGTCCCAAGCTCAGTAATGAGGACAACTTTATTATAAGTGTGTTTATTCAGTATGATTCAACCTGGATTCAAACCTGTATTATGAATGCTTAGCCTTTTGTTGTATATTGGGTAAAGGTAACAACCCTAATCCAACTGGCTTCTATTCTACTTTTAGTAGTTCTATTTTACTTTCGAGTAAAACTCTAAAATAAAATAATGAAATGACTGATCTCATAATATTGGGGGGCGACTCTTATATCATTGCTGTGTATATTGTCTCTCTCTTGGGCACTATTTGTCTATTCATTACTTACTAGACTCTGTTTCAGATCTACTTGTTTGTCTCATCCATATGTGAATTACTCCAATACGCAAATCTATTGGGTGCTCTGCATGTACGTTAGGTTGATAGGGTTTTACCAGAAGGTAGTACAGTCAAATGCACGTCCGACGACTAAGTCGAATAATATGACGAACCCAACATGGTTAGCATGATCGATTTTATATACCCAAGGGATTGCATACTATGCAAGTTACTATGTAACACCCCACTAGGGTTTGATAGGGACCACCTGAGGGTTGCGCATTTGAATGTACGTCTACATGACTTTTACTTCTCTGGTATTGCGTGGAGTGGATCACAATGGGACTACAGTTCAGACATAGTTGCTTGTGGTAGCGGCGTATGCACAGTAATTTTATAGGGCACACAAAGTGGCCTTCTGGTTGACTGTAATCAGTTATTTTATTTAAAAATGCTGTTCTATTAAAGATAAAATTGTAAGAAGCCAGACCACTCTCCTTTTCACATTCCTAAACTTATCTATTATAATATGTTCTGGAATAATGTTAATACGCCATTCACAACATAAGTTAATAATAAACCTTAATTTACTATATATTATTAATAGAACTTGTTACAACCTACTTTCATATTTAAACATATGGACTCAAACAGATTTAAAACTTACTTGATTTCATAATTTTCAGACACCCATTTATTTAAATTATAAATATATTGAAATTTGATATCTTACAATAGCATTTTGTATGAAAAGGGCATTTTATTTATAGTAGTCATTTGGTTAGTAAATAGTATTCCGTTATTTCGGTAGAATTATATGAATTGTTGTCTAGGAGCGTTATGTTTAGGATCTTTTGACATGTTAGTTTCATCTTATTTTAGGAGCGTTATCTGTTAAATCTTATTTATTACGTTGATGATTACGTATTAGGAAATATTTAGAATATGTATTGTGCTTGTTGGAACATATTCCAGATTTTATGTTATGTAGTAACATGTCTCACACCTCGGAGAGCTTTGGTTATTACTTGTCATAATGTTGGTCTATAATTCTCAGTTAGATGATCTTGCCATATTTTGCTTATATATTTACATAAGATTTTATTTCTTATTGTGACATATTTTATTATGGTTGTGTACAGGTTAAACTTGGGCAGTCAGGTTTTTGTCCCGTCTTGTTTTCCTGACGTAGGTATTTGGCCCTAGCAATCAAGGCGGTATATCCTAATGTGTCCTAACAAGACTTCATTGGATATAGAGCTTATAAATTATTGAATTAAGTCAGCTTTCAAACTTAACATATTTGAATGCAATAAATCAAATTCGTTAGCATTCAATACCTTGTTTATTTTATACTTCATCCCCTCTAGCCTAGACCCTTATATACTAAATTTCAGTAATATTTTCCAAAGGTTTCAATAATAGAGAAACTTGAGGAAAAATTTAGTATTTCAGGTTATAAAGCTTTTATAGTATAGCTTAGGCTGGATGAGTTATTACAATATGGTTTAAGCCGTAACCAGGATGTTAACTTACTGTTTATTTTATTTTCGTGCCTTGCTTAAGGCACAATTTGTTGTTCGTGCAATGGTCTGAGGTCGAAAGTGATTCATGTTCTTTGTCTGTACTGTGTTCTAGCAAGTATTTTTATTACTTAAGCTGTTTCGATTAATTTTATTCCATTTCGATATGTGTTTAGGTCGCAGAATATATTTCTAACAATATTTGTTCCAGGTGTTTTTGATCACAGAATTACCTTAATTTCATATTGCTATATTTATGCTGTGTGTGTTTATAATATTTGATAATTTTCAGGGAATATTTTATCATTCGGTACGTATATATAAATGTGTTTCTTTCCTTTTACATGTATTATTTTACAATTGCGTACCATTATTTACCTTTAGTTTTATTTTATTTTGGTCGCTATTTGTTGGGCTAGTGTCAGTTCGTGGCACAGTAACTTTTAAACGGTCATTTTAAAAGGATATGGTTATTTTATTATATATTTAATTGGTCCGTACATTTTATTGCATTGGATTGTTTTCACGTAAATAAATTATCGGAATTTAAAAGATTCAATTTAATTTTTTTTTTCATAACGTAAGTTACATTAGTCTTATTATACGTTTAACGGTACTTAAATACCGAATGAAATAGTTAGGCTGTAAAGTTGATAGTGACAATTTTCTAATTTTAAGCTACGGTCATTCTGTTAGGTCGATACGGTTAAATTATGATTCAGGCGCTGATTTTATAAGTGTTTTATATTGATTATTTTATTTCCGTTGCAGTTACTGTTTAAAAGGTAACCGGTTTAATGATGGGATAGTGTGTTTTGTGTCAATTATGTGTTGAAATCATTAATAATAATTATTTGGTAATTTTATTAAGTGCCGGTATTCTTGGTTCAGTTATATGAATTAGTGTTTTATTCGGTGCAGGTGGTTTTCAGATAAGTGATATAGTGATTCATTTGATAAAAGTGGTGGTTTTATTTAGAGCATGTAATTTCTAGATAATTATCAGTGATTTGTTAAAAAGTGGTGATTTTATTTAGTGCAAGTGATTTTGAGAAGTGGTTGTTCTACGATTTGCAATATGATTTCGTTTAGTGCGGTTGATTTAATTAGTGATTCTTTTGACAAAATAGTGATTTTATTAATTTATTGCTAGAACATTAATAAATAATAATAATAAAGCCTTTTATTTCCCAAATATCTTATACGTAATTCACGTGGGTTTTAGTCTTTAATTGTAGTGTATAGGCCTCCTCCAGATTCTTTCACTTTGTTCTGTTCTGGGCCACATGTTTTAAGGTCAGTTAACTACGTCCAAAGGATATTATTGCGAGAATAAGTAATAAGACATTATCAGTGATTGAGTTAAGGAAGTTTTTTACCTATGTATATTTTCTAATACATACCATGATTTATCTGCAAATAAATAAATGATTGATTGATTGATTGTTTGATTAAAATTGTACAGCCAATTGTCTTATCTAAGGTGGGCCGCTAGTTTAGTTACCACATTTTATTTACATAAATGGACTAGAGTAGGTATACAAATCACTGTTATGCAAACTGCACTCATCTATAAAGACGAAGTTTGTGAACATGAGAGTTTTTCGGCAGTGCCTCCGGCTCGGAAATTGCGTTCGGAGGGTGTGGTGAATGTTTTTTGAAGCACAAATTCTGATTGCACCCTGTGTGTGTTTATTTTAACTCATTTCTCAAAATGAAAAGCGAAATATACAATAGGTTTAGATTGATGTATCTTAGGTAGTAGAGTACTTATTAGACCAATCCAATGACTTACAGTAAGTGTTGTTTCATAGCTGCAATGCATGTGACACGTTTTAATATCAAATATCTCATAATGATAGCCAATGGCTCTGTGAGCGGTAGACCACGCGAATCAACATGGCTCTGCCTTATTGACTTTTTTTCCAAAACTACCTGTATAGGAGAACAGCTGGATAGACATACGAAAGGATATTTTTCCAAGCTTAAACGGAGATCTTCGCTTTGTTGGGTCAATAGGAGAACATAAACAAATCCTGAATTACTTTTGAATTCGATAGCAAGCACACAATTGTAGATACCTACCAAAAAGTGCAAGCACAAAACAAAACAATGAAGCCAAAAAGCGTCGAAAACTTAAAACGTTTCGTGGAAAGTGGCCACAAACGACCCGTTTGCGGCGAACAGTCCTAAAAACGTCAAAACTCAATTTAAAGTTAGCGATCCCGATGCAGTTGTAAAGCGGGGACACGTCCGTCTTTGATTACTCGATTCACACGTGGACCTTGTCGCCCTAGCTGGTGTTCTATTGCAAATAGTTTAGCGAGTGAGGGCGAGTGAAGTTCGGTAGCGAAAGAAGATTACATTATTGTGATCGCAGCAGCCATGGAACAAGGTTTCTGCAAAGCTTATTGTTGCAGAATAGTTACATACCCACACATTGAAACTATAATATATGGTTGACTGGTAGAAAATACCTTAAGGTAGTCTCTTAAAGCCAAAAGTCTCAGTCAAAAGTAAAAGAAACTTTAAAAAGCTTCTACCGCGAACCACGTTCGACGTGTTGCCTTCCTGTCACACTTACGTACGAATTTACAAGTGCGACAGAGAGGCAAGACGTCGAACGTTGTTTTCAGTAGGCCCTCAGAGGCTCTCTCATTTAGTGGCCGAGGTGTGTATACTATTTTTTTCTCCTCAACGGAGCTGGAAAGCGGCAACTTTGTTTAGCTCGGCGAGCCGAATGCTGACGCTTTCCGGCCGGGGGCAGAAAAAAAAAATAATGCATTTTCTGCTGACTGTTGTTATTTTGTTTTATTCTTCGACTCGTCGACTCCTCGCTAAGTGGTTAGAATGCTGTCACTGGTTAGGATAGTTCTGCTGCTACTGCTTTAAACGGTAGCTAATAATAGTCACCGTAATTACTTTGATTGGGGGTGATAGTTATGGCCGTCAAGAAAATGAAGTAAGGTTTTATTGTGATTAGACTGATTAGTCCAAGTGTTTTAATTTCAGCTAGTAGCCACAGGCAATAATTCAAACAATTGTAAGTCAATTTATTGTTCTATACATGCCTAGGATTTGGTAAAAAAAAATTTAAACTTTTATATTTGAAGTTCCTGAGGTACGTACATATCATGAATGTGTTTTTTTATCTTCTAGAATATACTTTTTGGCACCCACATGTATACTATTTTAAACCTATGTTTTTTTCTAGGTTTCAAATACCTAGAAAAAACATAGGTTTCTGTTTTTCCCAGAATTCATTACCTAGGTATGTACATAGATTCATTGATTAATGTTAGATTTGAAACAGAGGAAAGATTGACTTTGACGTAGAGTGAAAGTCTGCAGCGATTTTGATAGCCCACGCAGTGCAAGTGTCATGTTAAACGTCAAACTTCTATGAAATTATGACGTATAAATAACACTTACACTACGTGGGCTATCAAATCCGCTGCAGACTTTTTTTAGTGCGACTCTACAAAGTTGCTAGAAAAAGCTATGTAGTTCATTAAGAATCTAACGTTTTCTTGACATCGCCCAGATTAATTTTAAATTCATTACACACAATATTATCCGTTTATATTGTTTGTATAACTATCGCGGTACCCGAAGACAACATTATCCGACCATAACACTAGTGGAATCCCGCGCATTCGCGTGTGTATCCGCAGATAAGCCTAATCCCGCGTGTCGGTTTCGGAGCACGTGTCGGGTTTTATGTTAACGTAATCTGTTTGTTTGTCTGTGTGTTTGTTTATGGTCACACGCGGAGTTTTGGTGATTGTCGAGTGTTTAAGGTGGTTCGCTTTCCATACAAAATACAAGTGCGTTATATTAAGTAATTAATTACACACTATTACTACATAAATATGCGCATCAAACAAAGTTTTACTATCAATTTAGCGCAAATAAACATTCGAAAGTAGACAGATGCGCACATATTTGTGTAGTAATAGTGTGTATTACTTATTATAACGCAATTGTTTTTTGTATGGAAAGCGAACCAGCATAAAGATACTATGTTAGCGACTGCACTGCATTTTACTCGTAGCAGACTGCATTGCTGCAAGAAATTTCAACTATAGGTAAACGACAACATCTACATATTTGCACGTTTTCCAGGAAACAACCAATTTAACATAAATGTCTTGATAAAATGTAATTTTTTGATAATTACTGAAGAAATGCAGCCTGCAATATTTCTGCCGACTGCTGTAAAAAATGTCTGAATCAATTTCGATGTAGTGAATTATTAATATTTCCGGCAGAAATTGCTCTAAATATACTGCTACAGTAAAGCTGATGCAGTCCCAAACCGAATGTATACTTTATGTTGTTCGATGGATGAAGTTTCTTGGAGAGTGAAACTGATGACTCGTGTTAAGGCTTATAATTCTTTGAATTTTAATAGATTTCAAGCTTTTAACTATGTTGTTCTGGTGTAAAGACAAATTCCAACATCAGATTTTGTGTTGAAGTAGTTGAAATAAGAATAGAATGGTATGCTATGCTGATCAATTAGGAAAGGTATTTGTTAATGCATTTCGGTGTTCCGAAAACTATGTCCAGTGTATTTTCATAATATTGTGAATTGTCTTAAACCTTCTATTTTTATTAACCAATTTTGTGAAATATTTCGACACAGTATTTAGACTTGTTTTCAAAGTAACATTAACTTTTATTTGGGTTGTCGATATTCGGAAGATGCCTGGGCACTTTTTTATTAACTTTATTGGACAAACACAGGAAAAATTTACAAACGGAGGACTTAATGCCTAAATGCATTCTCTACCAGGAGATAAGTCAAATATTATATAATGGACATAATAAGACCTACAAATTTATGAAAATATACTAATACTTATATGATCATACAAAAGAAAGAGACGCTGGATGCGGATCGCTTCCAACCGGCACGTATGGAGATCCAAGGGGGAGGCCTATGTTCAGCAGTAGACGTCTTATGGCTGAAATGATGATGATGATACAATAGATTCTGGATAAGACTGGCTCAGGACCGGGATACGTGGCGTACACGGGAAGGCTGAAGGCCTATGTTCAGATGTGGGCCGCAGTCAGGAGGTAGAATAGTGACGATAAACATTAAAAAACCCTATCCTTATGAAGTTTCTATGACCAATACCTATACATATTTAATACCTATACTTATGTATAATTTTACCATTATGATTGAATCATCACGCTGCTGCTGCTCTTGATATATACACAAAAGTAAAAACTTCATTACATAAGCCCTATGCCTATATTCTTTGCTTAAGTACTCGTAAATATGATAAATAAATAAATAAAATGATTACTTATAACTATGCTTATATACACCTTTTTTTCAATCGGAAAAAAATCACAATACATTATAAAGAAAATAAAGATTTTCATTTTATTTCATTATCATTAAGCAAATTACATGATTGTATGACTACCACCGTTTGTGTCAGCTATTTAAAGGGGATCACAAGCAAAGAGCAAAATTGATCGAGCACTCGTCAACCCATTATGCTTTAGAAAAAGTTGACCCGATCAATCAAACAGTCCGGTATTATACATTACACTTATAGTGGAATGATGTGTTTATAGTTTTAGGTTCCGTACTTTTTCTCTCGGATCGGTCCCTTATGCCTGATCGTGGTAACTTGGTATCAGAAATATTATCAGAGTATAGAGGCAAGTACCGCGAACCACGTTCGACGTGTTGCCCCTCTGTCGCACATGTAAATTTGTATATAAGTATGACAGGGAGGCAACACGTCGATCGTGGTTGGTAGGCCCTCAGGGTTGTATCTGGAGCGGATGACCTGCCACCACCGGTTCCCATCCAGCGCATCTACGACGACCGTGTAGAAAGCACAGGGCGACGAATGTTTAACTTGCTGATTTCTCGCTTAAACGGCTAAAACAATTTAGATGAAATTTGGTATGGCGATAGTTTGAGACCCGTAAAAGGATGGAAGGATAGTTTTATTAATCATCATCATCATTCCACGCCGAAGAAGCCGCGGGCAGAATCGAGTGTAAAATAAAAAAGTAAACAAAATAATGTTTAAAAAACGACGCAGTACACACAGTATAAGCTGTTTAAATAGGTACTTAAGCAGTCAAAATGATTTGAAACAACGACCTGTTGATCCCTAAAAACTTAATTTAAGCACAAAAGCACTTAATCGCGTCACGGTACGTAAACTTTTATGAATCGCTCATACCTATTCTTAGGCAAATTAAGGGTCGAACAATAAACCAATCAACATGGCAATCTAAACCCTATTTACAAGAAAATAAGGTGAAAATTGACTTTAAATCCGATTCGCTCCTTTTGACATCGCATTCGCACAAAACAAAAAAGCTTCTAATCATTGTATCGATTGTTTAAAATTGAACTTTAAATTGTTTTCCTTAAGATATACATTTGAGTGATTATTCACAACGCTTTAATGCATTTTGGTAATGAGAGCTGTAGCGTTGACGGGAGCTATCAATCTACGTCTGATTGTCATGCCGGTTTTAACCGACTTGGGAAAGGTTCGATTTATGTCCATCCACACAGTAGTAATGACAAAGATGAAGATGGGTATCTGGTAAGATAAAATGCGTACATTGTTTGAGCTTGGTAGTTGTACCATGTATGGATTTTGGATTATACTTGTGTAAAAAAGACATGAATATTATTAAGTCTTCACGGTATAATTATGCAAATTAAGTGGTTAATTTTTTGCTGTCATTTATAAGAACTTAATTGTACGACTGTGTCATTTTTAAAGACATCGTTTTAACCTTACAGTCAATTTACCTCACACTTCCCTTTTGGTATTACATATAAGAATATGCAAATGTGACAATAACTTCCGTCGTCTATATTTCCGTGTTCTTATAACTCGGCAATCTTCAAATCAAGAGTGAACAGGTTACCTTCTGGGCGAGCTCGCTCCATCGTAGGCCACGTCTACGCCTCGGCTAGTCTGTGGCCATGAGTAAGCCCATTCATAATAATTTAAAAAAAACTAAGCAATAGGTACATACATATATGTATGTCAGTTAGTGTGGGTCCAATCTTGGAGGAGCTGAAATTTTGCATATAGTCGCACCAATAAAAGTCTGCAGCGGATTTGATAGCCCACGCAGTGGAAGAGTTATTTATACGTCATAAGTTCATAGAAGTTTTAAAATGACACGCACTGCGTAGGCTATCAAAATCGCTGCAGACTTTTTACGGTCTAACTCTACATAATGTAAATCGGATGACAATGCAATATTATGATACCATGGAGCTGATCTGATGATAGAAACAGGAGGTGGCCATGGAAACTCTATAATAAAACAACGCAGACTAATTGTGTTTGAAGTTGTTAGAATTGTTTCGATGAGTACTTATTAAATAGTTGTCTGTGAAAAAAAAAGCAGCTACCTACAGTCAGCGATAAAAGCTTGTACCAATAATGAAATTTTAGCCAAAAACTTATTCTAAGAATAATAGGAAAGCGTGAAGAAACGATGAATCTTGCTAAACAAAAATAACAAAAATTCGTCGAATTACAAAAGACTCAAAGTTACATATTTTAAATGTTTCTTGTGTTCAATATTCACTCGAGCAATTAATGTTATTAACAGTGAAAACGGTAGTCTCACGCCATTCACATGTGGTAAGTTACGATATCCTTTGTACTATTTGTTCCCCATACAATTAAACAAATAAAATACTCGACTCAAGCTGTTAACGCATCAAAAGGGGTTTGAGCCCTAAGTCGCCGAACAAGACATTACCAACCAGCCAACCGGAAAATGATATGTTTCATACAAACAAATTACGCTCATTCAGAGCATTTTGATGGATTACACGCATTATAATTCCGTATTGAAAAAACTTAACGACATATTTACCATTCTTACGTCAATCTAAAATCAACCTTAACTTGGTAATACTTAAGTGTTTTTCCAAGTGTAAGCGATCGATTTTCTTTCCTGCTTCTTTCGAATATGTTTTGTTGACGTTTGCATTGAAAGCCATTATAATAAAAGTATTAATTCCATATAATTCATGTTCGCATGTCTTGGTAACGGTCCCTATTGTGTACGCCTAACACATAATGGCTTATTTTAACACGCTACATAAAAAACTTACTACCTTTTATATTCTATAGTTTTTAGTATTGTTGATATGTTATGACGGTAATAGTATACACTAAAACTTGAAAGCGTGGTTTGTACGTTGTTATTTCGAAATTGTATGTAAGAATGGGTAGCTGTATGTAATTTTGGAACGCAATACAAATTGCCGTTTAAAAACTGTTATTATGTGACTGTAGGAAACGCCCTTTATTGTGAGACCTGTGTAAGACAGCTAACAACTTTTTATTTGTAAACTTTCTCTAAATATGACATATACAATTTGTAATGCAAAAAAACTACTTACTTAATGTTTTCTGCAAGTCCCGCAGAACTTGCCTTATGTCTCATTTTAATAGAACGCTTCGATACTAATTTCTAATTTTAACATTTATTATGGTTTTGAACATGTTTTGATACGATCTTGATGATTGTCTTGGTGACTGTAGAGCACCTGACGACGACAGTACATAACACGACAGCAGGCGTGGCGTGGCTCACTCCGCGATTTCGTCGCTTTGCAATAGGTCATATCTGTCCTAATCGTAATAGACACGTTTTGTTAGAGAGTGAATCATCTGTACCTAGTACTATTATTTATTCTGTGACGACAGGGTGAGCAATCCTCAAGACTGTGTCACCAAGTTTCAGCCAATTATACATTTAATATTCTCTAACGTATAAAGTTTTATACAATATAGGTACATTTAATATTCTCTAACGTATCCAGTTTAATTATTTCAGCTAAAAGCGTCCAAGGATTTACTTAATCTCGCAATGTGACACATTCGCGTCCGTCGAGTTAGCGTCGTTCTGTCCAGTTGCTGTCGGACTCGTCTGTACTTATTACGTTTCAAAGCGATCGTGATAGTAATAAAGAATTAAACTTTAAATGTACTAAATTAATAACAAACCACACAATTCGACTTATTTGGGACGCAGACAGCTGAAATAAATGACACAAATAATGCAAATCTCTTATTGCAAATCAATAGAAATATCTATGTATAAAATTATGAATTTAAGTTCAAGGAATCGTTCCTCGAAAATCTATGGATAGCGCCATAGTGACTGTCACCAATATTTCAATTTAATTAAATTATGACAAGGTACTGCTAGTTCAATTATAGCTATAATATTTGATTATTACAGTACCTAAAGGGTTCCTTGAGCCATTCAAAGAAGGATAGACTCTAATAAAGTCCCTATTAATAAAATTTCCAAAAACGATCACGTCTGGGTCACAACGGAAGAACAGCGCTGGCTTTGCCAGCTACATGCTGAGTTGTGACCCTTTATGGCATTTTGTTCTAAATGTTATACTTATGTTTATTTGTCAACATTCTTGTCATCTGTGTTTGTCATAAATAAATGTATTTTCACCACACTAGCTCGGAAAGGCTTACTTTGCACTTCAAAAACGGATAGCAAAGTTGCATTTTATTCGGATGTGAGGCAAAGTAATCAAATGCAAATTTTGAGTTGTTTTCTTGTGTTTGCTGGTAGAATTGACTTTAAAATGATGATTTTGGATGATAAATATTTAATAACAATCATTTGGATTTCATTTTGTTTGATATTTTACATTTGATATTTGTTTCGGGTTGGTGTGGTGAAAAATTTTGTGTTTCACTTGGGGGCAAATTTTGTTTAACCCTCGTGCTTTGAAACCCTCACAACGCTCAAGATTCCATTTTTGGAATCTTTCGCTTGCTCGGGTATCAATATTAGCACGAGCGGTTAAACAACAACTTTTCCCCCTTGTAAAACAAATAACTATTTCTTTCACAAAAGCTGTCACCTAATACCTTCCCACCATAGAACACACGGATCCACAATTTTCGCGGCAACACATTGTCCGTTTCATTACGCGGCGCCTAATTGCTTATTAGGGAATAAAGCGGGCTGCAATGTCTTCTTATTGCGGTGCCAAGTCTGATTAACTTCAGTTAGTGTGGGTTTTTATACGGTTGACACTTTTGTGATGTTATCTAAGACGACCAAGAAAACTTGGTCGTTTGCTATTTCTCCACTTTTGTGATGTTTTCTAAGACAGACAAGAAAACTTTACTCGTACTTTACCGTAAACTATTAACAAATGCTTGAACGCTTTTTTTCAAGAACCAAAGAGCATTGCTTATTGATTTTAATGCAGAACCCGTTACTCTTTAAAAATACCTGTTGGCTGTCATAGAAGCTTCAAATAGTATCGCAATACAAAAACACTGTTGAGTGTATCCATTGCCAGCAATTCGTTAAAGTTCTTATTTGCGTTATTTTTATATTAGGCCTAATAAATCTAGTCCTACAACATAAATTCAATTCAAGCGAACATCATTAACGTACCTCTTTGTGCTGGTCCAAGGTCCAAGTTTGGACCATATTTTTAGTAATTCTGATCATGCTTCTTCATCTTTTTTAGTAATTAAAGAATTACTGGAGATGATATGTGTTCAAAGAGTCCAACCCACGTATTTTCAGAAACATCACAATTTTCCGTGGCTCGCGGATTCACACAACCCAATCCGTTAATTTGGAAAGAAAAGACTTTCATACTTGCTCCCGTCCGTCATGCTAGAATCAGAATCACAAAGACACCGTTCGGCGTATAATTGCCAGCGATCCGAGGCAGCTTTTGGCCGCGTTCATTCTCTATGATTGATTATCTTTTCGGCTAATGAGCTTTGAGCCCGTCTTGTGGGGTTGGTGTATAAACGTAGGTGATAGCGTTTTGATAATATGCGTATTTTCTGTAACACAACAATGTGATATAATTCTACGATTACGGTGGTTACTGATATGTGGTAATTCACTGACAAAACTTCAAATTTTGCTATTTAAAATGCTTTAAGTTTTCCAAAATGAACATTGCAACAAATTGAACATAATTTCATCTAGGCCAAATTTATACAGCATCAAAGTCTGAAAGTGCATCGCATTATGTAGGTACATCAAAGAGACAGAAGGTAGAACGCCTGCCCGAATATCCGCCTGATAGACAACGAACACCATAATTTTATAATTTATTAATTGTAATAATTTTCAGAGTCTCGTGTAAAAGAGGGAAATGCAGGTCATGAACAAAACAAACCTCTTTAGAACAAGACAAAAATAAAGATTGATGCTATTTACCTCCATGATTACTCACTGGCGCAGCGAACCAGTGTGTATTGGCCTCCAACACGACTGCTCGCCACTGATCCCGGTCCGGTGCCGTTTCCTCGCGCAGATCAGCTTTCACCAGATCCGTCCATCAATACCTAGCTCGACCGACCGGGCGGCGTCCTATCGGTTTTCCCTCAAACGCTCTTTTCACTGTCCGATCGCCTCCTATTCGCTCAAGATGGCCGAGCCACCGAAGCCATTGCGTCTCCATCTCTTCAACTTTTATCTCCATGATTCCTGTTTAATATGTACCTACCAATTAATTCCATCCACGCTCCGTCCTTCTTCTTGCACCACGTCATTATGAATTATGATCGCTTTTCCTTCACAATAAGTGTATAAATAGGGGCGCTGATGGCGGGAAATAAATCACCGGGGCGATCCATCATCCTCCAGGAAGCGAGGTGTGCCGATATATGCGTACTGCATATTATGCTTAGCGAGGTTAGCTACCGTATTCGAACTTCAAGATATTCACAAGAGACGACACGTACTAGTTCCATTATAGATACGTTATAGTTTAGATATCAACTAGTTCTCTTTTGCAGCACAATTCGGGCAACCAATGTCACTTTTACGTTAGATAGAGTAAGATATCTATTAGATGTGAATTGGATCTCTAAGTCATATCCTGTGGAAATCGTTCAAATGTCAAATTTAAGGTTAGATCTGAAACATATCGTTATTGTATCTTGGTGATGTCTAAAAGATATCTAATAGATGTCTCTTTCAAAATCCGAATCGGGCCCTAGGTTTAAGAAACGACCAACTGGAGCCGTAGCCAAGATGACAATCGTTTATTGAACAATTCCAATGGAAAAGTAAAAATGTAGGTATTGGGATGTCGGAGTTTCCAGTTGTCCACTAGATGTCGTTCTCGCTTAGCAGTCTCTTAAGCTCTCTTGTACTAAAAAAGCCGGTCAAGTGCGAGTCGGACTCGCGTTCCAAAGGTTCCATACTTAAGTTCGACTCACGCTTAACTGCACATTTCTAATAGGTTTTCCTGTCATCCATAGGTAAAAAACTATTTTGTGTATTTTTAGTAGTAGTCGTTTCGGAGAATAAGGGGGGGGGATGGTCGAACAGACAGACAGACAGACGCACAAGTGATCCTATAAGGGTTCCGTTTTTTCCTATTGAGGTACGGTGTGTGAAAGTCATTTTTCTAAGAGAAAATAATCTTGTGAAAGCAATAAAAACCCATCTCTATTCGAGACTCGATGATTCAAGCTGTGTCAGTCGGTCACCGACATAAAACATAAATTAGGATGAAACACTAATTAACTCCATTAACAATTAACACTCATAAAATTTGTACCTATCTAAGTGGTTCAAACAATTTAAAAACTTAGAGGGTAATAAAAACATTCTCAGGACATTGACCGAAAAGTCCTTTACGACATTTCTAAAAGTCATGCCTGAACGTCGTGAAAACAGACCTGTAACATCGAGTCGCAATTAAGGTACGTACAGACGAGCTGGAACGTGGTGGCTCGTGTGGAGACGCCCTATCGCAGCTCGACAACCACTTAGTGGCTGCATTGTGCTGAAGCCACGGAAGGTAGACTTGGAAAGGAATAGAATGCGACGAGTTTTATTCAAAAATACGAGTGTACTCATTGTAGGAAGTGCTCCCGGTACTGGTTTTCTATACAAATACAGTACCGGAACCGGAAATTTCCGGTTCTCGCCATACAAACTCAGTACCGGAAGCATTCCCTAACTCGTTGTAAGTACAGAGAATGAACACTGAAAAAATTGAGATATTGAACTCTAATATTGTTTCCACTCTCTCGCGAATTGAGATGAACATAATTGAATTTCCATGAAGTGGTAATAAATAATAATACACTACATTTAAACATAAGATAAATAGTTCACCCAGGTTAATTATATTTCGGGAAAGAAAAATTACCTATTTACTCATGAAATCTAACTCAGATGGCAATGATGTGATCAGATATTTATGTTGTAATTCTTCTCGTTCAAAATCGATATTTTCACATTGCGGTCAGTGTGAAAGCTTTTCAGCCAAAGTCTGTCGATCGTGCCAAGAGACCTGATTATCAACATGGGATACAATAGCCGAAAGGCTTCAACAAAGAGGGCCAACATGCAACGATTTGGTCAAATTCACAGCAAACCTTTAGATGACGGCAGCGTACTAATTAACGGGTGGCGTGTGCATTAAAAACCATGTTTAAATTTAAATCAATACATTATTTTCGGGGATTTGGCAGTTCTTGATCTTCATAAGTAGGTACCTACTTAGCACCTACACTGCAATATTCCAAATTAAAGAACAAAGATGCTTGTGTTTTATTGCTTTTCCATCAAAGCGGCTATTAGGCACTTCTATTCATTCTAAAGTCCCCTACAGAGATCTGAAAGCAAGTCAGTGTGACTTCCGCAGATACGCTCGACACGATACGCTGCCACTGAATGTGTAGGTACTCGGTGAATGTTCGTACCACAGACCGTATGTCAATGCTATAGAGTTCATAATGATCAAACTGCGTTGATGGTGCTCGCTTACCGCTGAAGCTCCTTTTGACTTTTTACTCCATTCAATGCGACTGCAATCTGAAATGCACTTAGTTTTCAAAACGTGTGTAATCGTATTACTTTTGGGAGTATTTAATTACTTTTATGACTTTTACGAAGAAAATTACAGCGATTTAGTTAACAATTTAATCATACAATACATAATTATTGTATGTGTTTGTAATATTTGGATTGTAAGTTTGTAAATAAGTTATAAGGTTTATTTAAGAAATGAAAACAACTCTTGCTACTAAATTAAAGATACGTATCGTGATAGAGTTGCGAATTTAATGTACCTAAATAGGTAAAAATTTGCTGTCTTAAAAACCGAACGTATAAAATAATTATGTAGGTAGTTCTAAAATTCTAAGCTGTAAATCGTTCATAGTTTAAGAGCTTCGTAATTAATTCATCTAATAAATATGGAAGAGCTTCACTTAGACCATCAGACACCTTAACATAAGAGCATTATTGGACAAAACTGATAATTCAATCTACTTGGGATTTTTTATGTACCTTCTTATTTATTTTGTAATACAACAGCGATAGATGTGATCTAAGTAGAACCGGTGAATAATTGCTATTTTTCCTGCTTTTATTTCAACTTCTTTAAGAAGTTTTAAGCTTACTAACGTCTGAAGCAGAATTCAACGCCAACGGATCTAGATAAGCATGGATTATCTCGTAAGTCATCATTCTCTTGCCCTTGTCGCATTCACTTGGGGTCGGCGCAGCATGTCTTTCTCTTCCACACCTCTCTGTCGCCCGTCATGTAAGTACAAGTTTCAAGTAGCTATTATAGTTTATTCGACAGTATGAGAACTGCAGTTGCAATTGTATGTTTTCTTTGGAGCTTCGCGTCATGGTCACTGATTTAACAGATTAAGTAAGTAGATAGTGTATATCTACTTACTTAATCTGTTAAATCAGTGACCATGACGCGAAGCTCCAAAGAAAACATACAATTGCAACTGCAGTTCTCATACTGTCGAATAAACTATAATAGCTACTTGACCAAACCCACAGTAAAAAATCCAATAAGGCGTTAAGTTATATGTATGTTTAAGTTAAGGACTTGAGTTATGGTTATTTAAACAACGAAAAACTGACACATTATACATAGAACACACCCATGTTTCAGGAAAAAACATGTACTCATGACACAAATAAAATGTCCTTACCGGGATTCAGACCCAGGACCATCAGGTTCATCTTTAGATGCAAGGTCACTATCGACTAACTAGTCCAGGTAGACTACGAAAACAATTATTTTTAAGAAATTTAGAACCGTATTGGATTTTTACTGCGCTGGGATATTCTCCTGAAAAGTTTCCCGACCTCTGGACTCTAGGCCAGACCAGTCCAGAGATCCTTCAAGCAAGTCTGAGACCGGACAAAGGAGTTAGGATCAAACTAGCTAGCTAGAAGGCAGGTTATCCAAAGATCCTGCAAGCAAGTTTGAAGACAAGCCAGGATCAAACTACCTAGCTAGTCTACTCCCCTAATACATTGTTATTAGGCTATGCAACAGCTCGGGTCAATCAGACAGACGGACACTTCCTCCGGTAGCGGCGGGACAAAGCCGCCGGCGACGCTTTTGATCTCACGCCGCTTAGGGTTGCCACTAAGTTATGTTTTATTTAATCTGTCAGTTTACGTTTTATGTTGTGTGTCATTATTTTTTATTTTGTTTTTATTGTACAGAATATAGAACACGAGACTGATGTATATGATTAGTAAGGAATTTGACCAACTTTAACCACTTCGTAAGAAAACTTAGGCTAAATTTTTATTTGTGTGTTTATCACAAATATTTGTTCCAGAGTTATCATATGGGTGTTTTCTATATATTATCTTATAATAGTCCAGTAAACACTAATTAGCCTTATTGAGCTTACTGTGCCACTAGTAGGTCAAGAAATGAATGCTCAAAAAACGTTGTAGAGGGAAATGCTAGGAACACAATTTTTGACTCCGTAACTTTGTTTGGACTAGTTAGGAGGTGAACATATCAAAAGTCCCCGGCTGTAGCCCCGCTGCTGGGGGGTAGAGGGGGGTAAGAAGGTCGAATTTTTCGGTTTTCCATTGATATCTTGGAAACTTTGCGTCTTAGCGACATGACTACTAAGACAAACCGAAAGCTGATAAAATTAGTTACAAGTTTTATCCTGTCAAGTTTTTCGATATCATGAATAGTTTTTGAGATACCCGCTCTTGAAAGTTTATTTAGGGATTTTAATTTTATCTTGATATCTACGTCAGTGAAGCTGTTAGGCCATGTTTGGTATCATTTTCGTATAAATCGGGGGTGCTAAATTCATTTATGGTATCACATTGACACCATTCTGAAGTAAAACCAAAATTTAAAAATAAATATTTTTTTAAATCCGTCTTCACGCTTAAACCGCTAAACCAATTTCGTTGAAATTTGGTATAGAAATAGTTTAAATCTCGATACACGACATAGGATAGTTTTTATAACCAAAAGCATCTTTTGAGGGTGTGAAAAGTGGGGTGGAAGTTTGTATGGGGAGTCAGTAACCGCTGAACCGGTTTAGATGAAATTTAGGACGGAATACATCTGTGATTTAGATGAAAGTGATACCAAACATGACTTCAAACCTTACCTTGAGCAGTATTAACCTCAGGAATTCAGTTTCGTCGACGAAGTTGAATTCCCCCCATACTCCATTTCACAACTTTAAAGGATGATTATTGAGATAAAAAATATCTTATGTCCTGTCTTGGGACTCTAAATATCTGTATACCAAATTTCAATTAAATCGGT
This sequence comes from Cydia fagiglandana, assembly GCF_963556715.1. Classification (NCBI taxonomy): domain Eukaryota; kingdom Metazoa; phylum Arthropoda; class Insecta; order Lepidoptera; family Tortricidae; genus Cydia; species Cydia fagiglandana. The sequence continues at coordinate 20,921,887 of NC_085936.1, read as the reverse complement.
TCAGCGGTTTAAGCGTGAAGAGGAATTAAAAAAAAAAGGTATTTGTTTAAAGTTTATATGTTTTTTCTTAGGAATGGTGTCAATGTGATACCAAAACTGAATTCAGCACCCCCGATTTATACGAAAATGATACCAAACACGGTCTAGCAGCGTCACTAATGTAGATATCAAGATAAAATTGAAAGCCCTAAATTAACTTTCAAGAGCGGATATCTCAAAAACTATTCAAGATATCGAAAAACTTGACTGAATAAAACTTGTAACAAATTTTATCAGCTTTTGGTTTGTCTTAGTAGTCATGTCGCTAAGACGCAAAATTTCCAAGATATAAGTGAAAAACCGAAAAATGAGACCTTCTTTCCCCCCTCTACCCCCCAGCACCGGGGCTACGGCCGGGGACTTTTGATATGTTCACCTCCTAACTAGTCCAAACAAAGTTACGTAGTCAAAAATTGTGTTCCTAGCATTTCCCTCTATGGCCTCTATAACTTCTTATTGCTTGGCCTATAGGTCGATCTATATAAAATTGTCCTATTATATTTATTTATTTTATAAAACGTAGTATCGGTAACCTCTAAGACATCAGGGATGTATGCTTGTTTGCCTCTAAGTTGCGTCTCTGCTAGGCAAGAGACGTGGTATATAAAAAAAATATTTCTCGATTTGTCGATACCGACAAGTGACAACCCTACATCAGACACGGCCGCCGTTTGTCGGTGATTGCCGGCGTGAAATGAGCTCCGACACCCCCCTCCTCCTACTCGTACCTAATGGGTTACATAGCCGCGAACTGTCGACTCATTGTTTGTCGGGGTGCTATCAAAACACATCGAGGCTGGAAAAGATTGATTCAGTATGGTTAGGCTGGTCGATTTATAATAAGTAAGTAAGCTACAACAGTACACGTAAAGGCATAGACTAAGAATCCTAAGACCGAGTTTAGAGCAATTATTTCATGCAACCGATGATGCCGAAAATGCGGGGGTGCGCGGGATGAGGTGAGCGAAGTCCCGTGCCGTGATTGGTCCGTTCAAAGACACGGACGTCACACAAAGACACTTTCGACTCGAACATGGAGTAAAATTACCGTATGCGTGGCAGAGGGGGTAGCGCCACTATGCTCAGTCTAAAGGATGTTTTGTCTGTGCGTCAAAAGTACGAGTACCTACCACACTGTGATTGCTTTGTAAAGTATTCAATTGCCCCCTTATTCATAAAACTTTTACAGGACTGATTTAGTTAAATTATGTTTTATCCACGCATATAAATTTTCTTTTGAAAGTAATCATTCTGTAATGCACACGGCTCATAATCCCAAAGTCCTTTTTGTATGGCGATTTTGGGGCCTTAGTGGTTTTGTATGAAATTCGTGGAGTAGCCAACGGAATTGAAGTTTTTTTTACATATATATGTATATAAAAGATTTTTTTACTGTTGTCATATGAATATTTAGGAATGTCGAAATCTGCCGATATGCAACTTTTTTGGCAGTCTTTTTAATTAACAGCACAAATGCGATTTTAATTTTTGACGTCGCTTTGGAATGACATGCTTCTTTAAGATCACCCATGGGATAAAATGAAAGTGACTTTCATATTTAATTTTAACTGCAAACGAACGTACGATGAAATCTAGTTCATAAAAAAATAACAGAAGCCCTTTGTAACTTTTATTTGTTCGATGAGGGCATATTGAGAACCGTTTAAAAATATGATTCGAAAAATCACTTGGTCAAAAATTCAAATAATGTTCGACATACAATTTTCAAATTGCCAGTAATTCTTAAATACAAATGACAACCAAATGGAATATACCTTAAAAGTTTTATAAAGAGTTACATTTTTATAAATTATATGCCTCTTTCTATTATGTTATTTCTAAGTGTCCCATTCCCGAATCTTTCAGTGCGACCCTCGTACCTAATGGGTTACATAGCCGCGAACTGTCGACTCATTGTTTGTCGGGGTGCTATCAAAACACATCGAGGCTGGAAAAGATTGATTCAGTATGGTTAGGCTGGTCGATTTATAATAAGTAAGTAAGCTACAACAGTACACGTAAAGGCATAGACTAAGAATCCTAAGACCGAGTTTAGAGCAATTATTTCATGCAACCGATGATGCCGAAAATGCGGGGGTGCGCGGGATGAGGTGAGCGAAGTCCCGTGCCGTGATTGGTCCGTTCAAAGACACGGACGTCACACAAAGACACTTTCGACTCGAACATGGAGTAAAATTACCGTATGCGTGGCAGAGGGGGTAGCGCCACTATGCTCAGTCTAAAGGATGTTTTGTCTGTGCGTCAAAAGTACGAGTACCTACCACACTGTGATTGCTTTGTAAAGTATTCAATTGCCCCCTTATTCATAAAACTTTTACAGGACTGATTTAGTTAAATTATGTTTTATCCCTTTCTTACAAATACATAAGTCGAAATGACAGATAAAGACAAACGATTATTAAACTTTATATTACGATTACTAGCTAAATGAGGTTTGTAGCGCGTTTATGAATAAGAGGGTTAGAGTCTGTCTATCCCTTTTCGTAAAACTATTTTCATCACACTTGCTCGAAAAAAATCTTATTTCATGCAGGTGTACTAAAGGGCAAAGGTATTGTTCCCGCGAGAGTTATAGATTGTAAAATAAGCTATAACTCCCTGGGGAGTTATAGTTTTAGAGAGTTAGGTTACAGGTTAAGGGTATATTTTATAGCAACGCTTTCCACTTAATTTATAGAATTTACCTGCCTGAAAATCACGATGATGTGTGTATTGAGTTTTAACCACTTGAACTCTATTGCCCGGTAATAAGAGCAAAGATCGGAAGCTATAGCTACTAAAAGCAAATGAGTGGATAATTAACTTTAGAAGTAATTCTGCTTTCGTTAAATGCAGGCTTACTATTATCATAATATTTATCATCCTTTTCCTTTGTTGGTGATATCATAAACACGAAACGTATGTAGACGCATACAATGATTAAGTAACTAAACAATGATAGAATTTCATAAGTACGCCGCAATACTGTGAATAGTAGAAATATCAAAATACATCGTTCATTGATACTACTAGCGCCATCTCTCGACGAGTTGCGCTAAATGGAATCTATCCGTTGGTAGATCCAAACTTTGACCTCGCAAATAATAAATCAGAGCTCTTGTACATGTATGAAAACAACTAGTTTTCAATCATTAATGCGTATCCGTATTATAAATGTAGAATTATATCAGTAAAAAAAATTATGCGTACTTAAATTAATCATAGATCTCAAAGTCCACCTTAAAAAGCACGTTGGGTATTAATAACTTTAAAATTTTGAAATGCATTTCATAGTAAGTACTTAAGTACAACATCACGAGTAGGTAGTAAGTCTGCAAAAAACTTATTTTAATCCAAGATTATCCTTAAACTACCAATTTAAATGTGAGAATTCTTAAAAAACACAAAACCCTAATATAAATCGCGTCAAAAATAGAACAAAGACCACCCGAAAATTTTACAATCATCCATAAGATTTTCAAAAGAGCTTAATTCGTAAAAATAACAAGTCAGTTAAGTCACTTCTTTTTTTAAAGTTGAACCCTCGTTAAGCATTTTTACAAACAAAAATTGAAGAATCATTACTGTTTACAGTCCCTATTGTTAGATTACAGAAATTGCGATGAGTCAGGTCCGTCAATAATGGAAGTGGTGAAGTGCGTTTTTTAAAACGCGCCCGGTGGTCCTAAATGTGGGTACGGTTTGCTTATTACCTGCCATACGCAAAGCTAAGCCATTTTATTGACTAATCTGGGTATTTATTTTGTAATAGAAGAGTTTAGGTTTGCTTGTCATTAGATAATTTAGATATTGAAAATCATTATTAAAAAAAACTATTACTGTAGACAAAAATAAGCGCTACCTCATATTTCATAATGTAACTTGCTTCCTCTGAAGTCAATTCGAACTTTAAAAATCAAATATATATTTTTTTAATCTCATCTTGATATTGATTTAATGAAAACATCTTGACAACCCTAAATTAAGTTAAGATTTTTTGACATTATTATTTTTGAATAATAATAAATACATAAGTACTTAAAATTTAAGAAATAAATAAGCATTTAATTCGAAAACAATAAAATACAATCTACATACAATTTCATCCATCAAGAAATAAAGTTAAGTTGAGTTAAAGTTTGGATAAGCTTGGCAAATTTAATACTATCTTCAAATCTCGCTGTACGAAATTATTTTACTGAAAAAACAAATAAAAAGCCGCGCTAAACCGCAACTCAAACCGCTCAAAACTAAATTATTACCGCGCCGCTTATACCCCATTCAATTTCCCCGCGATGCATCTCTGTCGTCACTAGCCTTTGACTGCGTTGCATATTTTATATAATCCTTTCATCAAAACGAGGGAAAACGACTTATAAAATTTTCACAAGCGCGAGCGGGACGGGGCGACCAGCGGGGTGTCAAACAGCGGTGGGGATAAGACGGCAAAGCTCCCGCAAAGTACACAGAATGCAAAAATGGCGCGGCGACGAGTGACAAGGTGTCAGGGAAGGGGGGGCCAAGCGCTCAGTCCGCTGCCGACCGCCGAACGAGACGCACGTGTTAATTGTGAACGGATATGACGGATTAGTGAAGTGAAGTGTTGTGTGTGATTAATCTTTTAAGCTGGAAACTAACGGATTGTGGGGCAACATGCTCACGTCAAGCAATCAGTACTTACGGCCGGATTATCTGTCGCCTTTACCTACCACGGTAAGTTTCATTAAGAGCTTTTTTTTTTTTTATTATAAATGGGCTTACTCATGGCCACAGACTAGCCGAAAGCTAGAAAACTAGGAGCTTTTAGAAAACTTAGTTCTGATTTCTAGGAATAAAATATTTAACTTTAGATCTAGAAAAAAATATTAAGTAGGTTAGTTTCAATTTACAATCTTAAATTTACTTAACTTATTGAAGATGATATACAAGAACAAAGACGCATGAAACATTTAATCAAAAATAACTCTGAATAAACAATAACAAAACATTAAACGCAGGAAAAAACGTATCATAAAGTCGCGTTCTTTGTTCAAGTTTCCAAATTTGATATACAATCTCGTAAATTACTCGTAAACAAACAAATCGCGAAACAGGACATTAATGCTACAATAACTTCTCCTTACAATGACTTTAATAACCTGTCTTTCTTTACTACCGACATATACAATAATTCTAACTAGAATATTACTCATTGTTGTAATTGCAATGTAAACAGAGTCGTAAAACTGGATACCTAATTATAAAAAGAATGGATAATAGACCGTAATGGGCACAGGAACGTATTAACGACCGAAGCAATGAATCAATGGACATGCAATCTGAAATAACTACTGCGGTTAATAGAATAAGACTACCGGGCATATTCCTAGAAAGTTAAGTACAATTCTTAAAAAAATACCAACTATGTAAGTTCTGGAAATGAAATCACTTGTTAACATCTAATTTCGATTCTGCAATTGGCTTTTTAATAAGTACAGTCAAAACCATGTATACATAACGACATCAAAAGTTTCGATGAATGAGTCTTATGACCGATACTCGCGTGAACAAAGCACACTGTACCAATATTGGACCTTATAAACGGTTTGTGTACTTATGTAGTTATATTTCGCTTTGTTTGTTCTCCATCCCCCATCTGTTTATCGTCATTTCATAAATAAGTGATCAGCCATAAACATAACACAAGATTTCTGTTATAAATCTCCTCAGAGCTACTCGTATTATCAGCTGCCACCTATCAGATAAATCAATAGCTAGTCAACAATCAAAATAATACAAAAATCACTAAACGAATAAAAATAAAAATAGGGACGAGCAAATTAAATAAAAACAGTATTCAGTTAATAGAGAACGAATAATCATTTAATTATGGGTAGCATCTTATTTTCATTTCTTCTCCGTTAAGTTTATTCTTATCTTTGAAGTAAAGTTTCCGCTTAAGTTTGTAATTTTAGCTACACACGTTTAAATAAAACATACCAAAAATATTTTGTTTTTCTTTATTTACTTTAAAAATAATTAAAACAAGAAAATGTAAGTAAATAAAACAACAATAACTTATTAAATTTGGATCATGTTTAACTTTTAGCTTAACTACTTACTACTATACTTAACTTTCAAAAAAGCTGTAGGTAATAGATATCACAGATGAAATATTAAATGGACCTTAATATTGTTATTTTTAGATTATGCGGTATAAATTTATCTCTATCTTGTCAATGCTAAATCAGACATACTTAGTTAAAAATCGTAACAGGAAGATAAACAAAAACTAATTTCTTTTAATAACAATATAAAAAATATATACATTTTATGAAATTTTGTAATCAAAATCGTCAATAAATGATGTACGTATCGAAAGTTTGTACGAATTTCGTTTTATTTCAAATAGAAAAAAAAAGATGTACCGAAAATCTTTTTAGCACAATGACAATATTACAATTTTGAATGACTAACTACATACATACTTATATGTACATTGTTATTTTACAGTTACTCGTATTTATATTTAGTTCTGGCCAAAACAATATTTTTGAAACACCGGAAAGCATGTAATCTCATTCTGTCGGCTGTTATTCATAAACTTTATGCTTCTAACACGAGACAAATTCAAAAACAAAACGGCGAAAACTCATTATTTTCGTAGACAAGCGTACAAAATCATAACTTAATCGAGAAAGATTCGCGGTGAATTTCACAGTTTCGCGTAAACGTGGGAAAATTGAGAATATTTTGTTCCGTTTTAACGCAATTCGCGAAGGCTTTGCTTCATTCCGCGAATAGGCATTCATGATTAATGGTCGAGATTATGCACGGCTTTGTTATGGTAGAAACATTCGCGTTATGTGTGGGCATTGAGTCAATTATACCATGGTTCAATTTAAGGCGGTTTTCATGAATGGATCTGATGCAGCGCCTGCAATGAGGCTAAACTAAAATGATTGCTATGAATGTTTTAGGCAAAAACATTATCTTTACGATATAAATTAAATTGAATTAAAATTATATGCAAATGCAATGTTTACATTAACCATATATGTTTATTTAATTTACCTACTACCGTTCTGTTGGGTAAATTCATTATATATATTACACATTTTAAGCGCTTATCGTTAGCGCATTTGCATTTTGTTTAGCATATTAAAGATAATGATGTTATACCATAGTCATTAATTAAAGTAACATAACATCACGAATCTATTAAACTCTGCTAAGAATCCAATTAGTCCCACGTCACCCTCCACAATCGCACTAAAATGTTGACACAACAACCGCAAAAACACCCCAATACTCTCTCGAAATAATAGTGCGTCCCGTGACAATAGACGTGACAACGCGCGAGTCCGGGCGCGCCGCAAATTCACCGGCACAAATTGCCCTTTTCACAGCGAGATTACATCATGCGGGAGCCGAGTGAAATGTCAAGCGGAGCCGACGGCTGCCAGACGCGCGGATAATGGCGCGTCGGCCGCGTGATTGGACTCCCCCACCCCTCCCACCGCCCTCGGCGCCCCGCGGTCCCTTTGTGCGCCCGTCACTCGCAACCTCGACCCGGACGTTTCATTTCATAAACTGATGGCTTCTCCTTTTGTTGCAGCTCGACGCGAAAAAGAGCCCGCTGGCGCTCCTCGCGCAAACCTGCAGCGCCATCGGCGCTGACACGCCGAACCCCAAGCTTATCTCCGCTGCGGAAAAGGCCAGCAAGAAATATGAAGACAAACCGCATATGGATAACAAGCCCAGCTTTAAGCCTTACGAGTCGTGCCTCACTGCGAGAGAAAAGACTAGAACGCCGGAGGACAGAGCGTCATCCGTAAATGCTCACTCCAAGACGCCTTCCTCCAAAGGTAGCGCGTCAACCACCCCTGTGCAAGCGCGCTGCGGGAGCAACCAGAGCTCATCCTCTCAGAGAACCTCGCCGCCCGTTCATCACAAAACGCCGTCAGAAAAATCAGACGAACGGTCGAGTCCTCTACACGGCTCTCCGAACCCAACCAAATCAGACTCTGCTAGTAATTCATCCACATCCAAGTTACCCTTCACGCCAACCAGTCTATCGTCCAGTGCTGACACCAAAGAACCTTCAAGCTTCAAACCGAGCGTACCTGTCACATCATCAGCTTTTCTAGGAGGCTTGCCACCCACAGGGTTTCCTTTACATATGGATTTAATGACGAGCAGTCTTATGGCAGCGCAGCATCATGCTCTGAAAAGCGGGTTGAACCCGTACCTAGCGTATGCGAGAATGAAAGCGCCGGGAGGAGATCTTGGAGTATGCAGAGATCCGTACTGCACGGGTTGTTCGTTGAGTTCGCATTTGCTCAAGTCTGCGGTATGCCCGGCTGGGTGCACGCAATGCGACCACGCAAAGACTCCGTTCCCGTTACCGACTAGTCACCCCGCGGCTGCGGCCTATGCGCACGCTCAGCTGGCTGCTTTGGCGGCTGCATCTCAGCTGCCTTTTGTCTGTAGCTGGATGGCCGGAGATTCAGCTTACTGTGGGAAGCGGTTCTCGACGTCCGAGGAGCTCCTGCAGCATTTACGTTCGCACACTGCCAGCGGTGAATCGAGTCCAAGTCTGTCGATGCTCAGCGCGACGCACCCGTTACTGCAGCGGACGTACCCGACTCCGCCGCTGTCGCCGCTCACGCCGCGGTTCCACCCGTACAGCAAGCCGTCGCACATGGTGTCATCGCCGCCGCTGTTCTCGCTGCCCCCGCATCCATCGCTGGCCGCCTACTTCCCGTCATACCCGCTGTTCGGGCCGCGGCCGCTGCACCCGTGAGGTGCGGCGGCGCTCCAACATAAGAAAGGGGGCGCCGACCGCTAACGCCCAAGCCAAAAGGACATTCGCAACCGAGGAGCGTGTAAATATATCGTAGTGTTCCGAGGTTCTAGTCGGCTCATATCATCGACGAAGCCCGCGAGGGCCGCGCAGCTGTGATCTCTACTCGTAATGTATGTTATAGTGCACTGATTATTGTGAGAGCTCATCTGTAAATCATGCTGTACATAGTCGGGCATACCTATTAGTTTGACTCTCGACGCTAATGCTTTAAATATTGGTTCAGTGTTATTGCATAACGTGAAGGATTGCCCTGGAGCATTTTGGTCAGGTATGCCCTATGTATGGCCAATTAAAGCTTTGAATCGCGCAAGCGTTTATTTTCTAGTTAGACTAACAAAATTTTTATGTACCAAATCTATAGATGTAATTTAAATAGTTTTTTTTTCAATAAGTTGTTGCAAATTAGAATTGTTAATTTGTGTTTGTATTATTAAAGTTCTTCTTGTTAAGAATACACAAACGAATCCCTGTCTCAATGTTGTAATGAAACAGGTAATCGTTCGGGTATTTTGAATACAAGAGTATGTATCCATTACACGTTTAATCAGATCCATCGACACAAAGGACAATTTGCGCCACTGGAAATTGATAATGCGGCAAAAATTCCATAAGAATAGTCGAGCGTTTAATACCAGCAAATTCTTACTTAGTAAACTACGGTTAGGTTGGTTACAACCAGATCTGATTGTGATATATTCCATGACACATACTTTTTGATCGATGGATATGATTGGATGTCGAAAGGAAACGTGTTCCGTATTATTTGGTGACAATGAGGCACATATCTTGTATTATAAAGCGTAGTACCGGCGCGTAGCGTAGCGTCTTCATTAAGATTACCTTAACGATCTTATTTTATATTCATTTTCACTTTAAATATCCAACTTGTTAAACCGATAAGATCTTAATAACAGAATCTCAACACGTTACTTCATAAATTTACATTAACGTTAAAAGTTACGAGATAGTCACTTGACGTAGGAAACGATTCTACTGCTATTCTGTCTTGTGATGCAATTATGGTCTTTGTATACCTTTCATAATTTCGTATCAGATTTAACATCAACTTGAATATGGAACCCATTTGAGTGCACCATTAAATAATAACTACATTAAAGATGTCAAAATGATGCGAATTTATTAAGGTTATTCTTGGAAAGATTTGATGTTATGACTGATCTGATATCAACCGAATAATGTGTATGCCGAAATCGCAATGTTAAACATAATTTGTTGTTAAAGTACATAAAGCGAAGAAAATATACGTAAATATTTAATTTCAAATATGTTTTTAATTTATAATATAACCTAAATCAAAATTAAAAGTTATTTTTACTATGTACAAAAAGGTGAAATTCGGATGGCGACTGCATTTACATTACTCTTGCGACGTTACTGTCGTATTAGCGTTGATACCGCCAATGTATCAATCAGAACGTCACCTCCTCGTACGTCCCCGCGTAATTGTACAGGTACAAATTAAATTCGAGTTATAAACTCTTATAGAAATAAAAGAAAGTTCCAAATACAAAAGCACAAAAAAATATTTGGGTCTTAGGGCCCCCCCACCCCACATCTGGCGTCTTTCGAGCGTCGGCGTCGGTCCAGCGCTATGGAAAATGACGTCGCTGCGCAGTTGCGTCGACGCTGCGTCGACGTTGCGTCGACGTCGGCCATAGAATTGTAGACGCCGAACGCTCGAAAGACGCCAGATGTGGGGGGGCCCTAAAGTACAGAAACTTTTTGGTCAAGTACAATTTACCTTGAATAAACTTTTTGTCTCTTAGTCTAACTTGATGAAGGACTTGCCATCGGTATGAAAACAGTACCTACACTAATTCTAAATCTCGTTAGCAATACATGACATAAATGCTGTCCGTGGTACAGTCAGAATCAAAAGTAATACCTAGATCCAAAACTACGCTCCAAAAGTATCTACCTGTCTCTAATAACTTATCAAAAACATAATTATATTTCTCTACATGTAGAACAATTAGACGGTGACAAATACTTTTGAACTACAGAACTTTTGTTGGCGTTAGGTGTTTAACTTTAACAGCAACTGACGTAATAATTCTAACCACACAACAGTTAAGACATTATCATAAGAAATTAACGTCCCGTGAAGCTAATAATTAGACTTGCCCACTATAAACTGGCCATTACACCACACTTGAGATAACTATATCCTGTTAAAGTATTTAATTAATACAATCGTTATTTTATTATCACAATGATAAATTGTTAATTACGCGTTTTAAAGCAAGTCTGGGAACTGGGTTGGAATATTCATATTTTCACGTATAAATAATGTAAATGCGGGTTATAAATCAGAGGCGAGCAATTAACTTTCGCGCTATGGCTGTTTCAACATCTTATTAATTCAATAATCTGAAGGCTGGGGATTTATGGCGTTGACTGTACGGCGGAAATATGGTTATCGAGATGGTTGCGAATGTTAATGGTGATATAGTAACACCTGTTTTAGAGTTGGAGGTGATTTAGTTGAAGTTATACTTAACTTTAGACGGATACCTAAGGTCTTACAAAATAATGACGTTCAGGTGTCAACTGCGGCTGCGTTACTGTTGCGCCGTCGTTGGCCCCACTGCAGTAGGTACAGTTACTTAAATTAATTTCATTCATTCAATTTCCTTGATAACTTGAGTTATCAGATTTTATTTCGTACTGACCGCGGTACCTACATATTTGATTTGATTTGCAATGATACCAAAAGTGACTCGGAACCTTGAACAGTTATTAGCATGCATCAAAAATATGGGTGGCTCCAAATCTTAAATGCGTCTAAGGAATACATAAATATAGTCTGCCGTAGAAAACCTTTGGTTCAGAGAAAACCGTATTTGGTATTTTTATATCGTGTGCAAACGCAACTAATATGAAAATACTCATGTGAACCTTATATAAATACACAGTAATAATATATATTGATGCTTTTCATTATATTAGCAGTCACATAAAGTAACACTGCCCCATAATATAGCTAAATAAGTCTTTTTACCTTCTACCCTACAAACAAATAATGTGCGGGAGTGCTAGTTTTTCTTTGTATTTATTATATTCTGTTTCTAGTATTTATTGTTATAGCGGCACCAGAAATACATCATATGAAAATGTCAACTGCCTAGCTATCACTATCACGGTTCATGAGATACAGCCAGGTGACAGACAGACAAACAGACGGACAGCGGAATCTTAGTATTAGGGTCCCGTTTTTACCCTTTGGGTAGGGAACCCTAAAAACGATAAAGACCGAAGTATTTAATCATTCGAAATAAAACTCCAAATCTACAGGCACCCAGCATAAATTTGGTCCCAGTTCTCATTTTCCAGGCACTTTTTGACATAAGCATTCTATCATTTACTCGTCTGGACTGCTGAACGCCAGAACGCCACATTTATGAGGAACGGCGTATAAAGGCGTCAACACAGTTGATGTATGGGACAGCCAGACGGATAAATGGCCCGTAATTTATAGTGGAGACTAATTACGAACGTGCGCGCGATATGATTTGTGTCCTCTGAAGTTCTTATGAAGGTGTGGCGTAGATTTAAACAGACTGAACAGACTCTTAAGATTAGTTTTTATTGACATTACAGTCACAGAGTAACTAGAACGAATGACTAAAAATATCATACTTCAGGGTGCCTAGCCAAAGTGCCGTTTGCGCGTATTCATCTCGCTTTATCACTCTTCCATATTAGTAATTAGTACGACAGTTGTGTTTCATTTCATTTACTACGGACGGAGCAAAGACATATGCAACTTCGTATAAGATGAATAAAGTCTGAGAAAAAAACGTGCCTCGGAAATCAAGAAAAAGTCATTCTCGGATAGATGCCGCACACACCTTTGCTCGGCTAAATGGCGTGACGACACCGTTTCATATTTAACAATTTTAACATGAACATGGATCAAAATGATATTAAAATAATAAAATCATTTATCCATATATATAATTCTTTTGATAATTTTATACGTGTTTAGTGTGTGTGGGCAGTAAATTTACTGTGACTACAAAATTTACAATGACAGGACCCCTCTATACTATCTATCCTTTTTGCTACGGCGCGTTAACGATTGGCACGTTGGCTACGCACCCTGTGGTGTCAATCCTAGAGTCGGTCTAAGCTAACATTGCACCGACTTGAATGGAACAAAAGGAAATGAAGGAATGAGGAGTATAATTATACAAGTAATATTTTCATAGAAATTTAACATGAATGATGAAATTGCAACATTTTATTTCTATATCAATAGAAGGATAGGAATTTTTAAGGATAATCAGCAAACGAGTCGCCTGATGCGAAGCGGTCACCGTCGCCTATGGACAATAGCAACATCAGAGGAGCCACTTACGCGTTATTTTTTTTCTTTGCAAGTAAAAATTAAAATACACAGTAACGCATGATTCAAAGAGAAAGTAATTTGTTTACTACACCTTTAATTAAAGGTGCCGGTAAAAAAAGAGACTATGAGGTCTATTCTAACTCAACAATTTGTAATTGTTTTGATACGATCTTAAATTTCGCAAAACTTATACTTATTTACTTACTAGTTTGGCGCCATGACCCAAAATGAGTCTTGGCCTCCAACACAAGACCGACTGGACGCCATCCAACAGGACCGTCCTACAGGTCGTCCGGATTAAGTATCGGTGTGCGGATCGAGTGGAGGCGAGCTCGCAAAACTTATCCTGCCAGAATTTGAACCTGAGACCTCCGGTTTGTAAGTCCGACGTCACGAGGTATTAAGGAAACTTTCCCTTGGAATTGGACAATTTCGATCCCCATGTAAAAACATGAAGTCCAAAATTATTGAATATTGAAATTACGTAATTTTGGAAATTTTCCGACTTTACTGATATGCCGTAAATAACCTATTATAAACTATGAAAGTACTGATACAACGCTAGAGAGAGAAATAATTTCAAAACACTTGATAGGAGCTCTTCCGTCGAAGACACATAAAAACCTAGACTATCAACCATCAACACCATTCATAGAGAAAGTAAATACGACACTGTGAGTCAACACCGGGCGCTTAAAGAGAATAAGGTAGCAGGTTTAATGAAGCTCTTTCAAGATAATCTACAAAGTCCTGTAACCTGCAATGCCTGAGTAGGGATGTACAGAGAGAAATTACCCGCGGAAATTTCCCTGTAAAAATTTTCACGAGAACATTTGTGAAGAAAAAAACGTTAAACACAATGACAATTATTATTGTAAATAAAGTTTATTATTTTGCTGCAAAATTTATTATTAAAGCGTGTTCTATGTATAATTTACTACGAGATTATTTAAATTCCCATGATGAAGTGCAATTACTCGTACAGTCAGTAAAAATAAATAGGTAATGGGTGATGTTATTGACTGATTTTTGATGATTAATAAACCTCTTAGGCCCACTTGCACCATTCTAATAACCCGGGGTTAACCGGTTAAACCTGGCGTTACCATGGTTACCAGTACAATTTGACACTAGGTTAACGGTTTAACCGCTTAACTCCGACTTAGTGGAATGGTGGAAGTGGCTCTTAGTATTCGTAAAATATAAGTAGCTATTATAATTATTTATTTTATTCCACTACGTCCACTACGATAGCAAACAAATGTACCTAAAACCTGCTGGTAATAGTTAGACTCGTTTCCTACCTCATAGGTGCAACATGCCAACAGAAAAGTACTACGTACAACCACATCACTATGGTTAAGTACCCGGGAAACTGAAGCGAAATATCTTGGAGATAAGAGTTAAGCGTGCTACAGTTGTAAAAAGCAAGGTTCTCATTACAGATAAAGCACAGCACAATACCCTACAACAGATTGTTCTTCGTGCAAATGGACTTCATAATTATCAGTCTCTCCGGATAGCTCTCCAGCCAGTCTCTCCAAGAGAATAATGAGGGGCAAAGCAGAGGCACGAGTCTTCTCCCTTCCGTTAGAAACTAGAGGCCCTATCGCGAAAACCTAAAATCGAAATTTCGATATACGAGTATATCACTCTACAGCTCTTGCATATTCGAGCGATAGAGACGCAGATAAAGAAATTATATTTCGGGGAATTCAGCTGGAGCATGGAAGCATTGTAATTTCGACAAGAAAGTCAGCGGGACACACGTTTTCAAAATATTACTTGTTATTTGTTATTTATTTGTGTCCTTGTAACTATGACCACTTAGAATATCAGATAAGCATAAGTGCAGTGATTTAATTGAGAGTGCAAATACATAAAAGATAACAAAATAAATAAGATAAGTGTGTTTAACACAAACAGTCGCTATTTAACCGTAAACCATGTCGAACGCTGAAGAAAAAGCGCGTGAAGTTTTTAATTCCATCATTACGGAGAAATTTCCGAACGCCTGTAAAGTGAAAATTAAACCTATTAGCAGTGGTGGCGCTAATTATAGCTCAACTTTATACGAAGCTTACATCATTACTCCTGAAGGTACTCAAGAACTATTCGCAAAAGTCGCCTCAATGGGTGACCTTTTCAACGATACAAGCCAGAAAATCTTTTACTCAGAAAAGTTCGTCTTGACTAAAATTGCAAACGCGTACGAAAAAATACAAGACAAACATGGGATAGCAGAAAAATTTGCATTCCCAAAAATTTACAATCATGATCGTGATGATATCCCAATAGTTGTCATGGAGAATCTAGCTGCAAAAGGATACGGATGTTATGATAGATTCAAGAGTATTGATTGGAAATATGCGTCAAAATCTGTAGAAACTTTAGCCAGATTCCATGCTCTTTCTTTTGCATTAAAGAAAGAGAGTCCAGAAGAGTTCAAACTGGCTGGGGATATATTAAAGTTACCAGAAAATGGTATTACAAGTCCTAAATGGGAAGGAATTGCTGATGGGGCGATGGCGGTTGTCGATGAAGAAGATAAAGAAAAACTGGCTAGAGTTCTAGAAGGAGCCGTGGGCTGGAGTAAACTTATGGATTTCAGTGAACCTCTTAAAACTTCAATACTTATTCACGGAGACTATCGTCCAAGTAATTTATTGCATAAGGAAGTGGTAAATACATATTAAATAATTGTCTTGATATATATATATATATTTATATATATTGGTTTTAATTAACATCCGTATTTTTTAACGTATATATTATTTTAACCCAATTATACGGTTTAACTCGTGTAACTATGTGCGACATAAAATAGTAGAAATTAAATTAAATGGAACTACAAAAATTCATACTAAATTGTTGCCATGTTTAAGAATTTTACATCAAAAATGCGACAGTCACGTAGGAAGTGGCGCCCTCAATAATTTTCTACAATTTCTTGTCGGACTATAAGGAGAAACAGATTAATTGTGCTTTTTCGCAAATTGCTCCAACTGTATATGTAGTATAATATGTATATGTAACAACTGTGTAAGTATGTTTCGTGTGATAATTTGGCAGTAAAATTAGCAACAGCAATAGAACACAATGAAAAACAATAAAAAGTTACACGTCATAAATACCTAATGATTTTAAACATTATTTTTTCTAGAAAGGCGAATATCACATTATCCCTGTAGACTACCAAACGGTCAGGCTAGGATGCCCGGTGGCCGATCTCCTCTACTTCACCTTGATAGGTTCCGACCAGCAGTTCCGACAGCAACACTACCACCGTCTGGTGGACCACTATTATGAGCATCTGGCTCTGATGATGACAAAATTCGGTCTGAAGCCGGATGAGGAGTACGGGATGGAAGAATTTGAAAGTGACATAAAAGCGGTAGGTAATTAAAAATGAAATCTTGAACTAGTTCGCCATGATGATGATGATAATTAGTATTTGACTAGTCAACATTTAAAAAAACTTAAAACGAGTTAAAGGACAACCAAGAAACAGTTTTTTTGATACACAATTGTGATACAGTTTTTTCTGTGGTGATAGCTATTAAATTAGTCTGATTAGATACCTGTCCATTTTATGTTATTTTAAAGACATGTTTCTTTGTGGACTAATTGCTTCATTCCTTGAGTGATACATATGCAAGTTATACAAGTACGTTAAGAAATATTAATTCTTTTTGTTCTGATTTCGACCATTATTTCTAAGTCTTGCATTAATTATAAGTCTCCTTATACAACAGAAACTCCCAATCGCCCTCGCCGTCGCAGCGACAGTGCTGCCATTTGTCACAGTAGACGCAGCGAACGCCCCGAACTTCGAGCGCGAGCAGTACGTGCCGCGCGCGAACGAACTGTTCGCCGAACGGTTCCGCGGACTGATGCACGACTTGAAGCAGTGGAAGGCTATATAGAATACTCATACTGTTATCTGAATTTTAAATGTTGAGTACCGAAACATATTTAATAAAATATTCTTATTTACTTTCATGAATTCAATATATAAATTGGGGTAAGTAAATTTATTGTTGCACAGCATGGCAATTGGGAATAATTCCCCATTAGCCTCTCTGCGTATTGATATTATGGAAAATATTTTTATATGCAGGGTGCTTCCTGTAACAGGAGCAATAAATTAAACTAAAGGCTGTACTCCTCAAACTGGCCAACATTTGTTCAGCAACTTTTAAAAATTATGAATCCTGTAGACTTCCTCTTTTTCATACAAAATAAATATTGCCTTTAATGTACGCTGACATCAGTGTGTTTGACGTTACTTGTCACGCTTTTACCATAACAAAATTTGCAATACATTGCGTATTAGAATAAACTTCAAAGTGTAATAAAAATCAAACCGTGAGTTATTTTCAAAAGTTGCTGAACAAATGTTGGTCAGTTTGAGGAGTACAGCCTACAGTTTAATTTATTGCTCCTGTTACAGAAAACACACTGTATGTATATAACACACACACTAACACACTGTGTGTAATATTAGTGTGACTTTTTCCGATTTCTCGATAATTTTAAGAATTAGGAGTGAAAAAGCTTATTGATACAAATTTTTAAAATTTCCTAATTTTTTGAAATAATAAAAAATAAAAAAACGGGCATATATGTGGCCGATATACATCTAATTGCATCAAAATATTATCAATAATATTAATATCCAGTTAAGTAAATAGAGAACTACGTTTGAATAGAAAGCGCGAGGGTCGTCCACTTTCGTCTTAAACTTTATTTGCAAGATTAAAAGTGTAAATAAATATATATTTGTAAATTACATGTTTCATTAGTCTATCACATATCTAAATGTTTTATTTTTATTAGTAACCGACAGCCAACTTTCACAAGTTAAATTATCGCCACTATTTTGTAACTACCATTAGGATGCTTTTGCTAATACAAGTATGATTTATGATTATTTATGCATTATGCAGTCCATTATCAGTAATAACTTAAATAACATCTCGCCCAAGAAGACCGAAGATAAATTAAATATCCTGCATCTCAACATAAATAGACTCGAAAACAAAACATATAGACTAGAATGTGAACTTCAAATTCAAGACTCCTTCGACGTGCTGTGCTTCACCGAACATTGGCTTCAACAAACACAGCTTTCTACGATCAACATCCTAAACTACTACCTCCGCGCCCAGTACTCGAGACAGACAAAGAAAGGTGGTGGAGCCTGTATCTACACGAAGTCTGATATAATCACAATGGAACGCAGGGAGATCTCCGAGTTATCCATCGAGGCCCACTTCGAAGCCTGTGCCATCGAGTGCATTGGACTGGACCTTATCATTGTGTGTATCTACCGCCCGCCCAATGGTGATGTACCTTTATATCTTACAAAGTTAGATGAATTGTTAAACCTAGAAAGTATACAGAATAATAATGTTATACTTGTAGGAGACATTAATATTGATCTCTTAACTAAATGTTCTAACACCCGAAGTCTCCTGAATACAATTAAACAGCATAATTTTAGACAACTTGTAACCGTACCTACTAGAATAACTGCATCATCAGAAACTTGTATCGACCATGCATATACAAACATACACAAGAGCATGATTTGTGATGTATCTTGTAAAGAAATGTACCTGTCTGATCACTTAAGTGTAAATGTCATTATAAATATTAATCATTCAGATTCTCCTATTAAGTACATAAGTAAACAAATTTTTTCAAGTCAAAACAAATACAATTTTACTCAGAGTCTCGAGTTATATGACTGGGATTGCGTTTTATTAAAAAATCAATGCCCCAATAAAATAACTACATCAGTAATGAATATTCTTAAACACTATTATGATATTCACTTTCCTAAGAGAAAACAACCTATTAAAAAGATTGTAAACACATGGGTGAATGACCTCTTACGTAATCTACGCCATAAATTGCGTGCAACTAAAGTTAAATTATCTAAACAACCTAATGACATCGAGTTACATTCGATCTTATTAAAATTGGAAACAGCGTATTGGGCTACTTTACGTAATGACCGTGTAGACTTTATAAATAGCAAAATAGTGTGTAGTACAGGTGGCGGTGTTTGTCGGGCTATGTGGAGCGTCATCTCGTCAGAGACATGCCGGCGCAGTAGCAGCAGGAGCGGACCCCTGGACGTGCTCGTGAGCCGTGCGCCGGGCGACTGCGAGGCTGCGCGCGCCGCGGCTGCCGCTGCCCAGCTTAACCACTACTACACTCACACGAACAATGACTCGCGCCCGTGCCTAGATGATGCACTCGCATATCTCGACAGATATCTGCCACAGGTACCATCTGCTTTCTTATTTAAACCGTTCACTCTTGAGGAAATGGTGAAGACATGTAAGGCCATTAAACGTAAACAATCTAAGGACATCAATGATATGACGACCTATGTCATTGATCTCCTCCCACCGAATGTCCTATCCCTACTGCTTTTTGTATTTAATAAATGTGTTAATGCGGGTGTATATCCTGACACGTTAAAATTAGTTAAAATTCAGCCCATCTATAAGGGCAAGGGTGAAATGCATATACCTAAATTCTACAGGCCGATATCCCTTATACCTACGATATCCAAGGTCTTTGAGCGCCTATTAAGTACGCGAATGATGAATCATATTACATCAAATAATCTTTTAAATAGCCAACAGTATGCCTACCAGACAGGTCGTTCGACGACGGACGCGGCGCGCGATGTGGTCGCGCGAGTGATGGTGCATCTCGAGGGCGGGCGGCAGGTCGCAGCTATATTCTGTGACCTTTCGCGCGCCTTCGAGATGATCGATCACTCATTGCTCCTCTCGAAACTGGCACGCTACGGCTTTGAGGGTAGCTTTCTCAACACGATCGCCTCTTTTCTCAGCAATCGACAACAAAGCACTAGCGTTCTGGGCGTGAAGTCGAACCTCGAACCCGTAGGGGCTTGTGCGGTACCGCAGGGATCGATGATGGGCAATAACCTTTTTTTGATACTAGTTAACGACATTATGACGGCGTGCCCTGAGCCTGAATATATTATGTTCGCAGATGACACGTGCATAATAGTTAATGCAGATAATTTTAACAACTTAAAAATAAAAACTCATAAAGTAATTAATAACATTGCCAAGTGGTTCTCGTCTAACGGCATGCTTCTTAATATTGAAAAAACAAATATTATGCATTTTCAACTTCGTAAAACTGGTATATGTCCACTAGATATAGTCGTAAACAATGTAAAACTCCCCCAGGTCGAGAAAGCAAAATATCTGGGTTTTACTATAGACTCGGGACTAACCTGGACCCCCCATATAGATGTGGTCTCTGACAGGCTAGCGTCGGCGTGCTTCGCCCTTTCTAGACTCGCGCCATCTCTAACGCCTCAAAACCTCAGAATAGCATACTATGGGTACTTCCACTCAATTTTAACTCAAGGTGTAGAACTATGGGCTTCTGCAGCTGAATGCAATAGACTATTTAGATTACAAAAACGTGCCCTTAGGATAATTTCAAAGAAACCCTATGATTATCCAGCGCAGTCATTATTTATAGAACACAAAATACTTACGCTGCCATGTGTTTATATACTAACAGCCTACAAATATGTAAGGTCTAATCTGGGGCTATATACAACTCGTGGGCAGAACCACGGTCGCAACACGCGCGGCGAGCACCTCCTGCTGGTCCCGCGCTGCCGACTGGCCAAGGCTCGGAAGTCACTCGGTGTCATGGGTGTAAAAATTTACAACACACTTCCGAAAGAGGTCATTAACTCAGCTAGTGAGGCAATATTTGTAAGTAAACTTAAGAAAATGTTAATTAGTTTAGCTTGTTATACAATAAGTGAATTTATGTTGAGAACTGCTGATGTCATTGTAACTAATAACTTAAATAAGTGATAACTATGTATATATTCTGCTGTGTGACGTGTAAAATTATTTATAATTTTATCAATAAATATCTCAATCTCAATCTCAATCTCAATTGCATGTTTAAATATGGCTACTGATTACATTTGCATCGCGTGAAGATAATACATAATCTTCTAACTTCTGTCCCAGATTTCATTTGATATTTATGGGGTGTCAATATTTATCTATCTATTATCAATAATAGTTACTTAACAGGATTTTATGCAAACAATAAACGAGGGAATTATTGTTATATCTACTCCTTAGCCGTAGGCCTTTCTAGTCTCGACTGCATTGCATTTAATTACACTTTTCAAAGTTTCAAAGTCTAATCAATTTTTCAAATTGTAAACAGTGTCATTTTAGCAATAGCGGCCGCGGAACCTTATTCTGAGCATCGTCAGACAAGTAGTCGCAGTAGAGTAGTACACTCTTTATTGTACAAAAAGACATAGTATTAAAAATAACATACAATTAGTAAGAAGTACAAAGGCGAACTTATCCCTTGGCCTTGCCCTTGCCTTGTTTAAGCCCTTGTAGTTTTGAGTAAATACTACAATCAATCTAGTTATCTCTTGTTTGAATAAAATATTTCTAGCAAAAACAAAACCTATTGTTAAACATGTTCTTAGTTGACTTTTTGATTAAATTAAGTGTGCAATAAAATAAAGATAACAAAACGAGAAACACAAGAAAATATTGTTATATCACAGTCGTAGTTTAATCATTGACAATGTCTAACGCTGAGGAAAGATTGCGGAAAGTTTTGAATTGCATAGTTCAAGAGAAATTTCCTAATGCGTCCGATGTTAAAATCAAGCCAATTAGCACCGATGGTGCAAATTATACTTCAGTTTTATTTGAAGTTAGTATCGTTACCCCTGAAGAAACCCAGGAATTGTTTGCAAAAGTAGAATCAATGGGTGATAATCTCAGGTAAGCTCCTCTCCCATATAGAAAATTTCGTCTTCACGTCACTTACCTGCGCTTATGAAAAATTAGAAGACAAATATGGCATAAAAGAAAAATTTATATTTCCAAAGTTTTACAAGAACGTTGGTGGAGTCGTTGTCATGGAAAATTTAGCATCCAAAGGATACGCAGTTTATGATAGATTCAAGATTGTTGACTGGAATTATGCATCGAAATCTGTAGAGGCTTTAGCCAGATTTCATGCACATGAAATCATGCATGATTTCGCTTTCAAGAATGAATGTCCAGAAGAGTTCAGAAAAGCTGGGGAAGTGTTATATATTCCGCTGGATATCTACAAAAGCTTTCATTCAGACGGTCAAACTGACGCTGCAATGGCAGCTGTGGATAAAGAAGATAGAGAGAAACTATGTGAACTCCTTGAGGGGTCTAAGGGTATGAGTAAAGGAATGGATCTTACTGAACCTCGCAAGACTGCAGTTATCGTCCACGGGGACTACCGCGCGTGTAATTTGATGCATAAAGAAGTTGTAAGTACATACCGTAATTAGCTAAATGAACGTTGGTTCTGACCGATGGTTTTACTTTGTTGTAATTAGAATAGATATATGTATAAGATAACATGAATGTCATGAGTATGACAGTTAGACTGTTAAAATAGTTTTGGTCTAAATGTAAAATTTTATTTATGTTTAGTAATCAAGTACAAAGACAAAGACGCCGAGCTCTGCAGAATCTTGACGTGAATAAGGCCAGTGGACCAGACGGTATACCTGCACGTGTACTAAAGCAGTGTGCGCCTGAGTTGTCTTCTGTACTGACACGCCTGTACCGCCTCTCTCTCCAAACAAGAACGGTGCCGAAATCCTGGAAGCTTGCAAACGTGCAGCCAGTACCCAAGAAGGGTAGTCGTGCTGATCCCTGCAATTACCGACCAATCGCCATTACCTCCATGCTCTGTAAAGTCATGGAAAGGGTACTTAACGGCAAGCTGCTGGCATACCTCGAAGCAAATGATCTGCTCAGTGACCGTCAATATGGCTTTCGCCGAGGTCGGTCTACTGGGGATCTTTTAGCGTATGTCACGCACTGCTGCGGCGAGGCCATCGAGAGGAACGGTGAAGCGCTTGCTGTTTCACTGGACATCTCGAAGGCCTTTGACAGGGTTTGGCACGCAAGTCTCCTTAGCAAGCTTCCTGCATACGGCATCCCTGCTGACTTTTGTAGCTGGCTATCTGATTTCTTGAGTGAACGGTCGATCAGAGTAGTTATTGATGGCTGCTCTTCAGACCTCATGGCCATTGACGCCGGTGTTCCTCAGGGGTCTGTTCTCTCCGCAACCCTTTTCCTGCTCCACATTAACGACATGCTGCAACCCAGCATTGTAGGTTATGCAGATGACAGTACGGTTGTTGAGAGATATTTGGCTAGTGCAGGGGACAGCAGGGAGGATATACGTTCACAGAGAGAGGCCATGGTTGAGCGAATGAACTTGACCCTTAGTCTCGTTTCCCAGTGGGGTGATGACAATCTGGTCACGTTCAATGCCTCCAAAACGCAGACGTGTCTATTTTCCGCAAAACGGAGTCCATTCGAGCTGACTCCTTCTTTCCGGGGTGCATCTGTACCTATTGCCGACAGCCTGGAACTCCTCGGCATGGAGCTGAGTTCAGTCCTCAGCTTCGGCAGCTTCATTGAGTCTAAAGCACAAACTGCGGCCAGAAAGCTGGGCGTCCTAAATAAGGTGAAGCGATACTTCACACCTGGACAGCTTCTAACACTTTACAAAGCTCAAGTCCGGTCGTGTATGGAGTATTGCAGCCACCTGTGGGATGGCTCAGCTAAATACCAACTCGCCGCTTTGGACTCAGTGGAGCGCAGAGCCAGGAGGATGATTGGCGACAAGAAGCTAACGGCTAAGCTTCAGTCTTTGGCCCATCGGCGGAAAGTCGCCAGCCTGTCGGTATTCTACAGGTTGCACTTCGGGGAGTGTGCCCAAGAGCTACACGAGCTTATTCCACCGTCCCCATTCTACCATCGGACTTTTAGACGCACGGCCGGTTTCCATCCTTACTTGGTAGATATTCCACCAATTCGCACGAAGCGCGTTGCTTCTACTTTCCTTATGCGCACTGCCAAGGAATGGAATTCCTTGCCGGCGTCTATATTTCCGTGTTCTTATAACCCGGCAACCTTCAAATCAAGAGTGAACAGGCACCTTCTGGGCGAGCTTGCTCCATCGTAGGCCACGTCTACGCCTCGGCTAGTCTGTGGCCATGAGTAAGCCCATTCATAATAATAAAAAAAAAAGACACAAACATATAATAATAATGCTGGGATACTTTGAACATTATATATATTAAATTATGGTTAGTAAATAAATGAAAATTTATTTCTTCCCAGAATGGAGAATATCACGTCATTCCGGTGGACTACCAAACGGCCAGGCTAGGGTGCCCGGTATCCGATCTCCTCTACTTCATCTTACTGGGTACTGACCAGCAATTCCGAAAAAAGTACTACCATCAGCTTCTAGACCACTACTACCAGCATCTGACTCTGATGATGACCAAGTTCGGTCTTCAGCCGGATGTGGTGTATGGGAGAGAGGAATTTGAAAGTGACATAAAAGCGGTAAGAACAATGCTTCTTTAGAGTTTGAGAATTAATTGGTTTTGATATTATACTTGTTTCATCTACCCTACTTCACCTTCTTGGTCTTATTTGTCTACCTACGTCAATTCTTGAGATTAGTTGTCAAGCGGACCTCAGGCTTCCATGAGTCGTGGCAAAATGCTGGGATAATGATGATAAGGAAGATGATGACGATGATGACTTTATACTTGTTTCGTATTATTTTAATGCATAAGTATTAAGTAATCGACAATAGTAATTATAATAGTTCTGTTGAAGTAAATAATATGTATTAAGGATTTACGTCAACATTGATAAGGGTGACAGACATTCATTATTATTTATAAGCCTTAATTAAATATTAGGTTCGCATTCTGTTGGTGTTAGAAACACGTGCAAGTATACACTAGGAACTTGAAGTAACATTGTGATGTTCTGATGTTACTCTCAGTTCCTAGTACAAGTTAAGAGGGTGTGAACTTAACATAGAGGCAGTAAAGTTTGTGGTACCTTTACGAATAAAGGTCGTTAGTAGTTGTGCCGGCATTTTTTCCACGGCTGACTAGGGGAACCTCATTCCATTCGTTAGATCCTGATTATGAAAGGTGATGTACCGTACGGGAATCAACCAATAGCACTGCATGTCTTCTGTCATCTCCATTTCAATGGAAAGGCTAAAAATCGAACAGTAAATTTGACATTTCCACATTGGTTAATCTTTGGTTAAATTTCTTATCGTGAACGTATGTTTTTTGTTTATCCAGAAACTTCCCGTGGCGCTCAGCCTTGCAGCGGTAATACTGCCATTCGTGACAGTGGATGTCAACAGCGCTCCGAAATTCTCGAGTGGCCAGTTCGCGCCGCGCGCGAACGAACAGGCGGCCAATTTTTGAAATTCGAACACTCGATTTCGTGTATTTCGTTAAATGATGTCTCCACTACTAGGCGTTTAAATTCTACTAATAGAATTGAAATCGAGTGGTCAATACCACTAGATTCCAAATTTCGATCGCTCGTATTTCAAAAATTAGCATTTCGCCGTTTTCCACTGATTTTCGAGTGACGAAATCGAGCGATCGAAATTCAAAAATCGGCCCCCAGTTCGTTGAACGGTTTCGCGGACTGATGCAAGACTTGAAGCAATGGGGGGTTATATAGATGACTGTAGCTTTGAGGTACCTACGAGGTGTGAAGGTATAAATAAAGAATAAACGTCCATTTTTTTTGTATTTGCTAATCAATTTTTCCATTAATTTAGCAGGTTCTTAAATTTGGATTTTCAAAACATAAAATAAAGAGCTTTCATATTTTTTTTGTGAGTTTCATTATCCATCCCCTTACATTTTTATACAAGGTATGTATGTATGTAAACCACCACTTATAAGTTTTGTAACCTGTCCTTACCTCACATAATGGTAGTAGACTGAAAAGTAGCAGTTTTAGACGAGCGATTTATTTCAAAAATTATACTTTTGATACTTTTGAAAGAAAAGAAAGCTTTATGTGTCAAGTCATGATATAATACATAAAAATTATAACATACGAAGTGATTTAACAAAAAAAGTAATAGGTATCTCAAGACTCCAATTCACGCACGCAGCCGGGCTAGCACATGATCATGAATCACATAATTGACGCGATAGAATATTCCTTTAAATGTAGTGGCTAAATAAGAGGCACTTTTTGTACATAATGAGTTTCTTCGAGAACATTATTCATAATACTTAACATACTTAAATCGTAAAAAGTAAAAAGGCTTTTACAAGTTACAGTATTGCAATTTACGCATATATAGTAGGGCTCCCGATATACGTGCTACACAGTACACACCAACCCGTGCGTCCGTGTTCTTAAGGTGGGATCAGACGGTTCATTTTGTGTTCATTTTCGTGTTTCATTATTCATCTTTCACTCAAAGTGACACATGTGAACACAAAATGAACCAAAAGCGAAAATTTAATTCATTAGTGAAATGATCCAGCAGTGTTGGATATTTTCATTCGTCATCTTTCACTCGCAACGTCGTCATTCGGTTGAATGAACAACAAATGAACGGTGTGAATATACGAGTGAATGTTCATTCCAATTTTGCATAATTTTCTCTAATCCTGGGGGCAGTAGTAACTAGACTTCTTGGAAGGTACTCTGTATCTGTAAAGATATTCCAGAATTTCCAGAGTTCCAAAACAATCGCCACTTGCAACGTATTGCAGTAAAATTGGAATATTTATTCCGCTAGGTACTTATACCATGCAAGTCACGTTCTAACAAGCGTGCAAGAGTGCGATAGTGATGAGCATAGTGACAGGCGATAAAAATGGAACCATGCTGCCACCGCTGATGCAACTACTTAATAGTAAAAGTTCTTCAAAATAACTTTAATTCACCTGCAAATGATTGCGATACAATTCAGGATCTTCAATGGCTACCTGGTTTCCCCAATGTATTCACAGCTCGCACCCACCACCGTCGACGTTTTCTTTGCTTTTTGCTTGTTATAGCATCTTTATTAAATGATCACAAATAAAAAATCATCCAAGACGCGACACCACTTCATTCGACGCCAAAGTGAAATAAAATGAAAAGTGAATAATCTTAGCACCAGCACCGTGTGAACATGCAATGAAAGAAAAATGAATCATTCACTTAAGTGGACATTCATTCGAGTGAATCTTCTGATCCCACCTTTAGCCCCGGCGGTGTTAATCGTCCGAACTACGAGAACCCGTCAAAGTCCGTGCCCGTGTAGTGCGTTCGGCTCCGGAGCCGCGGTCACACCTAGTTGTTGTTGTTCTATTTTTTTCGTTTTACTTGTTATTGGTAATGTATTATTGTTCGTTATAAACTTTTCATTCTTCGCTCTTACGTCGCACTATACGTTGAGAACGGGCCGGACCCTTGTGTAATTCATATCCGTGGATCCGGACACACGGGTAACACGGGTACACTGTACATGGACCTTAAGTACCCGTTCCAAACGGGCTACACATCTGGTTTCCTGTAACACGAGACCGGAGCCCCGGAAACGGGTACACGGAACCCAGACGTGACCGCGAGCTCTAATTTATAGCTCTGCACACGGCAAAAAAATACCTAAGTCCTTGGATTTTTATGACTATTTGAGAATAACGTAACAGTTGACTTTTGTGATTAAATTTGTGTAATCACAGATAACTAACATAATAAAAATCTCCGTAACTGATGAAATGTTATAGTCCGTTTTTAAGTTTCAACCATGACGAGCGCAGAGAAAAAAGTGCATGAAGTTTTAAATTTCATCGTCAAAGAGAAATTCCCTAACGCTTACGATGTAAAAATTAAACCCATTACCAGTGATGGTGCAAACTACACCTCAGGTTTGTACGAGGCTTCTATTGCTACTCCTGAAAGTACTCTTCAATTATTTGTAAAAGCCGTCTCAATGGGTTCTCTCGTCGACGCAAGCAAGCACGTATTTCGCACAGAAACGATCGTCCTCACAACAGTATCAAACGCTTTCGAAAGATCGCAAGACGAACATGCGATAATAGAAAGATTTACATTCCCTAAATTCTACAAGAGCGTAGATAGAATCATAGTGATGGAGAACCTAGCATCTAAAGGATACGAAGTATATGATAGATTCAAGAGTATTGACTGGAAATATGCATCCAAATCTGTGGAAGCTTTAGCCAGATTTCATGCACTTTCTTTAGCTTTCAAGAACGAATATCCAGAGGAGTTCAAGAAAGTTGTGAAAGAGTTAGAATTCCCTAGGGCGATTTTCACAGGCCCTCATTTGGAAGGTATAAGCGATGGGGCTATGGCAGCTGTTGATGAAGAAGACAGAGATAAACTCTCTAAGCTCCTTGAGGGGTCTGAGGGTCTCAGTAAAAATTTGGATTTGAGTGAACCTCGGACTACGACAGTGATAATTCATGGTGATTTCCGCCCAAGTAATTTAATGTATAAACACGTAGTAAGTATGTGAAATAATTTAGGTTTTCATCTAAGTCTTTTAGATGAATATATCATTGATATGTTATTGCTGATATAACTAGTTTTTCAATAAAGTCAAATTATTTGCCGCTCTTATACATTCATAGTACTTACAAAGTCAAATAATTTATTTGAGCTTCATTTTAAGACCTCATCATCATGAGTCATTGGTTAGAGACTAGTAATTCTTTTGATAAAAAAAACTTCATGGACGTAAATATTTTACTGGGTTTCATTCCAGAATGGAGAATATCACGTGATTCCCGTGGACTATCAATTGTCGAGACCAGGGTGCCCGGTGGCTGATCTCCTTTACTTCATCTTGATGAGTTCCGATCAACAGTTTCGGAAGCATCATTTCCACCAGCTGGTAGACCACTACTACAAACATTTGGCTTTGATGATGGAGGATCTTGGTCTGCAGCCAGATGATGTGTATGGGAGAGAAGAATTTGAAAGCGACATGAAAGCGGTAAGAAATTAATTAATGGTTAAGGGGTTTATGGAATCTAGGTATTTTACGGTAAACATATTTTATGGAAGGCTGCAAATAGTCGAATGAAATAAAAATAGGATAATTATGATAGAGTTAGACCAAGAAAAGTCTGCAGCGATTTTGATAGCCCACGCAGTGCTAGTGTTATTTATACGTCATAATTTCATAGAAGTTTGACGTTTAAAATGACACTTGCACCTTGCACTGCGTGGGCTATCAAAATCACTGCAGACTTTTCTCGGTCTGACTCTAGTTTTTATATTTAGGAGTACTTATGACTCTGATAAGAAAGAAAGGCATTAGATTATTGTCTCAAGAATTACTTAATTAAATATACATAATATTACGTATTTTGTATTTCCTTATTTCAGATTAGATAAACTTTTTGTTGCCCTTAAATTATGGCAATTACAATTACTTGCAAAATCTTAATTAAATAATTTTAATTCGTTCTGTTATTACTTGGCATACGCAAATATTACGTACCTAAATAGTATTACGTAAATAAACTTAGCTATATCGCAACACAAATCTACTGCTGAATTGCTGTTGCGAAATTATGAATGAATGAATGAAATGAATGAAAATGAATGAAAATGAATGAATGAAAACATTTATTTTCAGGCAACTATTGGCCCATAGATAAATACCTTAAAACTAGCATACATATTAATACAAAATATATCTTAAAACTAAAAACACAATTATGGCTGCGATGCAGTTCGCAACCCCGCAGTGTCAGGGAGCCGGCCGCGGAACCGACGGAACTTGACACCCTTCGGCCAAAACTCCTCCTTGGTGAAGGTCGCTAGATGTTCAGTCGGAACGCTCAGCACAAAAGAATTAAAATTCACACTGTGTCGAGATTCCAACTTCACGGCCCTCAGGATGAATCCGGACTTGACTCGTACATACTTCACTATGTATCAACACTGCTGTATTTCCTTAATAAAATTCCTGTCTCATTACTGTTGCGATTATAACGTTCAATTGGTCACATTTTTGATCACGGAAATCGGCATCAGCGCCAGAAAATGGATCTGCAGTTTCCATCCGAATGACACCTTTAGACCCACTTGCAAAATCCCACTCACCAGGGGTTAAGCGGTTAAACCGTTAACCTAGTGTCAAATTGTACTGGTAACCATGGCAAATCCAGGTCTAACCGGTTAACACCGGATTAGTGGACTGGTGCAAGTGGGCCTTAGAATTCTAAAATTAGTGTTACATTTAGTGTTTGTTTGTCAGAAACTGCCTATAAGCCTCTGCGTGGCGGCGTCGTCACTGCCGTTCGCGACGGCGGACGCCGACAGCGCTCCGAACTTCGAGCGCGGAGAGTGCGTGCCGGGCGTGAACAAACTGTTCGTCGAACGGTTCCGCGAACTGGTGCAGGATTACACGGAGTGGGGGATTTTATAGACTAAAGTGATATCCAGAATTAAAAACAGTAAACATTGTCAGAAGATTAAAAAATAAAGTTCTAGGACTTTTTCGTGAAAATGTTTATGGTGAAGTTCAGGTAGAATCATGAAATTACTTTCGTAATTTTTGTTAACACCCTCTCACCGCGGACACAAATACCCCAATAAATACCTATAACAAACCACCATCTAAATATAGAACAAAACTCGACACATATTTTGCCTCTCTATGAGGCATCATCAGGAGATGCAATGCTGTTGTTAACGTAAAAACATATATACTTACGCAACTAGAAATAACGCACTGATGCACTGAGCACTGATGGACTAGCAGAAACAAAAGTACAGTAGGTACTTATATTATATTTACATTTACAGAAATCTGACAACTAGGTAGTAATTTTACAAGATAATAATTATTATCATCGCCATTTTTAACCACACTATTATAGTACCGCTGCAGCTTATCTATGCAGTATGCAGGCCATTATCATCCATTATTGCCAGTTAAAATATCGGCGTCGATTACATTTGCATGGCGAGAAGATAATAGATTATCTGCTGATATCTGCCCTAGATTTCATTAGTTTATGTAATTGGTTGTGCATTAAGCATAAGTCAAAGATAAATAGTCCCCTACTCTGAATGTCGTGATATAAAAATGGTTGACTAACCTAAAAAAAATACTTAGTTATTACTAAGTAGTTAGTTATTACTAAGTATTTTTTGCAACGAGCTAAATATGGTACCTACCAGACATTTCGATTCCATTTTTGGCCACCGAAGGGCTTGGCCACTTTTTCGTTAGTATATGACATTCTATTACAATTTATATTATTATACGTAAGTAGGGTAAATGTAATTTAATATAATTAGTTTATGTTGTCTTGTTAGGAAAATGTTTACTGTTAATGTGCATTGTAAATTATAATTGGACTGGCAGTTCTGAGATCACGATTGGATATATATAAATGATAAATTATGTTGTATCTATTCGAAGCAATTAGTATTAAGTTCGTAACACCTGATCTTATGACCCCCTCACAGTCAACATAACTAATGACGTCTCTAATAAATCCTGAGACCATTTTCACTTGTCGCGTAACATACCTACCCAATAATTATACTAAAGTCGCACCAATAAAAGTCTGCAGCGGATTTGATAGCCCACGCAGCGTAAGTGTTAATTATATGTCATAATTTCATAGAAGTTTGACGTTAAAAATGACACTTGCACTGCGTGGGCTATCAAAATCGCTGCAGACTTTTTACGGTCTGACTTTAAGTACATACTTACCAAATGTTTATTAGATTCGATGTCACTCTATACCATGGCAACTTCTGGCACCTGAAAAAGGAATAAAATAGAAAAGTATTTCTGTATGTCTGTTGAAAATCTAATAAAGCCAAAACACGGCGGACTATCCCATGAAACAAGTCGTGAACGATAACAGGCGACACCAGCGGTTTATTACGAAATCGTGGCGGCATAAAAAGGGGCACAAAGCGGCCTTTGAAGTCGCCGCCAGGGCTGTCACCTGCTAGGCCTGCTACTGAAACTGTGTGTGTGTTTTGGCAAGGGGCGGTATATTTAAAAGGATTTTAAACCTGTTTAGGGGATATTTTGACAGGCGTCTTATTTGTAAAACTTTCGCGTTTGGAACACATTTTAAAATATAATATTTTATACCCGGGTCTATCGCGAATTTCGAAACGAACGCCGGAAGTAAAGGCAATAAATAATATGTTTTCATAAACATTACAAAATTTAACAATATATATTTTTCGAAGACTTTCATCATACAATTTTAAGAAACATAAAGTTTTAACATGTCTATAAGGATAAAGTCAAATTAATACTTTTAAATATTATTCTCTGATGTCCCCAGGAAAGACGCCGGTTTGCCCGACCGATTTTGCCCCAGTCTCATTTGTTAATATGTATATCGTATTTTGAACAGACTTGTGCATATAATGAATTTGTAAATAGATACACCGAAGGATGGGTACAGCCCTGGAATAGCGACCTGTCACCGATTACTACTAGACTACTTAGAAGCAGTCAAAAGTCAATGAGTCAGGCGATATTACCGTTCGTAACTACCAATACAATTGTGACGACCGGTCTGGCCTAGTGGGTAGTGACCCTGCCTGCAAAGCCGATGGTCCTAGGTTCGAATCCTGGTAAGGGCATTTATTTGTGTGATGAATACAGATATTCGTTCCTGAGTCATGGGTGTATTCTACATACGTATATAAGTATGTATTTGTCTACATAAGTATGTATATCGTCGCCTAGTACCCATAGTACAAGCTATGCTTAGTTTGGGGCTAGATCGATCTGTGTAAGATGTTTCCAATATTTATTTATTTATTTATTTGTTAGTTACCCTTCTATGTTTCGAACGCTAAAATAATCATCACTGACCCAATAATAACTCATACTTAGTACCTAATGCCTAAGAGAATTTGATACACTATGGTTGAATATGTAATATCATTGTTTCTAGTTGTGCTGATTTTATTACAAGGGGCTCAGGGAGCTAACTGACCTACGGCGAGAGAGCCTATAGATAGAGACCTGTAAAAAGGCCAAGTTTTGATTCCGCCCACGAATGCCCTAGAGGTATGGAAGGTAGAGTTACCGTCTATAGCTATAGGATATAGTGATAATACATATTCTCACGTTTAGTCTCATGTCAATAAAAAAGTTGCATGTAATTGGTCACGCAGCCAACAAGTGTTTATTTAAATTAAAATAATTCTCCTCTTGCTGAGCAACGGCGGTCGAAAAGGGTCCCTTAAGCTACCCATATACTGCACCATTATGTCACAAAAACTCATTAAATCATGCTTCATACCCTAATGGAAAATATTAAAGACAGACGCCAGCCATATCTTAGAACCTCAAAGCGAGCGTTAAAATTATAGGCACTTACAACATAGAGGCACGAAACACGATACTGTACAGTCGGCGTCGACATAATTTAAAGTGTGCACTGCAGGCAATAAGCAGATAACCATCGTACAGTCGAGTGGAAGAGTGATTAACGTTGGCGCTACTTTGAAGCCGTCTACAGTTGGGAGAATATAGCAGTATGCATTGGATATGTAGGCACTAGGCATATACCTTCAAATTAGAGTGCTAAGCAACCATAATTAATAAATATACAGTGTGGAAATTATAGGCACTTACAACATAGAGGCACGGTTGGTAGGCCTAGGTATCGATGGGCGGATGTGGTGGACGCTGATCTGCGCGAGCTCCGGGTTGAGAACTGGCGCGATACGGCACAGGACCGGGATCAGTGGCGAGCAGTCGTGTTGGAGGCCAAGACACACTTTGGGTCGCTGCGCCAGAGGAGTAAGTAAGTAAGTACAACATAGAGGCACGAAACACGATACTGTACAGTCGGCGTCGACATAATTTAAAGTGTGCACTACAGGCAATAAGCAGATAACCATCGTACAGTCGAGTGGAAGAGTGATTAACGTTGGCGCTACTTTGAAGCCGTCTGCAGTTGGGAGAATATAGCAGTATGCATTGGATATGTAGGCACTAGGCATATACCTTCAAATTAAAGTGCTAAGCAACCATAATTAATAAATGTACAGTGTGGAAATTATAGGCACTTACAACATAGAGGCACGAAACACGATGCTGTACAGTCGGCGTCAACATAATTTAAAGTGTGCACTACAGGCAATAAGCAGATAACCATCGTACAGTTGAGTGGAAGAGTGATTAACGTTGGCGCTACTTTGAAGCCGTCTGCAGTTGGGAGAATATAGCAGTATGCATTGGATATATAATAGGCACCATTAGGCATATACCTTCAAATTAAAGTGATAAGCAACCATAATTAATAAATGTACAGTGTGGAAATTTTAACAGTATGTTAACGCTTCAATTTTTTTTATCAGCTGCAGGGCGTTCATCTTAAACCACAATGTGCGCTATTATTGGATACACAGGTATCCACAGGAGTGAGGTGAACCTTTTTCTTCTTCCTCTCCTCATGCTGGAATGCATTTTGGCATGGCTCATGGGAGCCTGAGGTCCACTTAGCAACTAATCCCGAGAATTGGTGTAAGCACTAGTTTTTATGAAAGCGACTGCCATCTGACCACGTTTCTTCACGATGTTTTCTTTCACCGAAAAGCGACTGGTAAATATCAAATAATATTTCGCACATAAATTGTGAAAAACTTATTAGTACGAGTCATACGAGCCAGGGTTTGAACCCGCGACCTTCGGATTGAAGGTCGCACGCTCTTACCGATGCTAGAGTTAGACCAAGAAACGTCTGCAGAGATTTTAATAGACCACGCAGTACAATTGTTACTTTAAACGTCAGAGTTCTATGAAATTATGACGTAACTATAAAATAACAGTTGCACGTTGCACTGCGTGGGCTATCAAAATAGCAGCAGACTTTTCTTGGTCTAACTCTAGGCCACCAGCGCTTCTTGAACACTTCTCGCGTGATCCTTTAGTACACTGTCTTACTGTTTCTCTCTCAATTACTGCGTCTCCCGGCTCGTCGTCGGCTCAGATTAACCGCTACCGCTCCGCTTACTTTTTATTTTCCGACGTAATGTCTTGTTAGAGCCCCCATATTTTAGACAAGTTTTATTTCGGTACACCGGCTCCCAAACTATATTTATGGGTTATTCGGAATGGTAAGTAGCTAACAACCTGACAAAACAACGTAATTTATAAAGTAAGCCGACGGCGGTCGGATATTGGAGATTTGGATGTCTATTATAATTTAAAGCTGTAAAAATGAGGCGGGAATTGATGATATTTTTATGATTGTTGATGACTTAAATAAATTATGCTACTTAAATACAAACTTTTTTTAAGAAAAATAGGTTTACGTTGGTTAACTTCGGCACCTTGCTCTCGAAAATAGAATAGGGTTCTAAAATGTAATGCCGCTGTATAAACTCGTCGAGATACCCAGAAACAGGCCGGATCAAGTATGTACATCCTACATCCCTCCCTTCTCGTCTGTCCTTCTCCGATCGAATCGGATTGGAGCCGAGACTCTCGGCGAGAGGCTCTTTACGAATGTGTACAGCCGGCACAGTGTTTTCTCAGTTGTAGAAGCTCAAGGAAGACTTGACTAACTTCAAGAATTGGCGTAGATATTAGTTTTTCATAAAAAAGAGAGAATATATGAGCTTGGCCTTATTAAGACGTTTAATGTTATTAATAAAACTAGTGGTAGGTATCCAAATAATATGTCATACATACATGATGCGGCCCACGATTCGAACTCGAGACCTTCAGTTTTAAAGTCACCCGACTGAACCACTCAGCCACATCCACATTTATTCATCAAACGCTATAAAACCAATATGAATAATGTCTTCCTTCAGCCAGTTTGTTTGTCTTTCTGTCCGCCATAAAGCGTTCTAATGGATCTCGGTGTTTACACTAACGTTCACGTGTTCTACACTTTGACGTGTAATAAACTAACTTGTTTATTGTTTACCTTTCTTAATTAGTATAATTTTAAACATGTCATAAAAAGTAATGGGTTCGGTGTGGCTTGTGTTTGGGAGCGAACGATATGGGTATAGGCAGGACTATAACCGCGAACCACTTAGTACTTTATAGTATCTGAGCGACCCGCGAAAACCGAAATTCGCATATTGCGGGGATCTTTCGCTTTTACTCCAATGAAGGCGTAGTTAGAGCGACAGAGAAAAATGGCCGCAATTTGCGAAATTCGTATTTCGCGGTTACAGCCCTGGCCGAAGTTTCGGTTTCGCGGGATTACGAGAAGTAAAGTAAGTATCGTCCTGTAGCCGGCCGTGTGGGAAACCTGAGGGACTATCACGAACCACGTTCAAAGTGTTGCCTCTTTGTCGCACTTGTAAATTCGTACGTAAATGTGACAGAGAGGCAACACGTCGAACGTGGTTCGCGGTAAGCATCTGCAAACTCTGGCCGACTCACGCGCATTGTCTCCTGAGAGGATATTGAAGTTTTTTAATTCTTATACCGAATGGAATGAAATTCATTTGTAAAATCAAATAAAAAAAATGGCTTTGTCTCGTGTCCGTTATCTTACCTGTTATAGACTGTTAATCAGTGGGCCCCTATAATAATAGCGTGCAGCATAAAAAAACATTTTGTACAGCATACAACAGTAGTTAAGTAGGTATAGGTAACAGGTAACTTATTCCTAAAACAATTAAACCTTGACTTTAAATCTTATATACATACAAGCTATTTAACTTTGTTGACTCCTGTAGCTGCACTATTTATATTGTTCACTGATACACTCTTGTGTAAGTGAGACAGCAACACGCAGCGCCATCAGATACGCTCTTGTGTAAGTGAGAGCAACACAACAAGCTGTGAGTAATAAATTACTATAGCAGAGCGAGTCTGTTTACGATTATATCGTTAAAAGACGGCTTATTTCGTCAACACAGACCAAAGAGTAACTAATACTCTCATAGACAGTTGAACATTTTACCCTCTCTCTCTTTTCTAAATTAAGTAGGTACCGTAAAATGGGGTGAGTTGGGTGAAATTTGACTTTCAAACCTCGATAAAATTTTATTTTCACATGTGAATACTGAATGGTGTATATAATAAGTGGTTCGGACGTTTGTATTTTAGTTTGTATTTTATTTTGGGTAGTTCCATTTCATAACTTTGACGATAAAGAGGAAAACCCACCTCACCCCGTAGTGCCTCGTATTTGGGATGAGAGGGTTTTTCATACAAAGGTGATTTTGGAAGATTGTTGGATCGATTTTTTTTTATTATGCGTATTACTATAGCCCCATTTTAAATTGGAATACATTATTTTTGTAGCAGTAGCCTTAAAATCCCTTCTCACCCCCCTCTCAAACGTCCTCTCCCCATTCATAACCCAACTCTCCCCGCGAAACCTACTCACCCCGTTTTACGGTACATAGTTGTCTTTTACTCTGTAGATAGGTAACTAGTGTAGTTTCGTTCGACGTCTGGTCTGGTCTTGTCGGCAGTAATCTTGCCTATGAAGCCGATGGTCCGGCGGTTTGAATCCCGGTATATATAGGTAATAAATAAGTGCTTTACTTACTTACTGCGTTGACGCAACGACGCGAAGTGGATCTTGGCCTCCGACACCAAAGACCGCTAATCTGTCCAAAGCCGTCGCGCAGTCTGGAGAGCGTACTCAGAAAGACCTTAGCGAACTAAAGTTCGTTTTTTTTAGCATTAGAAAGAACTCCGCAGAAGCAAGCGTGCAGTTTTTATCAGGCTCGTTAATTGTTAATAATGATTGAATTATCTAATGTAGCATGGTCAATACATATAATTTACTTCAAATTGTTACCGCTAAAAGTGCCAGATTTAGAACCACAAGCGAACTTCTGCGAAGTTCTTTCTAATGCTAAAAAAAACGGACTATAGGCACCGTCGACTGGACAGAAACGGCTTTGGACAGAGTAAATAAGTGCCGCACGCACATTTTTAGAGTTCCTTAGGCAAAATGTCATAACACAATCCTCTTCCCGTCCGCCTTTTAAACATTTTAGACGGACCCTTTTGCGCTCGACCCACACTAAGCTTTTCTAGAATCTAGACCCCCACAGGTCTCCTCTACAAAGTGTTCGCTCTTAGCCCATAGCGCACAGCCTGTTTGTTTAACATACTATATTTATGGCCCCAATTAACGTCTTGTCTAATAGCCGACGAATTTACCGCCATAACGGTTCGCCATATTTATACCAACATTACCAACACCTCGCGGTATTTTTAAACGGGATACAGGCGTATTCAGAAATGTGAGATTGATACAATATGATGTTCATTGACGTTATTCATAA
Organism: Cydia fagiglandana; assembly: GCF_963556715.1. Taxonomy (NCBI): domain Eukaryota; kingdom Metazoa; phylum Arthropoda; class Insecta; order Lepidoptera; family Tortricidae; genus Cydia; species Cydia fagiglandana. The sequence goes on along the minus strand of NC_085936.1, from coordinate 20,883,429 downwards.
ACGCGCTACAAGTGTCAATCAGTCAAAAATAATCGTCTTCCTTATTAGTCTTATTGAAGTAAAAAAAATAGTAAGTTATTCGTGAGAAAGGGATAAGACTGCCTTTCCACTGAGGTGGAGATGAGAGAAGACGTGTTCAATGAACCAATACATTGGTTCTCTTCCCCGCTCCGCTGGATTACAAACAATGCTATTTTAAATCATTATTTATGTTATGTTTTTTTGTCATCTATGTTTAAGGAAGGAAAATTGTATAAATGGGGTTTATTTGGTCTAAATAAATGTTTTTTTTTTTGACTAACAGAATGAATGTCATACATAATCGCGGAAGAGGCAGTGATACCGCGAATATCAAGAAAATTGATAGATAAAGCTGGGGCAACAACGACGCTGCAACAGTAATGCAGCTGCAGTTTGGACCCTCTTCTTCCTCGCGTTATCCCGGCATTTTGCCAAAGCTCATGGGAGCCTGGGGTCTGCTTGACAACTAATCCCAAATATTGACTAGTTTTTACAAAAGCGACTGCCATCTGAATCTGACCTTCCAACCCTCTGGGTGGAAACTAGGTCTTATTTGTGTGGTTTCCTCACGATGTTTTCCTTCACCGAAAAGCAACTGGTAAATATCGAAATAATGATATTTTGTATATAAGACCCGAAAAACTCATTGGCACGAGCCGGGGTTTGAACCCGCGACCTCCGGATTGAAAATGATAAAAATCGCACGCTCTTTCTGCTAGGCCACCAGCGCTTATTCGCTTATTTAACATCCGAACGTTACCCTTTAAAACGTGATGTTGCCTTTACCATTTTAATGTTTAAAGTTGTCATTTACTGACACACTTTCGCGCCGACTGAACCTTGTATAAGCTTATCAGTCGGCCATGTTTATGACGCGACTTCCGCAACTTCCGGCGGCTGTGCTTTGTTCTTTTTAGGAGTGTGCCATGGGAAGCAGTTTGTTTGCTGATCAAAACATTTATAGGGTTATCTTTGAGAGTGACCTAATTTTAGTGTCTTAAGCCCAGTTGCACCAAACACATTTAACAGCAGTAAAGTATGAAATTTCCCATACAAATAATATTAGCGAACGCTTTAACGGTGACAGATGGTTTGAGACTGAACAACCGACCCTTTATATTGTTGCGTTTTGCGAGGAAACAAAATGGTAAAGATTTTGTCTTATAAATACCTCTAGGGATCCGGAGGTCGCGGGTTCAAACCCCGGCTCGTACCAATGGATTTTTCGGAACTTATGTACGAAATATCATTTGATATTTACTAGTCGCTTTTCGGTGAAGGAAAACATCGTGAGGAAACCGGACTAATCCCAATAAAGCCTAGTTTCCCCTCTGGGTTGGAAGGTCAGACGGCAGTCGCTTTCGTAAAAACTAGTGCCTACGTCAAATCATGGGATTAGTTTTCAAGCGGACCCCAGGCTCCTATGTGAGCCGTGTCAAATTGCCGGCATAACGCGAGGAAGAAGAAATACCTCTAGGGATCATTAATCGGTATTTTAAGAACAAAAGTTCTTTAAGTATCATGCAATTATTTGATTTAAGTACCTACAATACAATCGAGACAACGATACAAATAAACAAACAAACAAATCCATAATTATAAACTCGCAAAAAAAACATTGCAACTTATGAGTCTTATTAGGTAACAAATCTCAAAATGAACTTGAATCTATAATTTGCCTGTTAACATTTGAGAGACAACGCTTCCGAATTTAAATGTCTTCTTTATGAATTAACAAAAGGTCACTTTTCTGGCGTACGTTCTATAGCCTCTCTATACAAACAGGGCAATAATTCTCAGATTCCCGTCCTCCGCAACGGTCAGGCGATTTGTTACTGGAAATGGCCTTATTTACGGCCGCCCATTGCGCCAGAAAACTTAATTTCATTTCGAATGCACTAACTTAGGCAGTTCTATTGACAGTTTGAAGAAAGATTTCCTTTCTTTGTATATTTAATGTTTGCCGATTTGGAAGTTTATACTGTTGTCGTAGTGATTTTTATACTGTTGTTGTAGCAACATGAAAACTTGAAAAGTGCTAAATATCGATATTGAATTGATACTTTAGCATACTTATTTCTTACCGGGCAAGACCAGCAAACGAAATTCATAATTTTTGAATAATTATATACTTTATATTATATACTAAAAATTATAAAGTTTATAATATTTATAATATTTACCTGATGAAAGCAGCATAATAAAGATTGCTCAATGTTTAAAGTTTGAATTATTCGTAAAAATAACGTACGTCGTACCGTTAAAAATATTTTACCACCAAATCAATAGCTCGTCAAAGTCGTAACTTTGTCTTGTGAAAATGTGTTGAAACGGAATAGAAAATAGACTGATATACTGCCAGTAAACGTAGTTTAACCATTGATTTATGAAGCATAGACAGTGAATGGAAACATTGTTATAAACCAAAACAAACACATAGAGCTTGCAGCGGCCGTAAAGATGGGTTTTTACGGCCGGTTATATAGCAGTCGATGCCTCATTCGATAATGTTGCGTTTTTCGATTACGGTAATTTTGTGATAGGTAGATTAGGTAGTCGAGTTGAGGTCATGATATTAGAAATATGAGTTCAGTACGGATATAATGGACGTTTCTTCCCTACGTGACAGCGTGATAAAACGGTGCCCGTCACTTTTAAATGGTGTTAAAAAGGGATGGTTATTTTATCACGTGGATAAAGCCATCCATAATAAGCCTGCAGGAAGCATAAGTTTTCTATAGTTACTTATTACGATGTGCCAACCTATTTGTAGCAGAGAAGCTGTCTACCTGCGCGTCCGCGAACATGCCTGACGCGCTGCAGAAGCGTGGCAGACGCAACAGCACCCTGCCTTAGCCTATAGGCTAATTATTCGCAAAGATCGATCAGCGCCCTACGGGTTCAGTTTAACAACGCCTTCAGGGTGCTGTTGCGTCTGCCACGCTTCTGCAGCGCGTCAGGCATGTTCGCGGACGCGCAGGTAGACAGCTTCTCTGCTACAATAAGAAAGCGTGCCGCCGCGACGCGTCGCAGAGTGCTTGACAGTAGCAACAGTATCCTGAGTGTGATAGCGGGTAGGCTCGATAGTCGCTATATGCAGCACTGGTCGAACCTGCACCGTTCCTTAGCTCCCTATGATGAAATGTAGTAGGTAGATAGGTATCAAATAAATTAAGTACTAACATAGTCTAAATTACAAGCTCTGCATGTACATGTTTACTAACCTGTTATGGATTTCTGTGGTCCGAAATAAATGATTTTTAATTTATTTTATTTTTATTTTATTTACAAGACGATATTGGGATTAATTACAGTCTCTATGGGGTCAATAAAGGAGATGCCGGATGGAGATGAGGAGAGGTATATAATATACCTAAGATTAATTATTTAAAAGTAAAAGAAAAAATTAAGTACTTACCGTAAAACCAGCCAACTATGATATGATATTCTAGAACGAACTCGAATGTTTGGGCTTAAATGGATCAATTATTTGAATTACTTAGTTCTGAGACAACATAATTTTATAAATGGCGGAAAACACCCAGAAAAAGCATTGGTTTGCGTCCTTAATTTTATGACTATACCTAGTAGTAATATTGGACTATAGTTAGGTAATTTTGCGTAAAAATCTGTTCAGTTCAGATATACAAACCGTTGGACATTTAGCGTGACACAATGACTTCAGTTCCAACCAAATACTAATCAGACTAATCCTAACAAGATTGTAACTAGTTACAACTTCATTTAACTTTCTGTGCCGCCTCGTATACATTTTTGGGAGAGTAGCCAGGAATCTGAAAACTTTCTAAGTAAGTATGTGAAGAGTTGAGAGTAAAATTATGACAGCTCATTCTACGAAAAATGTATTATAACTTAAGATGACATTCCAATTCAGTTGTATAACTGTTGCGACGTTACTGCTGCTGGTTTATAGCCGCCGTTGTTTTTGTTAATTTCCTATATAAAATTAGTGACGTTCGCCGCCGTATTAAGCCATGATTATGACGTTCAAACCGTCAGTCGTTTGATTAAGAATAATTCCAGATAAATGCTGTTTAACGCTGCAATTGGATCAGTTATGCATGCTGCTGTTGGCAACTCTTTAATCTTTTAGGATCATGGTTGGAGTCTGCCCTTGTAAATAAGGCAAATTAAATAAATAAATAAATAAGAAATAAAATAAATAAATAAATAAGAAATAAAATAAATAAATAAATTAGTTTCTATATGAATTTTATATCCTGTGTGCGTAACTTGATTCATTCATCAACAATTCAACATAATGCTTTTCTAAAAATCAAATCACAATATATATTTATATTAGCCAGAACATCGTATGAAAACCGATCCCTTGAATAATTATGGGTGCCTGCATTTAGAAGAATATCTGGACAGCTAATCTGCGCGTTTATCGTAAAGAAGGTATCGGTGTCGAGCGCACTAACTCGCGTTATCAGATCCACTCCTGCGCATAAACCACGGAACGGGTGCCGGCGAGATCGATATCGATTAGCATTAGTTGTGAGCTCTTTGCAGACCAGTGTAATGTGTTTTTGTCTTTTTTAACCGTCGTTTAGTCCCATTTCAGGATGGGACTGGGCAGGGCACGTCTGTCGAATGCACCTAGAACGCTGGGCCAAATTAGCCACGGACTGGATCCCACAGGATGGATCTCGGGGCAGAGAGAGAATATAACGGAGATGGCGGGACAACCTCGATATAGGTATTATGGCTTCTCTACACGATGGGCCAGCGCCGGCCACTCCAAGGGACGCATTTATGCGTTAGAGGGAGCAAGTGATATTGCTATCTCGTTCTACCGCATGGCTGCGTCCCTTGAAGTGTCCGGCGTTGGCCCATCGTGTAGAGGAGCCTTTATATGTGGAGTGGCGGGAGTGTACATTGGACAGAGTCAAGTGGCGGGAAAGAGGCCTTTGCCCACCAGTGGGACACACTAATCTTAGGCTAATAATGAAAACAAATAACAAAACAAACACTATTGTACTATGAGGAATCTTTGGTTATTATGGAGGTTTTGGGCTTTTAAGCGAAGGGAATTGCATTTAATTTCGTATTATTACAACGAGGACTTCTACTCCCTGCGGTATTAAAAGTTTTTAAGTCATAATTTTAAATTGTATGACAGAAAAATCTCGAACAACCCGACAACGCTACCGCCATGTTGGCGTGAACGCTTCCTAATCAAAGTAATTTGTTAAAATATAGTACATTTCGATGCTAGTGCGGAAGGTATGTCATTACTGACATTTCCGCACGTGTATCGAACGACGTTTTTTAATACAGTTGCGAAAAAATAAGAAAAACATTGTTAATCGTACACTAAACAAAAGTGGTAACAGTGACAGCTCGGTTAGACGTCGTCTTTAAGTATATTATATCTATGGGCGTTTGACAGCTATTCCGTTCCATTCAGTCAACTTATTAAGAACGGAATTTTCAATATTGAATATTAAAAATTAAACGTGTTATAATGATGAAGAGGTAAGTAATTAAATATGAAATATGTAATATTTTTCGTATTCTTACATTAACGGTAGGTTTTTATGCTGATTACGACGTTTAAAGGAAACTAATATTAACACTCATCAATAAGTAGTCGTGAATTGGAACAAGTATAAATTTAAAAAAATTGGAAAAGTAAAAAGCACTAGTTCGAGATAACCAACTTTCCGCACGCTAAACAGCTACGTAAAGTAGCACTTTTTGAGCAACTGTATTAAAAAAATCTTTCCCATACACCGTGTGCCGAGGTGTCGAATTACACGACCATCTTAGTTTCGATCTTTTACGACTCCCGATAACATCTTCCACATTACTTTTCCACCGTGGGCAGAGGTTAATTGTGTCCAAATATACTGTTCCAAACAAAAAAGCATCGGCGGTCAAAACATTGTTGATCAAATTACGACTGAATATTGAAAGCAGTAAGACTGAATATTTAATGTCAATCGATTTAGACTTGATGCGTTTTTGTTGTAAGATTTTGATGTCTAAGCGCTAATAAATGAGATTCAGATTCCACTTTTATCTACCGTTTGTATAAGATGTTATTAGATGTTTTGATAGGTAGGTGAGAATGCTGATCGTTTCTAATGATGCGTTGCTTTAACATATGGTCGGCCACTGACTAATCTGATAGATTTAATTAATCAAACCAATTAATTCATATGTACATTATTCAAGTTGATCTTTATCAGATTATATATAGCATATATTCTAGCATAATTAGATAAAGCTAACGTTAAATTAAACTAGTAATTTTTATTTTTCGAAACAGTAGGTAAATCTCTTGTCATATATTGTAACTGACATAACAGTCGATGTCTTGATATTTTTAGTTCTTACCTAGGGTGACGGCACCAGTAATGGACAAGAACCAATCATTAAGACATTTTTTTCGTAAACTCATTTTTGAAGAATCAGACAATTATTTTTAAACTAACAAACGCTATACCTAACTTAAATATACAAAGGTGTTAAAACACGAAGGCCTCTAAAAGCAGTAGGTAGTTGAGCTATCTCTGAGTGTTCCATCTGCATAATTGTATACGTAATTTAATGCAATAAAATTTACAAAGAAAACACTATACAATTCATGGCATCCATCTACATTGTAAACTTTTTCTAAAATTGCCACCGATATATAGATTGCCACGAGATATACTCGTCTGTATTATAAGTAGTCAATTAAAAAGCATTGCTAACATAAAAACTTGAAATAAGTGAAATACATTATGTTTTAATGCACTTTGCAATTTTAATGACATGTTTCTACATAACTTCCACTGCATAATTGTAAACCAGTCTTAAACGACTTCTATTCTATCGTCTAAATACATGCAACACTTTTTCAAAAGACTCGTGTCCTCCATAAATAAGTAGCCAGTACAAAAAACAACTGACGTGAACACAGAAAAACATGTTGCGATAACAAACAATTCATAACAATAAAAATGTCAGCGCCAAAGCGAGCTGGTAGAAATTACAGAGCAATCAAGTGGAAATTAAATAGAACACCATCTATAAGCAGGAATTATCAGCGAGTTTTTACGAGTAAAGCATTTACTACGTATCTGTACGACTTCAAAGATAAAACCAGTTACTATGTATTTTAAATGCACTGAAAAAACACACTTAGCACATACACAATAGAGTATAGCACAGCTGCAAACAGAAGCAAACTACTGTTTGGTTTGATGGTAGAAAAAAACTGCAATAAAATTGCGAATTCTAAACTCAAGCTCAATCGATTCTAATCCTTATTCCAAGCGTCGCAAAGGCTTCAATTTCACAGAGTACCTGTAAAGTTATCATTGTAAACGCGTTAAAGGGGAGCTGACACGCTCGTATAAAACAGTGGATATGAGCGCATAAAAATTCTTGAAGCGCTGTCACCGGTCCCTCTATCGCCATTACATTTGTCAACTGTCAGGCAGTAACGCGGCGGGCACAATTTAAATGATAATTATAACGCGGTCCGACCGCATTCTGTCAGGGAATGGATAAGAACGCAATTTTAGAACGCAATTTTTGTGGACTACGTTGTTGGGAGACTAAGTGGAGATGGGTCCTTAGCGACAACATAGAAATATTATGTTCATTGGATGTAGGTACAGTATACAAGGACAAGATACATATTTGAATAATAATTAGAAAAAATAAAACTACTTTTAATTCAATTTAAAACTCGTTTATAGCGTCAGTAGCATTCCTGGGAAGAACATTTAAGGAAAATGTTTAATAAATTGTAACACAAAACTATTTTTTTCCAAACTAATTTATGTAGGTACCTACGTCTGCAAGCGATACTATATAACAATGTTTAAACAATAAATAAATTTTAAGTTCACATTTTCGGGCCATATTCGACCATTGAACCTTTGGGAACACACCGCTCCCGTCCAATCGCTGTTAACCAACTCAACGAAGCTTACCGAAAAGCGTGCGAATTTTTCCAATCCGTCCTTTTGTTTAAGACGCCTTAGGGAGGCGCATAGCGATATCTACCGTAAGAATTTTCTATCTTAACCATACTCTAAATCTCCTAAATGGTTCAGATCTTAAATTGTAACCATAATGTTAGGATTAGATTTAGTGGACACATTTTTGTAGAAGATCCAAGAATATTATTCAATAGCTTTTTCAAGTTACGAATATTTAATAGAAGTACTGTACTCTGTACTGTCATCAAATCTCCAGACAACTTTTCAAAAATGTACTTAGTGATCTGTGAAATGAGTGTAAAAGTTTAGTTATAAGACGAATTGAATGATGATTCAAGAAAACTCGATAAACATGCGCTTGTATTTCCCCAACACTTTGCCAAGAAACGTACCTATTAATAAAGCAGTTTTCCCTCATTAATTCGCTCGCGTCCAAAAATTTAATACTATCTGAAAAACACCCAATTTCCCAAAGTGATTCATTAGGTACCTACTGATAATTCCACTACACCGGGTTGTCTGTTTTTGGACGTTTGAGCAGAGCTGTAATGGCTCCTCTATACGATGGGCCAACGCCGGCCACTCCAAGGGACGCAGGCATGCGGTAGAATGAGACAGCAATATCACTTGCTTCCTCTAACGCATAAATGCGTCCCTTGGAGTGGTCGGCGTTGGCCCATCGTATAGAGGAGCCATAAAGGAAGTATGTAAGCCAAATTAGCCCCGGCTTGCCTATGGACATGTTAGACGCACCGCCACTGATACTGATACTGATAGTATCTGCAAAAAATACTAAGAAATATTGTAAACGTACAAATGCTACCGTATACATAGTATGTATAACTAGTTATCTACTTTCTATCACTTAAGACCAATAATGAGAGAACAGCTATAATAATCAACATTTAATTTTTTACGACACATCCGATATGGACGTTGTAAATGTGAAACCTCCAATCGGTATGTAGTGCGGGCGGAGACATATCAATTAAAATAGCGGAGGTACCTCCATCCTGGGTATGCGACGAAGAGGCGTGAACAATGGATATGGCTTTAGCAAGTTTTAATACTTCAAGAGCCCATCAACGTGCACACTAGCGTGATTAATTAAATTTAACGAAAGATATTTAAAAAAGGCGACCGCTACATACTGTATTTTGTATGTAAGTACCTATTGAATCGATCAGACAAATTTTTATGTTGCTGGATTCGTCGATCTACATGGTGTGTCTGACCATGGGGCTTTAAATCCAGGGCTTGATTTTACTCGCTAAACTGAGCTACTTTTACTATGGGACCAACCCTAAAATCGGAGAAAAAATTTTGGCTTTTCCATAGAAAACATCGACATCTGATCAGCCAAAATGTATTCATGAAAAAGTAAAAAACATTTTCGGGATTTCGAGGTTGGTGCCATAGTAAAACTGTCAACTTTGTCCTCTGTTCGCCCTCAAGTGTACGCCCTTGTAGGACAATTATTTTATAGCCAATACGTGCAAAACCTCATCCATATCTTCCTAGCTCGCCCACGACGTATGACCAGTCGCCTCATAAGGCGCTCTTTGCATTCATAGGGCTACGGAGTTAAGAAACGTAATGGCTTGTACTGAGTGCTGTTTATATGATAATTCCTGGTGGCGATGCGTGTTGCATAGTTATTGACAGAGGCCAGTCGCACAGGGCTGTGCGAGAAATATAACGCATGGAGGGTATAGGCTAAAGGATGATTCGCGCTAGGCCGGACCGGGACCGGGTCGGAGCTTCCGGCGGTTCCTTTTCTATGGAAAACACCACGTCTTCACCTGCCATCCGTCATAGAAAATGACATGTCGGACGCCTCGGCCCGGGATCGGCCCGGTCTAGCGTGAGTCACCCTTTATTCTGTGTCAATGAAAATAGGCTAAATAATTAAATATATCTTGAACGGGAACATGACAAGGTCTGGGATCTCATCACCATCATCATCATCTCAACCATAAGACGTCCACTGCTGAACATAGGCATCCCCCTTGGATCTCCATACGTGGTTTGGGATCTAAGCCCTATAAATTAATCTGTCAAGTATTGCAGCAATATTAACTCCTTTAGCTAAAACAAAGCAAAAGACAATCAAGTTCAATAATGTAGTTGTGGTTGTACCTAGTTGTAGGCCCAGACGGAGATGGCGGGACGACCTAAACACCTTTCTCAACAACTGGCCGCAGAAGGCACTATGTCGGGGAAGACAAGGGGATAGGCCTTTGCCCAGCAGTGGGACACCATAATAGGCTAGTAAAAAAACGAGTACTTAAATTTAACATCACGTCAATTTATTTGCGTGATGGAACCCGAACTTTTTCTAAGAAATAAAACTTCATAATTCAGCAAAACATTATGACATACTTAGATCGTTTAACTGTGGTCGTAAATGTTATTTATTGCATGTTGCTACTTGTAATAGTTGTAATTGATAGAAGCCATTAAATAAGACCTCACATAGTCATGTGTGATTGTAGACCAGTCGTTAAAATGAACGTTAAAATACGTACAGTTATTTTAAGGACTGGTGTAGGCGTTGTATCTTAATTGTCGATTAAAACAAAATCATGTAGGAAAGCGGACCCTGGAAAGGCCGGGATAACGCTATAGTTCTTTTTTTTAGTGTTAGAAAAAAGGTAAACAGTCTTGATGTGTATTTTTATCAGAAATCAGAAATCAGAAATTATTGAAAAACACTTTTGAAAAATAAGTCACGGCAAATTATGAATTATATACAATTATTTAGGTACCTACATTATTTTGCTTCTATAAGTAATGGTTACTGATTTTTAAAAAGCGTTTTTCAATTAAAAGACACGTCTAGAAGATGAACTATAGGTAGAAGAAGTAATGTTGTCTACACTGGTGTAGTATTGCAGCGCGACGTTACTGTCGACTGCATAACTGCCGCAAATATCAAAATCAATGTTGCTGTGCGAATATTTGAAATTTGCGGCAGCAATGCAGTCGGCAATGTCGCGCTGCAATACTGCTGCAGTAACGCCGCGCCGGTCTAGTCTGAATCCGAACAGTACCTTAAAACTCGCTAGCAGTATACCACAAGGTTACCGTAAGGTGAGAGAAACGCAGTAGGTAGCGATTTAGGACGTCCTTTCCTCGGTTTACGCCTTCATCAGTGCTAACTAGCGTAATGGTCGTGGATGAAATTGTCTCTTGAATTTGTATCTACATAGTGGACAAAGTGCTTGGAAATTTTATTTACTAAAGTCAATACGGGCTAGTTGGTTGCGGGTTTATAGTTCGTTTTTTTAGCATTAGAAAGAACTTCGCAGAAGTAAGCTTGTGGTTCCAAATCCGGCACTTTTAACGGTAATAAATTGAAGTAAATTATATGTATTGACCGTGCTACATTAGATAATTCAATAACTATTAAGAATTAAAGAGGCTGCTAGAAACTGTACGCTTACTTCTGTGGAGTTCTTTCTAATGCTAAAAAAAACGAACTATAGTGCTGACCGTCACATCGGGGCCTGTTAACACATTGATTAGTTTACTGCAAGTACACACACTAAAACAATTAGCTAGTAGCAAATGTAAGAACTCGCAATATACACCAAATAAATAAATAAATAAGCCTTTATTGCTGTTCTATAGTGATAACAATATTACTTGTTTCTTTTCTGACGATTGAGTTTTGTAGCAATAGCTTGTCTTTCGACAAAGGCCTCCTCTAAATATTGCCATGACGTCTCCCTATTTCTTGCAAGTCTAATCCATCCTGGGCCAGCCACTTTTTAGGGTTCCGTACCCAAAGGGTAAAACGGGACCCTATTACTAAGACTTCGCTGTCCGTCCGTGCGTCCGTCCGTCCGTCCGTCCGTTTGCCGTCCGTCCGTCCGTCCGTCCGTCCGTCTGTCACCAGGCTGTATCTCACGAACCGTGATAGCTAGACAGTTGAAATTTTCACAGATGATGTATTTCTGTTGCCGCTATAACAACAAATACTAAAAACAGAATAAAATAAAGATTTAAATGGGGCTCCCATACAACAAACGTGATTTTTGACCAAAGTTAAGCAACGTCGGGAGTGGTCAGTACTTGGATGGGTGACCGTTTTTTGTTTTGCTTTTTTTTTGTATTTTTTTTCATTATGGTACGGAACCCTTCGTGCGCGAGTCCGACTCGCACTTGCCCGGTTTTTTGAGATCATCTTCCCAGCGTTTCCATTGGCCACCCTGGTTCCTTTCACATCCTCTTAGGTACCATTATGTTATCTTCCTGGTCCATTTATCAGTTTATTCTATTATCATATGTGTATCACATGTAAATGGACCAGGAATCCAATCAACCAATCAATGTGTAAACAGTTAAAAACCCCGATATAAACCAACCACACAACCGTATGCCACACATGTACGTGTATTTTACCTTACGCTTTTCTGACAGCAATTCTAAAGGTATGCTTATATAGTCATAGGCAAAGTACATAAACAATATGAAAACAATGCCTCTTTATGAACTTCTTATTAGTTATAATATTTATGTCCATGTTAAGCCACAAACCATTGCGTTACTATTTCGTAACATTCCGTGACATTTTGTGAACAATTGAACATAGAGCAATAGTCGATGATGAATCAACTTTAAAACAATGCTCTTTGAATAACAATTTTACCTACAAATGTTTTATTTATTGCAACAAAAATAGTACGAGATGTTCTTCATTATGGTCAAAATCAAATACGAAAAACCGGGCAAGTGCGAGTCGGACTCGCGCACGAAGGGTTCCGTACCATAATGAAAAAAGAATGAAAAAAAAATGCAAAAAAAAACGGTCACCCATCCAAGTACTGACCACGCCCGACGTTGCTTAACTTTGGTCAAAAATCACGTTTGTTGTATGGGAGCCCCATTTAAATCTTTATTTTATTCTGTTTTTAGTATTTGTTGTTATAGCGGCAACAGAAATACATCATCTGTGAAAATTTCAACTGTCTAGTTATCACGGTTCGTGAGATACAGCCTGGTGACAGACAGACGGACGGACGGACGGACGGACGGACGGACGGACGGACAGCGAAGTCTTAGTAATAGGGTCCCGTTTTACCTTTTGGGTACGGAACCCTAAAAAGCAAAATGAAACTATTATTGTCTTGTTTTAGGGGACGAGAATAAGTTCATTACTGTATTGTTTATTTTCCTTTTAAGAACATGTCTCCATTAAGAAATCAAGGCAAACAGCCAGTTATTAGAACCGCCTCCACGCCAGTAATCTATAGCTTGAGAAACAACTTTGTCAGTAGAAAAAGACGCGAAAATAAAATTTTCTATGGGACGATAGCTCTTCGCGCCTACATTTAAATTTGCCTTTTTTTTCTACTGACGGATATAGCTTAACAGACTATATTTAAAATGTCCTAGCTTAAATCTTGTTTAATTTAGACATAGGTTTTTACGAACTTATCCCACTATTAGAACAGCTTAAAAAAATCGCACTATACTCACAATACCTAACGTTGTCTAGTCTTATCAATGGCGCGGAAACATATTTCCCAACACCGAAGAAGCGTAATTTATTTCGCAACGCATGCACGCCATTCATGCACACGTCAGACAAAGCCGCGCGCGCCGCCTAGCGGGCGTAAATCAACCAGATGGGGCATAAGTCATGTTTTTAACGACGGTTGCACGCCGGCGGGTTAGGGGTCCTGTCACACCGACACAAATGTTCCTCCAACTATATAGGTAGCGTTCTGATTCAGTCATCAGCTTCTCTCATCATCCTGGACCTTTATCCATATTTGGTCGGCCTTCCTTGTCCTAAGCCTCCAGGTGGCACGGTTCCTGGTAATCCTGGTTAGGTTCTGGACGATAAAGTTCTTTAAGGTCTTTTTGGACCGTCGTCCACCAAGTGGCTGGGGGCCTTCCACTTCCACACTTCGTCGTCGGCAAGAATAAGGCTGTTTTGACGATATGGTCTTCGGGTCATCCTTGTCTATGACCGTACCATCTAAGGCTTTTTCAACAACTTTCTCGTTAATAGAAGCGACGCCTTTGACATGTTCCTTCCTGACTTTATCCCTTAGAGCGGGGGTCTCCAAACTTTTTTACCTGAGGGCCATAGTGCGCCTCAAAAACTTTCACGCGGGCCACCGTTGGCGCCGAGGGGTCTGGTTGCTGCTGTGTTAGGGCTGAACCCCTGGAGCCTTGCTCCTGCGGGCCGGGTTGGAACGCCGTCGGCGGGCCGTATTAGAACGCTTCGCGGGCCGGATTTTGCCCGCGGGCCGGGTTTTGGAGAGCCCTGCCTTAGGGTTAGACTGCCTCAAAGTGACGCCGGCCGACCGGCAGCCTTACTGCTGCAGTAATGCTATGCGACATTATTTCCTACAAAGCTGACACGCTGTCAACATCAAGGTCGAGATTTTTGACACAGCAATAATCCGAGCGGCACTTTAATAACAATAATTATGTGGAAGTGTCTATGAGTGGGAAGTTGATAAATACGAGCCGGAGAACACAGCAAGAAAAGATCTAAAACAATAAAGATGGTTCCAACTGTGCCGAGATTGACCGATCTGGTCAAGATTGCAGAGAACAGTTGTATACAGGCAAGTCACGATAAGTTCGGAGATGCTTTGGGATGGCCTTTGTCAAGAAGCAGACCGCATTGGTCTGAAATAGATGCCATATACTGTGCCATATGCTAAAGAAGAACTGACCAAGCCCTCCAGTGGCGGAGGCCGAATTCGAACCGGCGTCCTCAACTTACGAGGCTAATAACGCCCTGGACCTCGCCTACCAGCCACGGCAGCCGTCCCAATTTCTGGCGTTATTGGAGCATTCCACGGGCTGTCCCGTACTAACGCATTCTATTTCCTGTGTTGCGACTATTTTTTCGGCATTTAAAGCTTACTTACTTACTGCTGTGGCGCAACGACCCGAAGTGGATCTTGGCCTCCGACATCAAAGACCGCCATGCTACTCTGTCCAAAGCCGTTTCTGTCCAGTCAACGGCGCCGAGTTCGCTAAGGCATTTAAAGCTGGCGATTATTTTCCTGTGCAATATTTTGACCATTTGTCATAGAAAAGGAAACTCTTATACCTGCAAACCTTCAGAAAATTCGCGTTTGTACGGGACAAATGGTAGACAATTTCATGGAATGCACCTGTTCCACCTTCTGTGGGTGATGCTGATGACTTATGCTAAATAAGTGCCGACTGGTATCCATCAGCACGGAACGGTGTAACACGAGGCATGCTTTATTGAGGTTTAGACGCGACGGCAATATTTTACCGCCGATTCATTTGAATGCTTCTAAAGGTGCGCAAATGAGGTTCCATAGTGGAGGTACGTTTGATGTGGCTTTGAACAATTCTTGTTACTAAGGTTAAGATAACACGTCGTTTTCTGCTGTTAATTATAATTGTGTTCAGGTTCATTGACTCAGATAATTGAACTGCCAGCGAGACATCTGAAGTGCTTTGTTAGTATGGGACACTTTCAGATTGAGAGTAGGAACTTACCGCACCACTCGTAACTAAATATTTAGGCATGCTTGCTAATAATTAAAAAAAAAATACTTTTACAAAACTTGGGAAAAATAATTTGAAGGAACAATCTTTTCATACCTATTAAGTGTCTATATAGATCTGACGCACTACATAAGGTGCATTGGGATAACTTCGAATGCGAGACGAATTTGAAAAGCCCCTTTGCTGTTAACGTAAAGCAAGATGCCTGGGTAAGCGTATGTGGTTCTTCTGGTTCAGTAGGTATAAACCTATTAGCGCCACTTGCACCATCCCACTAACCCAAGGTTACCACATGGTTACCAGTACAAATTGACGGGTTAGAGCTGGTTCCCACTGACGTCCAGTTTTTTGCGGGTACGGTTTTTTGCAGGATCCCGTTTTAGTAGTATAGGTGCTAATATAATATCTTTCACACGAGGATCCTGCAAAAAACCGTACCCTCAAAAAATTGGACGTCAGTGCGAAACAGCTCTTTGCGGTTGAAAGTGATGGCGCGTAGCGATATTCAAAATTAACCCGCTTGCAAAATTACTCCAATTCACCTTAAAATTGAAGTGTTGCTATCAACATGTCGTCGTATGTCGTATGACTTGTAAATTTCATGCCAAATGAAAGAAATTCAAGCCAAAAACGCAATTTCAATATAGCAAGACGAACGGCGTCGAAAAACAAAGTCGAACACCAAAATCGCTTATCGCAAACGTAACGCAACGTTTCAGAATGGTCGTCCCATTTCTTCCGCTCACTAACTCATATATGACCTGACCAATATCACAAAATCCCCATATCGTAACTTAAAGTTCAAAATCAGGGGTCTGCACCTTTGGTTTTAAATGCCATAAACGCCATTCGTATCGGCCAACCAGCGCACGTAAATCAGTGACTGTAAATTCAATTTTATTCGACAATTAAACCGACGCATTCCCGCCGGTCGTAAATACGCGTAAATACGCATAAATACGCATTATAGTTAAAACGTCAGGCGGTTGTAAATCTAACGGGCCAGTCTTGGCGGAGAGTGATGTTTATGATTTTTTAAATTGCTGTCGGGTTTGCGGGGAGACAAAAGAGTTGGCAAAATTGTCTGTATTTCGATTACATAAGCCTATAAACGGGACAAATGATACGTTGATGCTGATTTATTTCTGTGACATATAAAACAGAATTGTGAAGAGTATTAAAATTTGACCTGCTTGAAAATTACCAATCTTGTTGTGGCTTCTAAGTCTTCTAACATTGCACCATGAGTATCCTCATTAAATATTACCATTAATTCAATTTTGAAAACTATAATTGTATATAATTTGTAATAAAGTCAAATAATATAAAATAATATAGCATTAGCAATACGCTTGATGATTATATAAGTAACTCAATAATCAATCTGATACTTTCGTCGAAATTCTAATAGGACATGGCCGTACCTACATCGACGAACACCAAGTGAAAAGTAACCCCCTTATTCATAAACGTGCTACAAGCTTCAATTAGCTAATAATCATTTGTCTTTCTCTGTCATTTTGACTTATGTATTTGTAAGAAAAGGATAAAACAATTTAACTAAATCAGGCCCATAAAGTTTTATGAATAAGAGGGTAAAATTGTATCGGGATAACAAAATGCTACGAAACGTCACGTGACAGTTATGACTATATCCATACATTGAGTATTTAAGTTTATTTACTCTGTGAAGCAGTTACTACAACTTTACGACGGCTACTTTCTGACGCAGCTCACTGCGATGTCTTTACGGCATCGATACAATGTATGCATAATAAACTGCTGTTAACTTTGTACTTAAATAATACAGTGTTATTATGGTAATTATACCTAAGTATGTATGTAAATAACTCTGAAGGGCATAGCTGTTTATTTTGCATGTAAGACGCCGTCTATTTCTTTTACGAGTCACACAAGCCTAATAGCCGCCGCGCCGCCATACAACCGTAGTGACGCTCTCATTTTAAAATGACACTCCGGCACAGGTATCACACACATTCAAGTACCATGTGAGTACTGGTAGTAGTTTTCGTCGCTAGAAATTGTAATACTAAGAACTTAGAGCAAACTGAATAGAAATTTTACATACAATCAGTCAATCAAACTTTTATTGAAAAAATAGAAGTATTTTACATACAAAACTATTTTTGAAACTGACAGCGACAGTACGAATATCAGGTCTTTTTTCGTTTCGCTTATGAATACCTACCTACATATTATTACAACCGCATCGCGCGCTTCCAGTCCCAACGGGTTTCTAAGATCTAGACCATATCGTCAGTTCACGTTGTCAGACTACAATGTTACAAGTACACCTTGTTACAAGTTACCTTGACACCTACCCTTCCACATTACACACTTTAACAAAGTACCTCAACGAAGAGATAATGAACAAACCATTAAATTACCCGTCTAATCATCAATAAGGGCATGTACATTTATTCACTAAGATACGACGTAATTACAGGAAACGAGCGACACTATGTTCCTTGAAACACAAAACGTAGTAACTGATACGTAAGCTTGAGTATCGATGAACCATTTAAAGGTGTAATTGTGTAGTTATTTATGAGTGAAACTGGTTCCTAATTAAAGTGTAGCACTGACGTGAGTGATAAGGCTGTTTTATTGAGTTGACTGGGACATGCGATTCTTAATCGTCTTGTGGCATGTACAAGAGTTTAAACGTGTTATTTAGTTTACAATGTAAAATGTCTCGGGAAATGTGCGGAACATTTTTCGGTCTGTTATCGTAGTGTATCGTGGTCTCTAGGGAATATATGAAAGCGGGTTTTTATTGGGAAATATTCGGGGTCTGACAGTTCAACTTTGCGGCAGACTGTTTTATGTTTCATTTTTTTTTGGAACAGCATAAATTATAAATTGGACCAAACGCAACGAGAAATCAGACTAGAGAAGATACAACACCTAGAAAGTTTATTAGACATAAGGACGTTGCTACAATGATAGTTAAATAATTGGCGTTAACAATTAAAAATTGTCACCTTTGCTAGGACCTTTGAGGAGATACTTTTAGTTCTCATGAAATACACGACCACACATCACACGCATCAATTTGTTTAGTAGTTGAACTTAAAAAAACTAGATAACCCATCGCTGATGTTATCTATCAGCCAAATCACCCTACCCTATCTTTCTCTTATTTATACTGTTTATTTTTGCACGTTTACAAACCACATTTCAATAAATTATGCGCGCACGGGGCAGTCCGCACTTCGCAAATTATAAATAAGCGGCTTTTAGTCGCGTGAGATACGCGAGCCTGACGCATCTGCAGCTTAAGTGCAATTTATAAGGATGTGCGTGCGCGCATCGCACAGGGCTACCCACAGGCTACTGCCAGACAAATGTAACAATCATCATCATAATTTAAGAGCATGGCTCTTGTCGGTAGAGTATGCGCCAGTTTTCGCGGTCCTAGGCCAGGTTCTTTAGTTCCCTGTAAGACTCGAAATGTAACAAATGTGGCGCTTTTAAAGACAGTAGTAAGTAGGCAATCAGTATTATCAGTAAGGCTCCACGTTTCTCGCCCCGTGGTATGAAAGGCCTTCTCCTCATAGACATTACCATTTGCCAGCAATTTCGGCGGAACAGAGAGCCCCTCTCGACCGCTAGGATTGACTATGAAGGCCTATGATTCGGTGCCTCACTCATGGCTATGAAGGGATGTCATGGGATAAAATACGTCAGGGTGACAGTCCTTGCTGCAAGGTTCAAGGATATAGGTTGCTTTGATAGGACGGCTTTGGAGAGAGGGCCAGATAAAGGCGGCAGTAAATGGCTCATCATCACTACATGAATGCACGAGGAAGGCGGCTATCAGAGAAGAGTGGCGACGTGTTGTGAAGCTTGCCACCAACACCTGAAGTGATGACCACGACCACTCTGTCAAGAGTGATACCGACGAAGAAGAAGGAGAGAGGGTGAAGTTATTTCTCACCCATGGAGTTTGGTGTCGATAAGTGTGCGAACTTCAGTTGCGTCCTCGTTTACGTGTATTATACAGTAAAAAAATTATATTTATAAAAATAGATAATTTTATTTATTATAAAATTAAAAATAATTGTATTTCTCACATAGCCTAAACATATCACTAGAATAGATTGCTTGGTAGTTAGATTCAGTTGATTATATGCATGTGTTAGTCACATTCCGTGCCCAAGTGCAACGTTTGTTTTAAGGGAGATTATTACATTCCTCTGATAAATCCTTGACCATTGTTTTGGTTAGGTAACACTTTTTAAAACTTCAAAAGCAACACACAGCAGCAGTATTTCAGAATTAAATATTATATATCTACGTGATTGCGTGACATCCCTAATAAGCACGTGTTGACCAACGCGAAGAAAGCCATATTTCATCGGCCGAGCTTGCATCTTTGGCGTAATACGGATTTTGATCCGGAGTACAAGATACGGTCACTACAAGCTAATGGATGATACTTGAACTTATTACGCACTAAGTTGGAATAATTAACTGCTTAGCGTAATACCTACTTACAATTTTCAAAGTGGGTGTTTTATAATTTTTATACTAGAGAGCAATAAATGTGGTGCAGTCTGTAAAGACTTTGGTTCTACTCACATTCTTTACCCATGTTAACATAATACATCTGTGTCCCTAGTGAAAAAAGGTATAAGTCTCGGGCAGCGCAGTTGTAAATGGGTATAAGTTCCAAGTAACACCTGTGCCCTTTTACTCCTAAGCTGCGTGAGAGTTGTACCCTTTTTCACTAGGGCCACAGACATATATTTTAATGTAGGTATGTTATAAATTCTGAATTGAATAAAGTTTCTAGTTTTTAAATGAAAATAAAGTAAAATGCGTCATTTATTTGTGTTAATGTTTTTGTTGTGTTGCAATGAAGATATTATATGCCTCATATGGTAGCTATAGCTATTGTTTTTTTAGCATGCGTCAGAAGAAAAATATTGAGTTTTTTTGTTTTACACCTAATATAATTATGTATACCTAGATTGGCATAGTTAGACTTTGGGTTAAATAAGCAAAACCAGTAATTGGATTCAATAATGCATAAAATTTCCAAATAAAATTACCAATTTCTTGTAAATTTTGACAAGCTTTCTTATGATTTGTATTTAACAACCTTCTTTTTACCAACGGTATTCGGCTGACAGCAAACTTTAAAAAAAGTACATTGGCAAAACAAATGCCAAGTGACAGTAACATTTCATCGCTATCGACCCCTCATACCGCATACGATGCTCGTAAGTCAGTCGACAGTCGATAAAGCTTGTCGCGCGATAAGTTTGTCGCCGGCTCGTAAACACGTCCGCGATAAACGCGCGACAAAACGCCCATGACACCGGTGAGTTAATGACGTTAATACAATATTACTGAGGTGTAGTGGTAAATGAATACATGCTGCGTGCAATCACTACTTACGGTTCAATTCGAGCCAAAAACCTTTTAAGGTTTTGGCTGTAGTCTGCCTTAGCAAAAAATCTAGTTTCCGTGTGAATTTTTGCATGGTTTGTGCCCTTAATTAAAACGTGCTTAAATTAATATAATTTGAAGGTAGGGATATAACTAAGCTTTTGACTGTGTAAGTGTACTTTAAGACACTGAAATAGGGTACAACACTTTTAAAAATACAAATGAAAAAGTCACATTTTTGTCCTCAGACTGTCCTTTTGTACAGTCAGCAGCAGAAGTTGTTAAGCGGGCGAGGGCGCGACTGTATTGTTAGGACTCTTAAGAGAATAAGAGCGTGTCAAGGTAATTTTGAATACCTCGCCCGCTTAGCAACTTCAGCAGCTGCTGACTGTGCATAATAATATAAAATAAAACCGGCCAAGTGCGGCCAAATAATAGGAAACTAACATTAATTGTCCCACATGTCACAGACGAGGGCCAAACAAAAGTCACGAAAAACTTTTAACTTATGTGGCCATCTGGCAACACTGAGAGCCATGGCCAATTCTCTACTTAACGTCAACTACCAGTATTTGCCGTTCATTCTAAATCTAAAGAGATATCTCGTGTCAGTGACATCCCTTACCAAAATGCGTTTAATCTATAGGCATGCAAAGGCAGATATGCTCTTATGCTTTTACGGAGATGTTACACCATTATCTTTGACAGGTGAACGTGTCAACATTGTTATGGGGCATCAGTGTAAAACGTTGGGTTTCGGATCGGAGGCGTCAATTTGTGAAAAGACTTAGGCTGAGACGACGTTTGAATGGGAAATGAAGGTAAAGTTGGCACGGCATTACTGTGAGGAAAACTTTACTATGGCATTTCCAAGTGCATTCGAAAAATGTTTTCATTTTGAATTTAATAATTGTATTTATTAATTAAAAAAAAAAACAAAAAAAAGCAAAAAAAAAAACGGTCACCCATCCAAGTACTGACCACTCACGACGTTGCTTAACTTTGGTCAAAAATCACGTTTGTTGTATGGGAGCCCCATTTAAATCTTTATTTTATTCTGTTTTTAGTATTTGTTGTTATAGCGGCAACAGAAATACATTATCTGTGAAAATTTTAACTGTCTAGCTATCACGGTTCGTGAGATACAGCCTGGTGACAGACAGACGGACAGACGGACGGACGGACGGACGAACGGACGGACGGACGGACGGACAGCGAAGTCTTAGTAATAGGGTCCCGTTTTACCCTTTGGGTACGGAACCCTAAAAATAACAAATCTTTTAGCAAAAGTACATCGTAAGCCATAATACGTGGACCATTCTGAAAGTTTCTAGAATCTGTTATAAATGAGACGACTTATTTTTTCTAAGTGGCCAGTCCAGGAATTTTCAGCATGCCCTAAGTATAAACAGAGTCAGACTATACATGTAGGTGTGTATATGTTGCAAACTGGTAGGTCCAGGTTATAATTATCTTATCAGCTCTCAATAGGGAGGGATAGAGCCTTAATCAGCCCAGGTTGATTGTCCGTCTGCGCGACGGCGACGCACACTGCCGCTGACAGCCCTAACGAGCGCCCGTCGAATCGGGATTTGTGTGGAAAAGGCTTTATTATTGTCCGAATAAAATTATAACAGACTTCTGTTAGCAAGTTCATGTGTGGATGACGATCCATGTGATAAAAACTAACGTCCCTAGACCCAATCTAGCTCTATACCAAACATCTAAATCAGTTTGGATGTTTCAGCAAGAAAAGATAACAAACAGACAGACAGAAAAACATTAGCACAAATTGGTCTGGGTACAAGGCACGTACATGTAAAGCAATCGTTATTCGGGAGGAATCTACTAAAAATATTACTTTTTTTACGTGTTTTCCTCAATCCCTCAACAGAGTGGCATGCGGCAGCTGAGGGCCTACCGCGAACTACGTTCGACGTGTTGCCTTTCTGTCGCACTTGTAAATTCGTACGTAAGTGTGACAGGGAGGCAACACGTCGAAAGTGGTTCTCGGTAGGCCCTCTGATGTTCACGAGTCTGATATCAGAATGACACCTAACTGCATTTTGCTCATATTTGTATGTACATGTATTGGCGCAGATGGCCGAAGATCGAGAGGCCTGGAGAGCAGTGGTAGGAAGAATAACCCATAGGAGTCACGTCCCTCAGACATGAAGTCACGACCACGAAAGAAAGAAGTATTGGCGCAGGCGAGATGCACGATGACTAAGTAACATGATTCAAATATAATGCTGATGATGTCATCAGTGTACGTTGGAATCGGCCTGTTGATGATACATCACGCTTGAATTAAAGTTTCGTTAACTTAAATTCATACAAAGCATCCTCCATACTACCGAGCCGTCTAAGATGCTTGTTACCGGAGCTTTGCATTCTCACCTCCATGATCTGTCCCGGTGACATCTGCCTACGGGAGTGACATTCCACCTCTTGAGGCATAGCGTCACAACTTGGTTATTTTTACAAAGCAGCCTCCATACTGCCGAGCCATCTAAGACGCTTGTCACCGGAGCTTTGCATCCTCACCTCCGTGACCAGCCGTGACACCTGCAACTCACTGACATTGCACCTCCATGTTGAAGAATGGCACAACCATGGTTCCATACCATTACGCAAAAAAACGGCAAAAAAACACGTTTGGTGTAAGGGAGACACATTAATATTTATTATATTCTGTTTTTAGTATTTGTTGTTATAGCGGCAACAGAAATACATCACCAAATTTCATCTGTTTAGCT
This sequence comes from Cydia fagiglandana, assembly GCF_963556715.1. NCBI lineage: Eukaryota > Metazoa > Arthropoda > Insecta > Lepidoptera > Tortricidae > Cydia > Cydia fagiglandana. The sequence goes on along the minus strand of NC_085936.1, from coordinate 20,859,755 downwards.
ATTACGGTTCATGAGATACTTACAACTGAGTTACAACACAGCCTGGTGACAGACAGACGAACAGTGGAGTCTTAGTAATAGAGTCCCATTTTTACCCTTTGGGTACGGAATCTTAAAAAGCCGCCTGCTTAGCCGTCTAAGACGCTTATTGTTACCGGAGCTTTGCATCCTCACCTCCGTGACCAGCTGTGGTCGTGACACCTGGAAGTTAGTGACATTAAACCTCCATCTTGAAGCATTGATGGCACAACTCGGAATAAAAAGCCGCCTCCATACTGCCGAGCCGTCTAAGACGCTTGTTACCGGAGCTTTGCATCCTCACCTCCGTGATCTGTCCCGGTCGTGACACCTGCCTACGGGAGTGACAAATTACACCTACGCGTTGTATGTCTGAGCTGAGATATTTTTGTGGATGTGAAGTGACATATGTCTGCAAAGTATCATGTGGTTGTTGATTTCGCTCGGTTTGCTCAATGATTTGCAGGTAAAATTATGCTGTCAACATAAGATATAAGACTACACCAGTGTTATTGCTGAAGTAATGCAGCAAGACATTTGCTGCCAACTTCAAGATGATTTTAAGATGAGAGTACGCTATTTTCTTGAAAGTTTGAAGGTCGTATCGAGGGTAAAGTCGACCTCAGAAATCAAAGGTATATTTTTTTTTCATCTTTTTCAAACGTTATAAGGAGCAACAGTGCTTGACTTTCACTGTACATGACTTTGAACCCCTAGTGTAAATTTCATTTGATATGCGTGACAGACTTAAGAGTTTGCGTTAAATCTTCTTATTTTGTATGGGATTTTGAACAGCGCGCCAAGCGGGACTTTTGGAAACTCTAAATCCCATACAATATGAGACTTAACGCAAACGAGTAGGTACAGTAGAATCCGTTTATTATGACTCCGCTTATACTGACCAACCGCTTACTATGACGTAATTATTGTGCGAAGTTTGGTTTTCATATAAAATTCTTTGTGATAAATTCGGATAAGATGACTTCGCTTTTAGTGACAAACCGCTTACTATGACCTAAAAATCCTATTTCCATGAAATTATGTCCGGTTAAACTGACACATTTGCTGGTTTTCGTGGCCGTCACCACATCTTTCCCTGCGAGGACGTTTGGTGCGTTCGTGGCGTGTAAGGTATTTTAGTTTTAACAAGTTGATATTTGTTACAAGTTTAATAAAACTCATTTCTCACAAAGGAATTTGAGATTAATTTGGAAAACATAACAAAAATAAGAAGTTGTACAAGTATGTTTTATATGACATCCGCTTAGTATGACGTGTTTGTCAGTTCCCTTCGATGTCATTATAAACGGATTCTAACCTTACATCACGTCACGCCATCAAATGAAATTTACACTAGGGGTACTGTTGTCACCTTCCTGAGTTAGCGCAGACAATAACAATTAGTGAAAGACAAATGCCGCATAGATTTGGTAGTGCGGGTTGTCATCCGAGCACAATGACGTCGCAAATAACGCTGATGTACGGTTATGTTGCAAAGAGGGGTACCTAATTGATGAGAGATAGCGGTTTCCTACCCATCAGACTAGAGCAGCGGTCGGCAACCTTTTAGCAGCCAAGAGCCACGTAGGTTAAGGTACTTCACGCGGGCCGCACTTTTATTAATATGTGTGACTTTATCAGACATTGTTGTTTGGCAATATTACATACAAAATAGCCAGGGGGGCTCGCGGGCCGCTTGTGGCCGACCGCTGGACTAGACGACCAATCAGAAATCCTTATCTGCCTCTCTATTACTCGCGTATATCCTTGAACTACGTCTAAAAGAGAGAGGTACGGGTACTGTGCTTACTGTGAATTTCAAAGCGTTTTGTGACAAATGCCAAAAAAACGGAAACAAATGTTTTTTTTTTTTTCATCTAAAACATTTTAAATTGTGAATATACCTGAAACAGAAGAATATGGAAAGCTGATATTGGACATCTAGCGGTGGCAGCATGTTTCCATTTTTTCGCCTGTCACTTTCACACTTACATAGCTGTTAAAACGTGACAGGCATGGCGACAAGTGATAAAAATGCGTCCGTGCTACGGCCGCAGTGTTCTTAGGTCCTTTCACTAGGTACTCCACCTAAGGGTCGGTTGCACCAAACTGTTCGTATCGTTAAAGAGTTCGCTAAATTTATGTATGGAAAGTTTCATAGTAAAGCGCTGGGGCGCACCGGCTGACGTTGATCAATCTGTCAAATGTGGTTGGTGCAACTGACCCTAAAAGTACTTAATGTGGAGGCCACTTTTATATTAGCTTAGCTTCCTAGATCCTTTTAGTAAAATATACAGTGAAACCTGGTTAATTGGCACCTGGTTAAGTGGAAAACCTCAATAATTGCAACCAAAAGTCCGGTCCCGGTCCCTTGAGACCAAAGGCCTCTATAATTGAAATTTCGGAACCTCTATAATTGCAATTTAGATTTTAGTGCTTTTCGTAATTTTGCCTCTATAATTGACCACATCGCAACTTAAGACCTCTATAATTGACACTATGCTAAAAAATCCGTTATTTTTGCTCTTGGTTTTAACTCTATTATTGAAACGAGTCTTGCTTATTACCTCTGTAATTGAAATAATGTAGTTGTAGACAGCAGAAACAATATTTTAATAGCCATGATCATTTTATTTATATCTCCATTCAGAATTTAATTTATTTATAGGGTACCTATCTATCACAGCCTGTAGTAGGTGAAATAGTTTTGACCAATAAAAAACAAAGTAGGAATGCTTTTTACATTGTAATAAAACTTTCTTCTACAATTCAAGGGAATTTTTAAAACCCAAATGATAAGAAAATAAAGTGGTAATTAATGTAGTGTAAAAGTGCAAGTATATACCAAAAACCCAGAAAGACAGAAGCAATATATATATCAGAAACCCAGAACGTAAGCGTGTAAATCTACTTTAAACGGTTATTTGCACCTCCATAAAAGAAATTTGTCAGAACGCAACCTCTATTAATGAAAACCTCTATAATTGACACAACGATTTTTTGACCCTCGTTAATTGACACGACCTGCTTAAATGAAAAACCTGGTTAATTGACAAAAACTGGCCGGTCCCTTGAGATTGCAATTATCCAGGTTCCACTGTATATGAAAATGAATTGAATTGGCCCACCTAGTCTAAAATAAGTAATCGTATCAAAAATACACACTGTAAAATCTATAATTGCTATTAAAACAGACTTATGTACCTATATTTAAAGTGCATTTTAATAAATAACAAACAATTTTTGTGCTCTCGCCTGTACCTTACACCGCTGCCGACAGAGAAACATTTGCTACAAAATAAACACCTATATATCCCCGCGTAATTGTATTAAAGGCGACTTTATCGCCCCCCGCGATATATTTACTTGGCTGTATTTTTTCCCAAATGCATTCGTAAATTCGCCCGTTTATTTTGTTTACTTTAACAAGGGATAATTGTGTGAAAACAGGACGGTTTTGTTAATGTCGCTTGTTTTTAATTGAAGTAATTATTAAGGTTTATTAACATCAGGCGCGAATCTAGCCCTCAAAAAAGGTTGTGGTTACAGCCACTCCAAAATCGGCCAAGTGCGAGTCGAGGGTACCTGATGATAGTAAATCTGCGTATCGATCAACTGACTACTCTGCGTATACCTAATGAAATTCTGCTAAATGTTCCTTTGCCAAGGCGTCTGCAAAAGAAAAATCGGCGTAATTCTACTCGGGGAATCAATAGGGCACCCTATCAGGGTTATGGGCATGCCCACCGTGCCCACAACGGTGGATCCGCGCCTGATTAACATGGACCTGGAATATTTTTTCGTTAAAACTGTTAAAAGCCATTCGATGACAGAAGTATAAGACGTAACAAAACGCCTGAATTATTTCTCGTATTCCTAATTTTTAGACATTGCCATGAAATTACATAGGTAGGTATAGGTACGTACCTATTTGTATGTCAATACAGTTAGAGTCATTAATTCATTATAGAGGCCATAGGCCAATAGTTGCCTAAAAATAAATATTTTCATTCTTTCATTCATTATTTACTACAACGTATTTTAAATTTCTAATAGTGTATCTATATTAGAAATTGAAAATAGCATACGACGAAAATATCTCGCTGTACCTCGCCATAATCCTAAAAATTTATATAAAATAAAGTACCTAAACCTATCTATATAAGTTATTCAAAAATACATTATTTTTTTCATTTTTACTTTAATTTTATAATTACTAAGATCCTTTTTAATACCATGACGAATGTAAAGGAAAAAAATAAAGGCAAAAACCCAACGACACGAGGTGTTCCCAGGCGGTCACCCATCCAAGTACTGACCTCGCCCGACGTTGCGTAACTTCGGTGATCGGACGAGAACCGGTGTATTCAACGTGGTATGGACGTTGGCGACTGTTATATTGAAATTAGTATACAGTATCGTAGATTTGAATATCAGTGACGTCAACATGACGTGAGAGATTTGTCTCGCTTATGGAAGTGACATTGAAAATACAGTGGAACCTGGATAATTGCAATCTCAAGGGACCGGCCAGTTTTTGTCAATTAACCAGGTTTTTCATTTAAGCAGGTCGTGTCAATTAACGAGGTTCAAAAAATTGTTGTGTCAATTATAGAGGTTTTCATTAATAGAGGTTGCGTTCTGACAAATTTCTTTTATGGAGGTGCAAAAAACCATTTAAAGTAGATTTACACGCTTCCGTTCTGGGTTTCCGGTCTATATATTGCTTCTCTCTATACTTGCACTTTTACACTACATTAATTACCACTTTATTTTCTTATCATTTGGGTTTAAAAAAATCCCTTGAATTGTAGAATAAAGTTTTATTAGAATGTAAAAAGCATACTTTGTTTTTTATTGATCAAAACTATTTCACCTACTACAGGCCAGTGATAGATACCCAATAAATAAATTGAATTCTGGATGGAGATATAAATAAAATTATCATTGCTATTAAAAAATTGTTTCTGCTGTCTACAACTACATTATTTCAATTACAGAGGTAATAAGTAAGACTCGTTTCAATAATAGAGGTAAAAAAAGAGCAAAAATAACGGATTTTTTTAGCACAGTGTCAATTATAGAGGTCTTAATTTGCGATGTGGTCAATTACAGAGGCAAAATTACGAAAAGCACTAAAATCTAAATTGCAATTATAGAGGTTCCAAAATTTCAATTATAGAGTCCTTTTGGTCTCAAGGGACCGGGACCGGACTTTTGGTTGCAATTATTGAGGTTTTCCATTTATCCAGGTGCCAATTAACCAGGTTTCACTGTAAATGTAAATCTTTTTCTCTTTTTAACTACACATACTACAATATTCGACGTATCCTAAAGTTCGAATCGGACCAATAGGTTTTTTTCTACTAAGTAACTATGTATGTATTTAGATTTATATTCCTATTACATTTTTCTTCCGCCGAGGCCGAGCTTACAAAAACAAACAGCATAAAGCTAGTAATAAAATCCGATCTACCCGTCGATAGTAAACGGGTGTTAGTTAATACTGTTAATTATGTAATTTATGTGCCGTTAAACGGTAAAATATGGGTGTTAGGCTGCTGTTTTGACTGCACCGAGTCGTAAAAACTGGGAAATGAGTGTGTTCTGTAAACTGTTGATGATACAAGCTGCAATTACAAGGATTTTTGTTGCGTGAAAATAGAGAAAGAACGTAAAAAAACAACTGACTTGGTATTTGTATGTACTTACTTACTTAACCCCATAAATATTATTAAATAAAACTATGGAAACGGATTAGGTACCTGCTTATATCGCGTATGTATCCGTCACCCGTTGACCACGAACGCTGTAAAGGGTTCGTGGCCAAAACATCGTGACGTATTTTTAATTTTTTTTAATTCATTATACCTACGCGATATAATTCGTTTGCACAATTTTATTTCATGAGTAGTACTTACAGCGAGTATCGCGGTAGCTGAAGACAATATTTTATCATCATATTGTTTTGAGACGCTTCGATTTTCAATAGCTTACCAAATATGTACACTTGACGTCAAATATATTTATGTTTACATTTTTTTGCCTTATTACGAAAGAGTTAGGTGTAAAAGTGTAAAAATATATTTGACGTCTGCTGTATACAAACATTATGTCATATTATCGTATCTATTATCATTATCACTACTTCTTCTTGTGCTCGTATAGTCACGTGACGTCAGTAATAACATAAATTACGCTACTGTTGTCAAATTTCAGCTAACATGTCGCCAACGTCCATACCACGTTGAATACACCGGTTCTCGTCCGATCACCGAAGTTAAGCAACGTCGGGCGAGGTCAGTACTTGGATGGGTGACCGCCTGGGAACACCTCGTGTCGTTGGCTTTTTGCCTTTATTTTTTCATCATGATACTAAAAAAGATCTTTGCACTTAATTACAAAATTAAAGTAAAAATGAAAATAATGTAATTCTGAATAACTTATATGGATAGGTGTACTTTATTTTATATTAACGACAGTTGGCTTTTTATTTTTTTTATTGGGACTAATCTTACACGTCATGTTGACGTCATTGATGTTCAAATCTACGATACTGTATACCAATTTCAGAGCATTTGTCGCCAACGTCCATACCACGTTGAATACACCGGTTCTCGTCCGATCACCGAAGTTAAGCAACGTCGGGCGAGGTCAGTACTTGGATGGGTGACCGCCTGGGAACACCTCGTGTCGTTGGCTTTTTATTTTTATAATTGTTTTTTTGTTGCGTTAAGCACACTGTTAATTGTCCATAGGTGGACCTTATGCCTTTTGTAATAAGATCCACCAATGTAAAGTTAAAAGTGTTTCTATTTGTAGGTACCGCAAGCATTTGAAACAAGTATCTGAATATCTGTAAGATCTCACATTCACGCTTCCAAAGAAACTCAATATAAACCTCCATCTTAAGCTGTCGTCGAAATTACGCGCCTGCGGCTGACATATTGTTATTTCCCTGTATCCCGATACAAAAGGTCTTAACTGCCAAGCAATTTCATACTACCTAAGTCTTTTTGTATTAGGTTTGTGCCTTTGTCTCGCGGTTGTGTTATGCAAAACTCATGCAAAAGGTTGTGAAGTGGAAATTAAATGCCCAGGTGATAGAAAGGTTAAATAGATCTAGAAAAGATATGGATTGGACATGTCAGTGTCAAAAGTTACGTTTTTGTTTGAAGAAATGTCACATTTTTATATATATTTTCTAGATCTATTAACTGACGTATCTTAAAGTTCGAATTGGGCCGTGATTGTCAAAGAGTGGCAAGGACTGAGAAAACTTTAGAAAATTGTAAATGTAGCAAAATGCGAGCGCCAGGCATTGAATAGGGATGTTGCTTGTAACTATTTAAAGTAAATTATATCACACCATGTACGAAAAAGCAACAGAAAATTACCAGAAAAACGTAGTCAGCAGCAATTTTTTGACATAACTTCTAATTTAATAAAAAAAGTACTTTTAGTGATACCATCATACCACTGTAGGTACATACCTTGTTTGTAAATAAATGATTTTGGATACAAAAAAGTTGATGGCTTGACCGTGACGTCACTTGTTCTGTTTTCATATAAATGTGATATTGCGATGATTCAGATACAAATACAAAATGCCGCTCTTAAGAAGCCCGGATAGTAGATATTCAAAGTAATAATAGGGATACCTAAACATAATATTATGCAATCGACTGTCCAAGACTCGAAGCCAACTTTTACTCCGGAATAAAGAACATTTTAAGCTAAATCTCAAAGTACTAAATTAAGACATACCTACGACTTTTATCCAAAAAACAGTCCATTCATCAACGTCCCAGCTTTATGAATGTCCTGTCAAATCATAATGAAAAAGTTAATAGAAAAAGTTTGACAGTGGCAGGGCGCGGTGACAGTTTAAAATTTAATTTTCTCGCGACGGACTAATGGTGGGTCGAAAGACGAATGGACCCTTCTATTGATATTAACTTCTTTCAGAACAACTATAGGTAGGTAACGCCAGGAGAGTTGATGCAAATGATTACACACACAGAGTAGGTTACTAATGGCAAAAACAGTATTGAATGAATGAAGAAACTTTTTGGTCCCTCTTGAGTTTGGTTGTTCAACTTGCTATCGGTACGAAAAAGAACACTAATATCAAAATATCGCTGTTATTACATGATTTTGTTGTCGTGTGCGTGACTTCAACGTCTTATACGGCCCCGACACTATCATTAGCAATGACATAAAATTTCATCACGCTCCAGCGTTTGGTCCAGTCAGGTCATGACATTCCTAAATCTCCCCACACACTTATCAGTATTTCTATCAGTATTTTCATCATTACCTTTCACGGGGAATTTTAAGTTATTATTTTCCTAACCGTTCTTAGTTATGTTGTAGTGTACGTTTTGAAGAACACAAAACCAAGACATTATTCAATCATCGATTCAAATATTTCTAACCTGTCGTAATTATACTATGTACTGTGGCAACTCTATGCCCGATGAGCCAGAAAAATGCAGAAAAAGAAATAGTTAATTAAAAAGAATATTTATTTGTTTCAACCTTTTCGTGCGTGCAGTTATGGCGCAACTGTGTGAAAGATTGGTAGTTAAAAATGTACCCAAATATTTTTTTTATTCTTACCACGAACCGGGAATCAAACTATTCTTAAAGTACAATCAGCATCATATAGTAGGTAGCATCCAAAGTACCTATTCAAATAGTTCGGTACGCCATACATACCTATTATATGGTGTACCGAACTATTTGAATACTTTGGATGCTACCTACTATACGACGCTGACTGTACCTACTGGATTCTTCTGTTATGTAAGAATGTATACATATTTGGTTAAGAAAAAAGGTACGGTAAAGGTAAGGTAAAGGTAGGGATTGCAATCCGGTCCGGCGGATCCGGTAATCCCGCCGGATCCGGCACATTTTTCAAGATACCGGATCCGGCAAAATTCACCGGATCCGGTCTAGGATCCGGTAAAGTGAATCAAAGCGCTAAAATATAAAATAACAGCTTAAAACACTGCTAAAATTTAAAAGTTCTCGCCAATATTCGAATTTTCTCGCTCGCAAACAGCAACACAACAACTTGTTTGTTAGTTGACGCCAGTCTTCTAGCCGACGAAATATGTGTACCTAGTCGTAGCGTTGAGATTTCCGTGCACCGTAAGTACTGGATTGGTTTATATTCAATTTATTGTGTTGTTTCATTGTAATTTGATGTACATGTTCTTTCGTTTTATTTTGTACAAACCATTATAGCCCACTTTAAGACACAGGTTTTTGGGGTATCCGAAATACTAATACTTGTACATAATTATATTAATTATTAAAAAAGTGGTTAGGATTTTGCTGATTAAAACTAGTCGGGGTTTCTGCGGTTGACCTGACGTTTAGTAAAAACAATATCTGTGGAGGTTCGAAGTAAAGAGGTATAAAAAAGAGTCCGTCATAAAGCAAGTTCGAACGGGATAGTCTTATATGGAACATTCAACCATAAACACTAACTATTCATTCTCAATTAGTCATAAAACTTTTTAAGCTTTACAGGCCTGATTTAGTTAATATGTTTTATCCTTCTTACAAATACATAAGTCAAAATGAAAGATAAAGACCAAAACGAGAAGATCAAAACTATTCATAGCTAATTCAGGCCAGTAACGCGTTTATAAATAATGCCATAAACCAGAGAGTTTACTTATGGGATAGATGCATACTTACAACATGTTATTATATAAGGCCATATACAGAATATACAAAATAGGGATGTTGACCATATTTTAAAAAATATATTGAACTCCATGCACGAAATAAAACGCAATAGGGAATATTACGCAAAAGTCGGCGTAGGGTCCACTAGCAAATTCAGAGGGTCTACTTCGAAATGCGAAAATCGAAATTTCGTTATCAGTCTCTAACGCTCGAATACGCAAGAGTGTTAAAGAGGCAGAAAACGAAATTACGCGGTAAGCCCTCAGTATGTGCTAGAGGCGCCCCCTACACAGAGTATTGCGTAATATTATTCTATTTCCCTGAATAGGGAATATTACTCGAAACTCTGCGTAGGGGGCGCCACTACCACAATCCATCACAATCTGGGGGTCTACCGCGAAACATGAAATTTCGTTTTCTAACCTCTCTATCACTTTTCATCATCATCATCCTCACTTTTGCATATTCGAACGATAAAGAGGCAGATAACTAAATTTAGATTTTCGGGTTTCCCGGTAAAAATATAATTAAATTGTTGTAAACAACATAAAATAAAAGGTTTTTAATTTTTATTTCATGTATGGAAACTTTTAGAAAGGGACAGAGATTTTCTTTGTGCATCGTATTCTGCATGTTTTCCTTTTTTCTTAAGAGTCAAGTGAAAATAAACTTTAGAGCAATGATAATAGAGTAGGTATACTTCACTTATTGATTTAAATGCCAGTAATGACTCTTGTTAGTATAAAACCTTCCTCTAAAGTACTTTAAATGACGGAATGAGGGATTAGAGTGATGCGCTCCACTCACTATCAGTATAATGTCATTATTTTGACATTTCTTCAAAAATATTAAAAATGTTTAATAACTTCATTATCGTCCATCATTCTTTCTGTCATTTCTCATTCCATCATTCTAACCAATTCACTGTCAGTATAATGTCATTTCTAGTATCATTACTTTGACATAACTCCAATACTGACGGAAATTATTAAAATAAACTTCATTACTTGCCGTCATTCCTTCATGACACTCCCTACACTATCACTAAAAACGTCATTCCGTCAAAGTAATGTCAGTATCCATGATAGTGTCGGGGCCGTATTAACCTCTTCTGGCAATACCTACCTATAAATAGTTGATTTGTATAATTCGTATCATTATCAAAGCGTTTGAATATCGGGTGGAACAGAACGAAGGACTTTATATACAAATTTATATTACTGACAATAAAGATATCTCGCTTAATTTAACACAATGGACATCTACAATAATAAATTAATACGCAAAAGCAATAAAACGTTGCTTTAATAAATAACTAGTAAGCATTTTATGCACGTCGTAAATTTATTCAATAATAGTGTGAATTATTGCAGGTTAAACGTGTACTTATTATGGTTCCAAAAGGTCCTACAAACACTTATTTGATAATGCTTTTATCACCTTCAGGCACATGTATCGTTTTAAAAATTATTTGCATTTGCAACACGGACGTATCTTTGATGTAAGTGTAATAAATATTACACTATTGTAATTTACATGCGTATAAAATAAAGTATGTTTGCTGTATACTGTAAAGTTTATGTGACACTGTTTTTCGTCACTTTCGTCACGTCCTAAGAGCCAAACATGAACCGTTCATACGTTAATTGCCACTCTATCGCTCGAATGTGCAATAATGATAGAAAAGCTGAGCGGCTACTGCGAAAACCGAAATTCGCAAATTGCGGGGATCTTTCTCTTTTACTCCAATGAAGGCGTAATTAGAGTGACAGAGAAAAATCCCCGCAATTTGCGAACTTTGATTTTCGCGGTTATAGCCCTGAAGGCAATTTAGATTGTCGTTTTTCGCCGCATGCCTTTTGAATTTTTTAATGTTTGCCGAGAGATAGCGTTAAGTTTAGTGGTAAATAATGAAGAGTCTAAGCTTCGCTTCGCTTCTGGTTCGCATGCATCATGAGGCTTACATCACTCGTGCTTTGAAGAAATACAGACAATGTCCCACTGCATTAAAAAAGTCCAATATTTTATGTAGCAGGGAAGACTTCAGTCACCTAGGAGTACTCAATTGTAAGAAATTGCGAGTTAAGCAAGCGTAAGGTGAAATAAATAAAAATATACCGTCAGTCTGGCCTAGCCCATCAGGTACTGACTACAGCCACCAACCATCAAAACAATCTCATCCATGACCCCTATTGTTCCATCGTGTCAAATGAATTGAAATCTCACATCGAACGAAACCTACCAAATTAATATTGAAACATGCCCTGCCCCATTGGCACACAATTGTAACGTAACTATAAAATAACTCGTTACTTCATCAATTGAAACTGTATACCACCAGCTTACTTTGACTCCTAGTTTGTATGCAACTGATGAGATACGGGGGTTCTTTGAGTCCTGGTTATTACGTACATAGCTCATAGAAAAGCTATAGAATCAATTGGGAATAACGACTGGCCCTATTACCACCTAGTTGACCGGCAGTGATACGACATCCTCTGACGTTAGTGCCAGGAGCTGCGATGATATGGATGAGGTATAAGCAGGTGTTTTTTCCTTCTTTAATGACTTTGAGCCCAGTAGTGGCCATTGCAACAAATGAAATACGGCGTTTCGTGAACCTTAGATTTCCTTTTGCAGCATTGGTCCTTAGGACGTAAGGATTGATTAGAAGTGGAGCCACCAAGATTTTTGATGTGAAAACCGTCTCCAACTTCTACAAACTCTATAATAGCGAATGTACCGCTGTAGACAAAAACAGAGACATGCTCATGGTATAATAATATACTCCGCCTGGTACTCTCTTCCCGTCTTTTCGTGGTCACGTGACTGACACAAGCCTACGTACCTCATCTTGCGACAGCGCTGTACGATAATATGCTATAAGCGGCCATGTTATTGTGACGTAGGCTTGTGTCACTCTGGGAAGAGAAGACCATGTTTTATTAGACTATGGACATGCTGCAAACCTGATGTGGCCTTTATTCTTACTACAGATCCACAAATTCCACAATGTAACCTCCTCTATCAAGACTCACATCCACGCCATCTATTGACAAGTTCACAGTACGTACCGTAAATCATCTCGGCAACATGGCGGACGGCGCGCATTAAATTCATTGATATTTATTGCTCAATCGTTGCGCTTGACGTGATTTATCGTTAATAGATTCCTTGTCTAACATTTGTTTTTATCTTTATGTAGGTTACCGGTGTTTAGTATTACTAGGAAGCTGGTGATTTGTATCTGTTTCATGACATGGAGGCTGTTAATTTATTTATAGAGTCAGACCTAAAAAGTCTGCAGCGGATTATATAGCCCACGCAGTGCAAGTGTTATTTTAAACGTCAAACTTCTATGAACTTTTTTAAATCATTTATTTACATACAATATATATACAGTGGTACAACTAAACGAAATTAATAACTAGCTTAAATCTAAAATAGGCCACTGAGGCATTGTACCAAGGATGCTGGCGGCATTTCCCCGCTGTATCGCAATACTGATACGTTGTGCGAGGTAGCCGCCAGCTCTTCGGTCACCAGTTACGTCAACCAGACGCTTCGCGATTTCTGCGAAATTATAACGTTTAAATAACACTTTCACTTCGTGGGATATCACATCCGCTGCAGACTTTTCTTGGTCCGACTCTAGTATGTTCTAATGATAGTTTGCATGGTGGCATCTTTATGGAAACGCCCTGAGCGTTGTCGTTGAGAGTATCATCATCAGAGCAATCTACATCTTTCAATGTAGATATAACATACTACTACTATTATAACTACTTACATATTTTACTCAGCAGTTATTATAACCTCATAAGTTTCAATCCATTACAGACATATTCATATATCTGGTGTAATTGACAACTTTACTCTACTAGAACAGAAAAATAATAATGAGACCGGCGATATGACGGGGATTAATGAAGATTGTCATACTGTACGAGTAACTCCGTATGACAGAAGTTATGTACTGTCTATTAGCTTTTATGTCGTTGATATAAAGTTTAAAATGACTTGGCCGGTGATGAGTACGTATTTGGATGAATATAATGAATTTAGCTGTTTAATGTGTGTGTTTGGATTGAGATTTGCCGAACCCCTAGCCTAGACTCCTTTATAAAATTCCAACTGCGGTTGGATGTTTTTCTCACAAGTTCGCCGAAACCCCTCGCCCAGTAAAACCTTTTCCACCACCCCAAAAAAATGAAAAGACACCTGACTTTTACAACACTATTAAAATACACGTCAGCGCGGGCTGAATAATAAATACGCCATTCCCTTTCATATTTCGAATGTTCCGAGTTATAAGAATTTACGCGTCACTTAGCAACGGGTAATGTCGCTATAAAATGTAACGGCCACTCGACTCTTACGTATTGACTTTTAGTGCACGTTGTATTTTAGGGGGGAAATATCAATTCGCTGTGATAAGGAAGGGGTTGCGAAAGTTGCGTTTAGGGCGCAAATTCGGGGACTTTCTTAAAATTTACCTTATAGTTTCCTAGTAGAATGGCTGTACGATAGGATAAGGACGTCTGACCGTACCTTACATCAGGAGTGCATAGGTATTGATTATAAATTCATGTAGATTAGTCTATCATAATTTATAATGTAATTTAATATTATGAGAATAAATATCTAAATCTAAATCTATTGTAATGACATCATAATTACGGAAGTATAGATAAAATTTCAGCTTAATCAGATACCGGGACGCGTTACAAGATTTGAATAAAATAAACAAATATACAGACAAATAACTAGAGAGGAGCTAAGTAAAATAATTTGGCCAAGCCCGAGATAGCTCGAGGCATTTAGTGTTCCGTATTACGGCTACCATCAGTTTGGCATTGACATAAACGATATCGTGAACGTAATTTACTTCCTATAGATCTCTTTCGCACTAATATGTCAGTACGAGCGAGATGCATAGAAAGTAAATTACGTTCACGGTAGCGTTTATCAGGGACACAGCCGCTATGGTTGACGTGAAACGTGGTGTGGACAGCTAATGCGAAGGCCGAAGGCCGAGCTCCGCGTAGCCCGAAAGCCCGAAGCGTCCAGGATGTGTGCTTTAACACAGAACAATAGTACAAGTGTCTAAATGCGAAAGCCGAAGGCCGAGCTCTGCGTACGGCCGAAGGCCCGAAGCGTCCAGGATGTTAGTACTTAAACACAGAACAATAGTATAAGATAAGTGACTACGAGTAAGTGCGAAGGCCGAAGGCCGAGCTCCGCGTAGCCCGAAGGCCCGAAGCGTCCAGGATGTCAGTGCTTTAGCACAGAACAATAGTACAAGTGTCTAAATGCGAAGGCTGAAGGCCGAGCACCGCGTAGGGCCGAAGGCCCGAAGCGTCCAGGATGTCAGTGCTTTAACACAACACAATATTAGGTACAAGTGTCTAAATGCGAAGGCCGAAGGCCGAGCTCCGCGTAGGGCCGAAGGCCCGAAGCGTCCAGGCTGTCAGTTCTGCGTTTAACCACTGACATCTTGCGATTGCTTGATGTATTATAATAATTTTGAGTAATATTTTAAATGTATAGTCCTTCAATTTGAATTTAGAACTCATTATTTTTTTTTATTTGATTTTGTTTCTAGTTCCATGCCATATATATATATAGACTTTAATATTATTTAGAAGTTTAGAACTGCTAAAAAATGAAGAGTCCGTCTAAGCCAGCGGTCGGCAACCTTTTAGCAGCCAAGGGCCACATAGTAGTTAACGGAGGTGATGCGGGCCGTACTTTGTTAATATTTATGACTTTATGAGACATTGTCGTTTGTCACTTACACAAAATAGCCAAGGGGGCCGCAAGTGACAGGTTCACGAGCCGCATGCGGCCCGCGGGCCGCAGGTTGCCGACTGCTGGTCTAAGCTGACAAAGTGTAAGAGTGAGATAAACGTCATATTTTGATAGAAATATGACATTAATGATGACACAGTCACACTTTGTCATTGCAAATTCCTTACAGAGTTAGCTTGGTCCGATTCTATCAACAATTGGACGTAGTTTAGGGAAAAACATATACTTAATCCACGATTAATCTGTTAAATAAAATACAAAAACAAAAGCCATTAATTTAAATGACGTAGTTTATGGATGAATCCTTTTCGCTAAACTACATTCAATTGATACTAAAAACAGTCCGAGTTTAAGCCAAGCGCGCACCACGATTTTTTGTCGCGCGATAATTTAGTCGCAGAAATGTAACGTATGGGTTTATATGGCGGTGCGCGCATATGCGATAAAAAAATCGCAGCGATTTTAAAATTGTGATTTCTTACATTTTTCCGCGACAGCGCGCGACGCGATTGTCGCAAAGTGAATTGCAGCATACGAAGCTGTATGGCCCCGCGCGCACTGCGATAATAAAATCGCAGCCGGGACCTCAGTCGGCATTTCGCTCTCCAAGCGTCAACATATCGGAACCTGCTTCTCCAATGGAGTTACAAGATGAGGAGGAGGAGGAAGAGAAGGAGATCACCTTTGTGGTATAAATACTCAGTCATACAGCGATTGCATATTGTTTCACGACAAGCGACTGGTACGACATCCATGTCGAGAATGAACAAATCGTCGACTTTTTCATCGCAGTGCGCGCACTGAATTTTCTGCGATAAATTACAGCGCGATTCTAAAATCGTGTCGCAAAAATTAAAATCGTGGTGCGCGCTTGGCGTCATATAATTAGAGTTAGACCAAGAAAAGCCTGCAGCGATTTTGATAGCACTCGCAGTGCAAGCGTTATTGTAAACATCATACTTCTATGAAATTATGACGTATAAATAACACTTGCACTACGTGGGCTATCAAAATCGAATCGCTGCAGACTTTTCTTGGTCTAACTTAAAGTTTTTATAATGGAAGTACTTCTACGTCCGTCCGTCCGTACGTACGTCCAAGAAATTACTGCAGACTTTTTACAGTCTAACTATAAATATTAAATGACATTATTATCTCTATACGCCTTACTAACTCTATGTGTCCTATTGTGAAAACAAAAACACAACGACAGTGAAGAACGGAATTCTTAATTTGAATTTTTCAGATTTTTGAGATACCTAGTCCATTGGTTGGAAAGCCCGTTCGAAATTTAAACTTATTCACAATATAATAAAGTTGCATTTTGTAGATCTCTCTCATACTTATAGTAGGCTATTCAGATAAAATTAAATATCCCACAAAAATAAGCAAGCAGAATTCAACTTTGTGTCAAAGACATAAGTCATAAATTTCAATCCCAAAGTTTTTACTAAGGACCTTCTCGCTAAAACTACTGCCAAAATGAAATGACCAGTGTAAGCATCAGTTAGCTAGCCCTAAGCAACCAAAGATCAGGCTGCAGTTGAAAAACTAATAAAGATAAAGTTAAGCTGATAATTTTCCCGCCGTCTCCGTGCTTCTTTAAGTTGGGTATTGACTGGTCAGCTGCCTGTTAGCTATAGTTTTCCCGAAAATCGCCAGGACAGAGGTGAAATTTTTTGTATGAAAACTTGCAACTTTAAATGCATTTTTTAACGAAACTATTGCATTCTAAAATGAAGTCAAAATCAGTCCATCGCCTCAATTTTTTGCAAGCTTTCTAATGGTACCACACACGATTCTTACAAATGAAAAAAAATTCAGCCTACCCCTCTCAACCCCCCAAATTTCCCCCTTAAATAAGAAATAATCAGTTTTGACTTATTTACAATATGAGTGGTGGTAATTGCTATAACTGTTCCAAATTTTAGGTATCTACGTCAAACGGTCTCTGAGAAAAACGCATTTAACTGATTTACAAGACCGAAGTGATCCCATAAGTGTTCCGTGAACAATGTTTTGTACGGAACACTAAAAACTAAAGCTTATAGCAATAGTGGCCGTATTATCTTAGACAGTTAATTCAATGGAGAGTTAGACAAAGAAGTCTGCAGCGATTTTGATAGCCTACGCAGTACAAGTGTTATTTATACGTCATAACATAAAATAAAATAAAAAAGCCTTTATTGTACCATAATTAGTTTTAACAGTATCATTTACATGCATGATCTCTTTACAATATAAATATTAGAATATGTATGTACATAATATGTTTCTTTGAATGTAACATTGTATTTTTTTTATTGCATATCAATTGGTTTTAATAATCACTATTTCAAATAAATAAGTTATGACAATATAATATTTTAAACTTTCGCGTTTTGAATACATACTGACTCACATTATAGACGGGTCTAACACGAATTATATTCAATTACCTTTATTTCGGTCGGTAAATAAAGGTAATTGAATATAATTCGCGTTAGACCCGTCTATAATGTGAGTTAAGTTATGACAAGTTATTTAAATAGTACATTTAATTATTTCTGTGACTAATTTAATTGGAAGTCGCCTCTTTGGCGTAGGCTAGGCGTTATAACATAATGTCATAGAAGTTTAACGTTTAAAATATCACTTTCACTGCGTGGGCTATTAAAATCGCTCCAGACTTTCCTTGGTCTAACTAGAAAAATATTTTTAGTCATGAATAATACTTCACCCTGTATATATATGTACACTATTTCGCTTACACAATCACGTACTAATTGCACACACAACTTCTGGTGTCTGTCCGTCAATTCATCGTTAATTAAATATAAATCCATCAACCATCGACACTTCATTAAAGTGAGACACAAACACAGTGGTCCGACGCGCGGACAAAAAAAAGCAAAATTATTTCACATCGCGCCGGCGGGCAGATATCACTTGTCACAGTGTCGAGCTGTCAGCGCGACGGCTGACAGCTGACACTTGACAGTTGACACCCGCCCGTCGCAGCTGATTTACATAAAGTGGCAAGTGACAATTAAAAGTGCATGTACGAGTAACGTGAGTAGAATTATGTAGGTACCACAGGTTTTGGATAATTAATGTTATTTGTTAGCCTGTGGCGGTTAGTTACAGGTTTTAGCGGGTGGCTGGAATTCAGTTGGTGGCATTTTATTACTAACTAAGGTGTGTACTAAATTAAAGTTTCATAATACAGGATAATTTCAAAAATAGACTCTAAAACGATGAAATTATGGGTAGATTTTCCGAATTTTGAAGTAGTTGGAACTATCCGAAGTCCGTTTTAAAGAGAAATACGATTATTTCTTGACAAAATCATCTAAATGTCATCAATGAAGGATATTATTCGTTATTGTGAGCCATGTAAGCTAAACCTTTGGCTTTATCGACATTAAGAACTAGAATGTAGCTGGGTAACTATCAGTGGCGGCGCGTCTAGATTGTTCGTAGGCAAGCCGTAGCTAAATTGCCCTTCCTTTTCTTCACGAGTTTAAAGAAAATGGCCCAAGAGCCTGAATATCAGACAAGCCGAGAGTTTTATGGACACTCCGCCACTGGTAACTATTTACTTACAAAATAGTAGGTATTAGTTTTAGTTTTGTAGGTACATAGTTTTAATTTTAGGTTACTTTTTATTCTAAGTTTGTTTTTAAGTATGTTTACAAAATAATAATGTTACAAATTCCTTTATTTTGCTCTAATGTTCTATAGATAAATCCATTAAAATCCCTATTCCTATTTATCTGACTTTAAATATTTATGACAATTTCTAAGACACTGCTATGCAATGACAATTTTAATAAATAATACCCATAAGAGTCATCGTAAAACTTCAATTGAAAATAACAGAAGCCCGATCACAACCTTCATTCCACGCAGATAAAATGAATATTGACTTTTAAGTGCAAATAAAATTGTAGACATAAAGTATTTAGTACTATCAATATCGAAGCATTAAGTCTATTATCGAAGCTACTGAGCGGGTATTCATAAATGTCTAATAATATGGGTTCAACATGCGCTTTTAGCATTAGTACCATCCAGGCTATGTTTTTATTGGTTTCACGAGCAAAGGTGACGACAAAAGTTTTTAAAATTCATCAATTTGGGTCTCCCTATACATACCTCTGTCGACGCGGAATCGGAAAAAGCCGATTAAAAAAAACCTTAATGTCTGCACAATAAGAGCGAAAAAGGTGTCGGCGTGTCGGCAAGCGTCGGCGTCGGCCAAAGCGAGCCGAGCCGAATGACGTCTTTTACGCTCTTATTGCGCAGATACAAAGTTTATTTCTATCAGGTTTTGCCGATTCCGCTTCGATATATTTACCCTAACACAATAAAAAAATCTGAATGTAATCTGAGGACTTATACTGGCTAGCCTGAGCTTTCTTGCAAATTTCAGTTAGCGAATAGAATGGCTCTTCATTCTTCAGTTTATCACTCCGCTTATCCTCTTTGTAAGTGAGATAAACGCTGACACTGGTGCTACAGCGGTGGTATAATCAATGTTTACGGCTGCAAGCTTACTCACTTAGATGGCGCATATTAGATGATTCATTCTTACATTGACGCTCCGAAAGATAATTGAAGTGTGTGAATGTGAAAGGAGAGCTATCAAGGACATGGGCATTTCATGAGTGCGATAGAGTTGGAGTACCTACAAATAAAAAACGTGACCATTTTTGAGCTTCACAGCGGCTGCTAGCGGCCGCTGGAATGTACTTTTAAAAAACGTAAGGTTAGCAGACTGGAATACAAGAAAAGTTGTTTGTAGGAGATTCATTATAAATCTGGCAACCTTATAGGTAAAAGCAAATTATTCACGCATTCACTGATTTCTGAATTCATTACTTCCAATAACACTTGTCATCATTTCGATTTTGATCGCACTTTTGATATGTCACAGACCATCATGTACATTTCAGATCTATCATAATGATAAATATATACAAGTTTATCAGGTTTTACTCTGACTTACAGACAAAATCATTTTTGAGATTTTACATTTTCGAATAAATGTTTTATTACATCAGGTTGATATTCGGTAGCGTTGTGTAGTTACGTATATCAAATCATGCTGATATTCGCTAGCTTTGTGTAGTGCAATCAATTCTCAGTAAACTGATACACAATGCGGAATCTACCGGAGATATCCCTATCGCCTCGCCACTTACCGACTCGTTTGCATGTCTTCATGCCATTACAAGAGCTGTATAAAAGCCTTATACCGCAATTTGTTGAGCATAAAATATCGTAATAAATTCTTAACGCCGGTTATTTATAAACGTTCATTATCGTTTTACTGTGTAATTGCGGCTTCAGTTGCCGTGTTTATAGATTTTTTTACGGTTATGGAGCTAATGTCATAGAATGTGAGGTCATCTGCCTGTCTAAAGGGTGACTTACGTTAGACCGGCCGGGGCCGGGCCGGAGCTTCCGGAGCTTCGTTTACTATGGAAAGTGCCACGCGATCACTGATAATGGCCCCCCCACCTCTGGCGTCTTTCGAGCGTCGACGTCAACAATTCTATGCCCGACGTCGACGCAACGTCGACGCAGCGTCGACGCAACTGCGCAGCGACGTCATTTTCCATAGCGCTGGACCGACGCCGACAGACGCCGACGCTCGAAAGACGCCAGATGTGGGGGGGCCCTAAGCCGTCATAGAAAATGACATGTCGGACGCTCCAGCCCGGGCACGGCGCGGTCTAGCGTGAGTCATCCCTAAGCCTGTTTCAACGTTGAAAAATATAATTCTAATCTGAAATGACAGGAAACAAATTCAATTATGTTTATGATATTTTTTTTTGTTATTTCAAGTAGAAACACTAGGTACTATATCAAATATAAACTAAAATAAAATACGAAGCTACTGGCATCCAAGATGACAATCGCTTGCGCTTCGCCATCGAATCCCTTTATGTCTCTCTATCACTCTTCTATATTAGTTCTTCATTCGCTACGGAGCGTTAGCCATTGGGATGTTGTCTACGGGGCCTGATGCTACCTCAGAGTTGGCCAGAGGGCGCCGTAAGATCTTAAGAGATTGCATACACATATCTCAGAAAATTCGACCCATGCCGCCGGTAGTTCAATAGGCTAAGCCTCTGGCTTTACATCCAAACTCGATCCCGCTATCTCGATGATGCCCATTAACACGGCAGATAGCCCATTGCTGCTTACCGCTTTATGGTATGGCCTAGACGGGGAGCTGGCCCCGAAAAACGGTTCACGATTTCTTTGATTTTGATCCAACTGTCTGGCAGATGTTCATTGGCAGAGGTTACATAGTTCAGGCCATTTGAAGAATGTAAATAGCAGAGTTTTTGATTTGTTGTAGTATAACAGGGAATTTAAATCGAATTTAATTTTGCGAAATATTTCTCTTGAAGTGGCAGGTCTATTGTTATTCATATTCATCGTTTGCGGCTTTTGTTGCGTAATTATTAATGTTGTTTATTCTAATGATTAAAATATGGTAGTGGCCTTATAATAATAAAAAATTTCTCATACTTTGGCATTCCTTCTTTCCAACAGAAAAGTTTGCTGGCCTACACTGGTCCTTCTGACGATTGGTTTAGTACATTCGAATTCATTTTGGACAATACTGGGAGCTTTTGGACTAAGTTGAGTCAGTAAAGTAAAACAAAGTAAAATTTTATTTTTGATATCGCCTGATTTCATAATACATAATATATATCAATTTTGTGGATCACACTAGGCTAAGCCTGTCCCGTGACTCCACGTTTACACATTTTGTTAAGAGCGATTAAATATGTAGGTAGTAAGTAGTACATTAAATTTATTTACCTAGTTACAGTTAGGTACATTTTTGAATCGTCGTCTTACGGCACCATTTTCCGGGTCAGACTCTTAGTGTATCCCGACCGTAATTGTTTAGGGCTCAGTTATGGGCGTTATGGCGTAAGTGAGGGGGATTTAATCATGTTGATGTATGCGGGCCGATGATGGGTTTTAACGGCGATTTGTCTTAAGTTTAGGGTTATGGTTGGGTTATTATGAACTCCTCAGATTTTGACTTAAAGAGTAATTCGCTTTTCGTACCGGCGTGGAAGAGATTTGAAATAACTCTATTAAAAAAAAATGCTGAAATCGTTTAGACAGCTTTTGGTCCTCTCGATTATTTAAAGAATTACGCAAAAAATTAAACTATTACAAAAAATATTATAACGGCTTAACCACAACGAGTTGTCAATTCTTGAATTAAAAAGCAATATAAAATTCCAGTATAAAAGTAAATATATTTATTTTATTATGGATTTCGGTACGTATTTAAGTAACTAAGGTTTTAGTAGTAGTCAAAATTTCAAGTCATTAATAAAATCTTGACAAACGAGCAAAAAAGTCCTAAACTACCAAGACATTTTTGGCATAAAACCACGTCATACAAATTAGATATCAAATATCAAAAAATATCTCAAAGAATGGATTCTTATAACCATTACTCCACGCAAAGTAAACAACACCGCCAATTTCTATCCATCACCCACCACAGTACCATATATCCTCATTACGGACAAAATAAAACGTGCAAAGCGCTTCCCCGAACGTAACCCAATAATTCAGCTGCACGGCCCACTGTGCGGTGCTAAATTTTTATTTTCGGGGAAACGGTTATGTCCGAGTGTTGGCTCGGGACAGACAAGTGCGGAGCGGAGCGGAGCTCGTAAATTTGTCATAAATTTCGTGTTTTTTGCCCTACGGAGCTAGTGTTGGTAGAAACTTGATTCTTTTGAGTCAAAATTTGAAGAACGCTACTCGGTTTTTATGCAATTATTAGCAAACCAGCCGCCTGATGGGAAGGGTCACCATCGCCTGTGGACATAAGCAACATCGGGGTAGCCACCCCGCGGGGTAGCGTTGTCGACCCTTGAGGACCCTGGGTATTCAGAATTTTTCTTCAAGAATTCCATGTCATAGCGCTCAATGGTCAAATCTGCACTACTCAGGTTCTCCACATTCTGCTCATAGGCTCTCCCTCAAAAACGTTCCGCAACTTTTACGGGGCGAGTTAAGTCCTTTATGAAGTCTTTGTGCAACTTAAAAGGAATCGAGCCAAAATTTTGTAGGTTCATATCTAAATGAACACTGGAAAATAGGTGTTATTGAATGATGTGTATACTTTACCTATAAATTTGATGTGGAGACTCAAGGAAGGACTCAAGTCTTAACAAAGGTCTCGATAAGGACTCAACACTATTCGGAGCTTCATTTCCATGATAGGTTTGTTTACTTTATATAAACGTCAATTTATTATTCAAGATCTCTTTTAACGTGATAAGAATGGCGATTAAGTCGTAAGCTCAGTGTCGTAACGAATTATTATAGTAATTTATTTTATATATAGTTTATAAAGCATACAAGCTGACGGCGCGATTAAGTACGTGTCTTGTTTTTAATATAAGTTGACGTTGAAAAACATAGCTTATTAAGACTTTAGCGCCTGAATAAATGTTATAAAGTATAAAAATACATCTTCGAAAGATAGTTATATAACATAAGCATATGTGCTTTTAAACTTGAAGTTATATATATCAACGTCACAAGCTACACCTGCTGTTACAAGCAGCTATATCCGGCCTTTCTGACCAATCTCGGGCACTTAGCAAATGGCAAAGCGGCCGGTAGACCGGCGACTTAAGTTTAATTTGCATATCTATGTGTAAGTTACTTAAGTTAAAAAAAAGGTATAAAAAAAGCGGCCAAGTGCGGGTCGGACTCGCCCATGAAGGGTTCCGTAACAGCAAATAGGTAACATAATAAAATTGCGGTTTACGGTTTATGACGTTTTAAAAAAAAACCTACTTACCAAATCTTGTTCAAACCAATTTTCGGTGGAAGTTTGCATGGTAATCTACATCATATATATTTTTTAGTTTTATCATTCTCTTATTTTAGAAGTTACAGGGGGAGGGGGACACACATTTTACCACTTTGGAAGTGTCTCTCGCGCAAACTATTCAGTTTAGAAGAAAATGATATTAGAAATCTCAATATAATTTTTGAAGACCTATCCATAAATACCCCACACGTATGGGTTTGATGAAAAAAAAATTTTGAGTTTCAGTTCTATGTATGGGGAACCCTAAAAATTTATTGTTTTTTTCTATGTTTGTATGAAAATCTTAATGCGGTTCACAGAATACATCTACTTACCAAGTTTCAACAGTATAGTGCTTATAGTTTCGGAAAAAAGTGGCTGTGACATACGGACGGACAGACAGACAGACAGACAGATAGACAGACAGACATGACGAATCTATAAGGGTTCCGTTTTTTGCCATTTGGCTACGGAACCCTAAAAAATAGTATCTGACATCACGAATTTATAATCTTTAATTTTAATTTAGATTTTAGTTACATCATTGTCTTAGATTTTCGTTACCCACTCAAAAAGACATGGTAATCATAGTATCATAAGTAGGTACAAAATATAGTTTGTTGGTCAGTAAATCACAAATTAATCCATTGAATCTAAATATAGTTAAACGAGCGGACTAGCCGCCATGATTTGATAAAAGAATAAAAATAAACAGGTCGTTTATCTACTTAAATAACCTTCTGGTACTCCTATAGTTTCCAATACCCCTAAAAACTAGCAACATTTCAAACAAACTACCAAAACCGCAAACATTTACTTACAACATCTATCTACCCGTAACCAATTTGCATGCCCGCAAATACCTAATTGACTCCATGTAACCACCGGCGGCCCACAGTGCATTAATCAGCCCAGCTGTCATGGCTGACGCCCGCTGCCCGTCAAAGTTTTTGTCCGCAGCGGCGTAATTCGAACCAGTGTGCAAAAAGCGACAATTGAATAGTGGTTTTGGAATGGTTTTCTATTGAGTGTAATGTTTTAATGTCAGATGACACTTTTGTGTGAACGCCCTAGTTTATAAAGGTTGGAGAGGTACTAATGTCAACGTGTGCTCGTTTTTTTCGGATTTTTACGGAAAAAAACCATGAGATTTACCGCTTCAACTTTTCCGAATAAAACGAAAAAAGCGATTTAAACAGGTTTCAATCGGATATTTTAACAATGAATTACCTACTTATAACAGATTTGTGTAAGTACCTTACTTATGCACTCAAGAGTTATAAAATCGGGGCACTTTTGTAAGAGAACTTAAAGGGAACATTTTGTAAGTACCTACCTTACTTATGCACTCAAGAGTTATAAAATCGGGGCACTTTGTGAACATTTTTTGTTAACTCTTGAATCTCTTATAAATGTTATAGTTTTTATTATCGGCTGTTTGCTTTACTTTAAGTGTACCTACTTGTATATTAAATAAGAATATTGTAGAGCTACAAGAAGGATTTTTTTAAATTGAAACCAAAAGGAAAACCCTGTTTTTACCAACTTCTACGCGAATGATGTGTCACAAAGAACGTTATTTTGATGAAAAACAAAATGGGTTCATTAAAAATTAACCAAGTCAAAATTATATAAAAACCAAAATAGACCTGTAATAGAGATAAGAAACATAATTAAATGACGTATATCATGAGTTATTTTAATTCTTAATGGTATAACTACAAGCCCAGTGGTCAAGCACCATGGCAGCTGGACAAAACTGCATCTGATTTACAAACCCACATTACCAGGACGACATAATAAATTATTTAGGGCGGCTGACAGCAACACAAAGCGTGAAAAACGACGCGCCTCAAAACTTCCATGAATAATATTGTCGCTCGACACGTAGGGATGGTATTCTGTACACTAAGCAAGCTCGGAAAACCAGCTTATTAAAGCCTGACCATTAATATATGATCATTGTCAAGAGGGCGCTGGTTATTCGCATGTATAGGGCGACATAATTACAACACTAGGGTGACATAATTAACTATACTGAAACCAGTATAGTATGAAAAAAATAATTCCAGTGATTTTCCGCAACATGGCGCGTGATCATAAATATGTATTAATGGCCTTAATAATATTTTTTAAACAAGGGGGTAAAGTAGTTGTTTAAGCCTTCGTGTTAACATTGGTATCCGAGCAAGCGAAAGACTCCAATATTGAACCTCTTGCGTAGCGATCAACCCTTATGGCTCCTTTAGACGATGGGCCAACGTCGGCCACTCCAAGGGACGCATTTATGCGTTAGAGGGAGCAAGTGATATTGCTATCTCATTCTACCGGATGGCTGCGTCCCTTGGAGTGGCCGGCGCTGGCCCATCGTGTAGAGGAGCCATTATGGATGCCAGTCAGACAGTGGGCTCGCTCGAGGCAAGAGCTCGGTGAGCAATGAGAATAGCTTGGTTGCAATTCGCAACAGCGACTGCTTTGCTACCAAGAATACCAGTAACTGAACATTAGACATTCCATTTTTTTGAACGGTATTTATTTTACCAATATACTTTACTTAATGATTACTAATCATTGTCTCATACCGTTCCAAAAGTGGACTCTAGGTCCGAAAGAATTACAATATACTTTCTAAATATACACTGAAAAAAACTAAAACAAAAATTCGTGGTGAAGATGTCAAGACGACATTGTCAGTAACTCGTGGTACGGGTACTGTTCACAGCTCTGGCATTTTCGGTAAAAAAAATATTAACAAATTTAATAACCTTTAGGTAGGTAGGTAATATTCACAAACGTTTCGTGAATAACTAGGCTGACGCTCACGTACTATGTCAGGAGAATAATGACACAAAGCGTGTTCAACTACTGGCGCATTGTGTCTTTGTTGCGTTTAGTTGTGTCACTCTGCGTTGTGTGACGTCATGTTACTTGTCGGGACATGTCGGGTGTTATGTTGTTCTAATATTTATAAAGCCTGAGTGGTGAGTGCGTAGCCAACGTGCCAATCGTTAACGCTCCGTAGCGAACTAAACGCAACTGTCACTGTCGCACTAATATGGAAGATACGATACGCTACGTAGCGTTAACGATTGGCACATTGGCTACGCACCCTGGGGGCATATTCAGAGTTTAATAACAGGTAATTTGATCTGGATTTTTTATGAATATGACTGACAAAGTGTCAAAAGTGACATTTCTTCAACAATATACTGTCTTTTTCTTATGCTATTATTATAACTCTTCTTCCTTGTCGTACCCTCATGGCTGAGGAACGAAACGAATGTGGACTCTTGACCAGTCAGTCCTCTCCAAGCCAGCATCTTGGGCCCAGTGCCCTACTAGCCTACAATGTGGCGTTTGTCTCTGACGTCCATCCCTACGCTTCCTTGCCATGCGGTCAGTAATACCACAGAATAAATAATAGTACTAGGTACAGAAGACTCACTCTCTAACAAAACGCGTCTGTCACGATCAGCACAGATATGGCCGCTAGGTGGCGACAGGGCCACGCGGGGCTTATGGCAAACCCCAAAATTGGGGTCGAACGGATGTACTTTTAGCTATTTGTAGCAAAGCGACGAAATCGCGGAGTGAGCCACGCCTGGTAAAACCTATTAATGAGTCCTGTCCTGCTAAGAGAACCTGTCCTGCTATTATATAGGTACATCATCATCATCATATTTATATTTGTTTAATTATAATTACGTATACATCGCTTATGCATTTCTATTTGTTTAATAAAACTAAAGTAAACCATTCGGCTTTACTCCGTAATCGCAACATTAATTCCACAGGATGTAACGAATTCGCACAACACTTGAAGGTCCATTATGTGAAGTGTCTGAAGAGCCTTTAATCTCGGTTTACGATGATTTTTTGCGCTTGCGCATCCGCCGCTTGACGATAGCCGGTTATTTATTATTTCCTTACACATTGATACCTAAATTAACAGTCTGTTTTAGAACAGTAAGGCAATACGACAATATTATATTAATTAAATCTCACATTGCTTCACGCATTTGAGATCTACAGCGGTAGTAGTATTAGTTATTCTGTATCTTCGGAACTGTCAAAATTTTGTTCTAACTGACAGGCCGATACCGTCCGGCGGACCTTTAATCAGTGGGCCCCTGACGGATTTAGACAGCGCGCGAGCTCGCATGCGATTTTAGTTCCATTGCGGACTGTGGTTACGTCCAATTCAACTCACCGATCAAAAACCGCAATGTAATGCCGCCGTCTAAATCAGCCCTTAGGAATGCATGCAGATATTGCTGAGATTATGTTGAATCACTAGTCGGGCACACGTCAAAAATTGCCAAGACAATGGAAATTATGAGGTGTCAAACTCCCTTCGGTCGCGCTTTAAAACTCCCCACTCGCCGCAAATTTTCTAGTTTTCGCACTTTTGTATCGTAAATAACTATAATATGTTTGTGTCTCACGGAAGTTATGTTACTAAAGTCGCAATTTCCAAGTTTAGGAGTATTTTCTAGTTCCGTAATAAACGCCCAGTCCTGTTAATATTTTTCATACTTAAATCAGTTTTCTTACTGTTTGTATTCCACTGTGTCTCAGGAAGCAACCACTTACGTTCGGCGCCACTGTGGAACGCGTATCAAACTTTCATAAAACGACTTATTTCCATACAAATACACTATCACTTACGGCTTTTTTAACTGTAAGTTGTTGAGAACGTGTTGTTTAACGACATATCGTTTAAATACTGTTTTATTGCTACGCATGTGGTTCGTTCCAGTTTTGTTTATTTTTGTGCACTTTGACATGATAATAGTCACTAGAATGGTGTTTAAGTTCTGTTACAAAAAATAATGAATGGTCCTTATGGGACAAGTTTATGCACATTAAACTGAGAATGGAACTTGTATGAAAAAGTTGTTGGCGTCAATATGCTAAATAAAGATATTGTACTTAATTCAAAACAAAATTAGTGTAGCGTAGAGTTTGTAGAGCAATAAGCGGATAATTGAATAGATAATTAGCTAAGGCCGGCAGCTTACTTATTACAAAATTAAAATTATTTCAAATTTCACTTTCATGAAAATTAATCAATCTTAATTCAACAAGTAGCGATATCCTCCAACCCTAACTGCGGCCTTCAACTCTTTCTGTCAGCCGATAAAATCTGTAAAGTGCTCAATAAATTGCGCCCTAAACCGCGTATTGACATTTCTCGGCTGTCAGCTGTCAATGTCGGCCGTCAGTCCGCGCTGTCAATTAGCCGGGATTCTGGAGCTTTTTGCGACTTTGTTTGTAATTATGCCTGTGTGCGGACGGTACGTGTAAGGTTACAGAGGGATGTAGGAGTTTGTTAAGTTTTTGACATGTCCATTGCAATAATTAGGAATGTTACACAACGAAGGCCGCAAAAATATCTGACACGATTTAAAAGAGCTATAAAAGCGTGTCATATTTTGGGCCGATGATACATGAGGTGCCAAGCTTTGCTGGCAGTACATTGTAGTAATTATTTATAATATATTTTTTTAATATTTGAATTTAAAACCTCCCCAACTGTCAACGTCTATTACGCTTCTTCATCAGCCACTTGAGATGACCTTTCAATGGAGCCAAAACAGCTGTCAACAAAATACAAACACAACCTTAAGTAATGTTACGCTGCAACAATGTTTTATTCGAATTTGACCTTAAAACTGAACGCTTTAAGGGCGCACCAAGAGTTGAACAGACGCAAATCTGAGGTGACAATTTTACGAAGAAAGAAATGCGCTCGCTCAAGGAAAAACTATTCGAATTTCGATCTTGTTTCAAGGCAGTTAAGAACGTACCTATTTGTTGTTAGGTGGGTGCATGAATCGTGGTGTTAACCTCATATGTCAGACGTGGCAATTTGGTTGGAACTGTAAAACGAGCGACAGCGCAGGATCAACAAAAAATAATTAATGGCTCGGCTAATGAATACGCCTCTGTTTAGCGGTACGGTCTGCAGATCTGATACATTATTAGAGTATTTTCTGTGCAGCTGTTTTTACAAGGAATATTGAAAGAAATGCTTGTGCATTAGTCAGACCATGCAGTAACATATATATAGTGAGAAACAAATGAAGCAATTCATGTATGCCTATATTTAAATAAATAACCGATGGTGTATAATTTGTAATCCATTGTCAATATAGTTCTCAGTACAGTAGTTGTTCATTGTTCGGTCGTAATTATTAGATACATAATAAATGCTAAAGTGTGTCTGTATGTTAACTCTTCACGCTTAAAACGCTGAAATTTGAGAGATAGTTTGAGTTCTGGGGATCGAAATATGATCATTTTTTTACCTCAAAAGTCATCCCTTAAGGGAATGAACAGGAGGATGAAAGTTTCTTTCAACACCTGCAATTAATAATGTGGTGTTATGAAATATATAAATCTAAAGCTATTTGTCAATGGCCGTTATATATCTTCACCGGATCTCTAAATCATTAGCCGGCACTAATCTGCCGTCAGTATTCCCGCGGGTACAGTTAGCTCTGATTTATCCGGCTCATTTCCGCGGCTACAGACAGACACTACCTATTCACACTAACACGCGACGTTCAGAAGGGCTTATGTTTTACTTGACTGTATCAAAAGGAAGGGTATTTTTATTTTTTAGAATGGTCAACTGAAGCATGATATACAAATGCAGCACGCTGCGTATTAGGTATCATTTTGATAAGTATGTTTGAGGCTCAAGAGCGTTCATTAAAAAATATAACCTGGTCGTAAAATGATGGGTCATAAATTATTTTATTTAAGTATTTATTAAACTGTATTGTTCAAAAGAAACACTTTATTGGCAAATTTCATGCCATGAGGCAACAGAGGCATTCTCTACCAGTCAAGCTTATTCTCTACCAGGCAAAGCAGAAATATTGTATTCGGTGCATTTGAAAACCAAAAGAAAACATTATTATTTTTTATAGAACAATAAGTAACAACTAACCAACCAGAACCTGCTACGACTCTCCCTTGAATATCCTTGATATTATAATAGTCAATTAACTAAGACAATGCTTACTAATGTGAACGTATTACTAACTACTACTAGGCCAACCGTTTTGTTCCAACACCCATATTAATGCCCTCATAAGAAAACAAAACACGGCCATTAGCTCCCAACGATGCGTAAATACCGCCATATTTCAGAGCAAAGCCACTCGTGATCTACACTTCCCTAGATTAAGCTTATAATAATAAACTAATACGGATATCCTTGCCAAACATCCTAAATACACTCATATACAACCTTACCTTTAATATAATAACGTTCTAAATGGTCTGAACTAGCTGTAAATGCGTAAGTTTGATTACGATATGTAAGCTACTTTCAATGCGTTCAAGAGGACGTTATGTCTTTTGAGATAGCGTTGTAAATGGCGCGTTTTTGTGGTAAGTGGTTAAGTCGTGTTATGATATGTTAGTTTTGCGTGGAAAATCGTAATTTGTGCTGCCAAATCCTATTGCTTGCGAAGGCTAAGCGAGTCAAGAGTTCATGCGAGCTAGGATTGGCTGGATGGTCGACACTGGCACCCACATGACTACTATGGGGCACACTAATGGTATGACAATTTGAACAACTACCATCGCCTGTGCCCACCTGATACACCAGAGATGTAGCAAGTTACAAGGGGAATAGAGTCCGCAGCAAGCTCGGTTCTCCATACAAAAACTTAGTTACGCTCTCATTTTAAAACGACTAGCTAAATTGCTCTGAAACTTTGTACTTACAATAGGATAAAGTATATTTATGCATGTAATTAGTTTATGTAGCTGCAGATACCATGGTTACAGAGAATTTAAGTTTTTCATACAAAATTTGTTTTTGCTCTAATTCGTTTGTTTTATAAACCGGAGCGATATAAACTAAAATTACAGGCTGCAAGATATACCCCATACCCCACAAAACAACGCGTAGTTTTAAAATGAGCACGAAACTCCGTTTCTATGGAAAGGTGAAACTCGGCCGAGCTTGCTACGGACTCTTAAGATGATATTTGTAAGACTATTCAAAAGTATGTTTTGCTAGGCCTACTTGAATAAAGATTTTTTTTTAATCCTAACTCAATCCTTACGGATCTCAAGACCACTCGTACACTGGCTGTCTCACATGTCAGGGCTACCGCGAAAACCGAAATTCGCTAATTGCGGGGATCTTTCACACGGAAAGACTTTTCACTTTCACATATAATATTTTAAACTTTCGCGTTTTGAACACATATTAACTCACATTATAGACGGGTCTAACGCGAATTTAGAGAGAGGTAATTGAATAAAATTCTCGTTAGACCCGTCTATAATGTGAGTTAAGACGAAGAAAGATGTTCGCAATTTGCGTACTTCGATTTTCGCGCCCTAGCCCAGACTAGTCAAGCAATTGGAACGTAGCTGTTGGTTCGGGCCGCTTGTTAGGCCCTGTTTGCGGATCAGCTGACTCCGGATTTATAGTTTTGAGGACGTATTGGTTTTCGTATTTATACTTGTTAGAAATGATTTGGCGGCGGGATTATTTTTTGCTGTTTGGGTCGTAAATAAATAGGATTAAAGGTAGACCTGTTTTTCATTTTCCTGTCGGCACTCACCTTAATAAAATTCGTTGGAATGGATATAAGTTTTGTTCATGATATAATAATAATATTATGATATAATTGATATTACTTTCTCGCTTTGTTACCAATCAAACCTATATATTTACATCTTAACATATGGTCGTGAAACCTAACCCAAGGTGAAATAAACCGCGTATGACCAAAAACTTTTTGGCAAAAAGACAAACTGCCCGATTCGAACTTTCAGTTACGTCAATTAATAGATCTAGAAACGATATGGATGTCAGTGTTAGATGTGACGTTTATTCAAACAAAAACGTCACTTTTTATACTAATCCATATCGTTTCTAGTTCTTTTAACTGACATAGGAGTAATATAACTTAAAGTTTCGAATCGGGCCGAAACAGACAGGCAATACATACAGGCCTAATATATAGATACTCTAATATATAGTACTCATAGAATAGAGGATATGCGACACCGCATCGCTTTAGCCCTTTTATCACAGCACCTAAATTTAATTAGGCAGGTAAGTACCTACTACTGAGCTAAGCCACACCAAAGCCTAAAGACTAATCCTACCATAATCACCAGAATATTTCACAGTCAACATCAAACACGTACATTTTTCACAACCGTAGGGCGACCACGCGCCCCCGGGACTCGGGACAGTCCCGCGGGACACTGCTAATGTATGCTTGATTTATGGCCACTAATTGTGAAAGTATGGCGACGATAGTAAATTGTTGTGTGAATCTTATGTTTCCGGTTGGTTAAGACATAAAGATGGTTTGTTTATGTGACCGTTTTGTGAGTTATGGGGATGGTGGCATATTTTTTTTATATGCTAATAAAATCTGCAATAGGTAGGTATATAAAATGGGATGTATGGTGAACAGCTGTACATTCTGTATAACAGCCACTTCTAAATACATGGGAACCGTTATTAAATATATTTTTATTTCCACAAAAAACCTGATTTTATCTATTATACATACTAATCTGATTAGTCAATTCAATAAAAGGGCCTATCGTACTTAATATAACTTTATTCTATAACTTCTTCCTAATATAACTTCTTCAACCGTACAATCTAATGCAGTAACAATAACTTAAGACGAAACAGGAGCTGAGATGTAAATATTTTAGGTAAATATACCCGTCTCGCTAACGGAAGCGGCTCCTAAAACTAGTGCGATAAGGACAAGGCGAAAAATCCTGCGTAAAAATCTCAAAAATCGAGGTTTCGTACTCGACTGTTTCCTCCTCCAAAACTTAACCAATCGTAACCAAATTTGGAAATCTAAATGATTATGAAATTATCTGTGTCGGACAGTTTCGCTTTTTTGGCTAATTGATATCAGTTTTGAATACCACGCCTCTCATTGCGGCATAGTCAATTAGGCTATTTTGGCCATTTTTGAAGGTCTCTAGCGCCTTAAGAAACAAAAATATCAAAAAAATCTAAACGGTCCGACACAGATATTGACAATATTAATCTGTGTTGAAAAAATCATTGCTCTAGCTTCAAAACCCACGGAGGAAACAGTCGACTTGTATGGGGAAATGACCACTCCTGTTGGCTCTTAACTAACATTGTTGAGCAAATTATTAAAATAAGTTTTATATTAAGTATATAATCTTGTATTTGTACGTAATGGACACTTTTATTTTTCTACTACATACTCACTTTATCTAAGAAAACTCAGAAATAATTATAACAAATCTAAGATACGTAACAGCAATTAAATCTATTTTCAAAAATCATTACATAATCCCGGGATACATGTAACGCTCGACAGGAACAAATGACAGCAATAAAACTCGTATATGTGACAAAATATAACTATTGTTATTAATTACGGCTTTACATAACGAAACTTAAATAAAAACCTAACCCGAGATGAAGACGCGAACAAATGGTGGTATTAAATGAGTCGTTAGCTGAAATATGTGACAACAACACATGTCGCCGAGGTTTATTTATCGCGCGCGACATAAAGCAGCCATTTTATCGCCACGAGTGACTATTTTTCAAGCTTTCCGACTATTATTTTAATCGGTGTCGTGTCAGAGACACGGCCGGCGGCCGTAGAATGTGCTTTATTATTAGTTTCGTGGGATTTATGTGTTTTGAACTTTGCTCTAGAAAATTTCCGGATTTTTCGTATGTGGAATTGTTGCTATTATTTTTTCCAATATGTCTTTCCAAATGAATCGTGAACCACTGAACGTATAATGATTTGTTTTTTGTAACACTGACTAACAAACTAAAAAAAATAGTAATATTTTTTCTAATGATGTTGACTTTTGAAATAGACAATCTGATATCACTGTCCCTGCATATCGCTCGCATAGAATTATTTGAAATTTGAATCAATACAGAAACTACGTATACTTTGACAGAACAACGTGTTGTAGTGCCATTATAAACATAATATTTTCAGAGATCTTGTATTGAATCTTCGTATTGACAAATTGAAATGGCGTTAAATTTGTCTTCGCAAGTTTTAATTTGAGAACGGTAAGAGGATAAACGTTTCCTTTTTTGTTGTGGCGGAATTCAATTTGTGTGAGCAACCGTTTCTCGTTCCTAAATAGTTCGGCTTCTGTCCCAAGATAAATGCGGTACAATTAACGGCCCAAAAAACTGCCGGGCGTGCTCGGGAGGCGTCGCGGGGGCTTCGGGCTAAAACGATCTCTTCACGCGACTTATGGGAGTTTTTACAGCTGTGTAATGTGGGATCAGAGGTTAGCTCTGATTTAGGTAGCAAAGTTGGGACAAGTGTTTCAGTTTTAAATTACAGTTTTGTATTTTTTTTATCTTGTTCGTATAAAATACAGTAAATATTTTATCTCGTGACATATAAGTTTTTTGGGTAAAACCAAATTAGGGGCCAATCTTACACGGAACGACTTAGTCCGACACTTCCGACAGTGAGCTTAATGAGGCAGATGTAATGTGCACACTAGGCGTCGATGTTTATAAAAGTTAGATAAAGAATTAAAAATACAGACTTATAGAAAGCAGATACCTATATTAAATAGTTAATTTAAAAACTATCCGAGCTCGTCACTGAAATAAATCATATTCCGGAATTTATCCTCGAAATTGACTTTCTTTTGCGATATTAGAATTTTAAAACTGGATATAAATAAATATTAGTATACTACTGTTTACATACACTCGAAACTTATTACACTCGAAACATACACATTTTTTTTTTACTTTTTACCTCACTTGAGTTAAGTATAAAAGATTTTGCTAAATATTTCATTGTGAAAGACCTCAAGTGAAATACAATATAATTATACTACCTACACTAATTTTATTATTCATCATAGATTACACTTTTACGAACCATTTCAATAAACTTAAGTCAACATCCTCTATCACAAGTAATATCTATCAACAACCACATTACAACACTAAATATTATCACACAACCATAACAACTTCAAACACAAAGTGGTAAATTATCATTACGTAGCAACTGACTTAAGCCCTTTGTCCATCGATATAGACATGACATATCGATAGACAGATGTTTGTCGCGCCCGTACAATATATGGCCATTATGGACGCCCTTTTCATTCCAACTCTGAATGGCTCCCGAGATCTTTCGATACCATAAATATGGATGTTTGTAAGTCACGCCTTGACTATTAGATAAATTAGTGTAAGAGGATTGTAAAAGAAAACGTTTAATCTATATTTGACAACCGGTCTGGCCTAGTGGGTAGTGACCCTGCCTATGAAGCCGATGGTCCCGGGTTCGAATCCTGGTAAGGGCATTTATTTGTATTATGAATATTATGATACAGATATTTTGTTTCTGAGTCATGGTTGTTTTCTATGTATTTAAGTATTTATATATTATATATATCGTTGTCTGAGTACCCACAACACAAGCCTTCTTGAGCTTACCGCGGGGCTTAGTCAATTTATGTAAAAATGTCCTATAATATTTATTTATTATTATTATTTATTATATTTCAAAAGGTATGAATCCGAATCGAAGGGCCAACAATATTTAAGTAGGCGTGACATGAGTTTTTCCATGAAGCCATGATGATGATGAGTTTTGTCGTTTAACTGCATTAAAAAAAAATGATAGAACTATCATAATCTTCCTACCATTAATTCGGCATTTTCTACGGCTCACTTAAAATCTATTCTTTTTCCACATTTCGTACTATGGAATAATATTTTATGTTCATATTATGAAATGTAATTTTAGTCTAACGAATAAAAAAAATAGACATTAGGGCCGCTTGTGGTCCGCTCGGCTACTTAA
The DNA here is from genome assembly GCF_963556715.1 of Cydia fagiglandana. NCBI lineage: Eukaryota > Metazoa > Arthropoda > Insecta > Lepidoptera > Tortricidae > Cydia > Cydia fagiglandana. The sequence goes on along the minus strand of NC_085936.1, from coordinate 20,822,507 downwards.
CCCCCAAGAACTAGCACAAGCACTAGCTTTTACGTAACTACGTTTCTCCAGAAACTTCTTCTCGCACAGCTACGACCTTCAAACCTTTAAGAAAAGAGCGTACTCCCATTTTAAAGTCCGGCAACGCTCTGGTATTGCAGATGTCCATGGGCGACGGTAATTGCTTACCATCGGGCGATTCGTCTGCTTGTTAGCGTCCTATATCATTTTTTTTCTTCGCATTACTCACCTTGCACAAATTATTAAAGTTTCCAAAAAATAACTCAAAACCGCCATAACATTTTAACGTATCGTCATAACAATATGTTCTCGAGAGCATTAAAATATCAAAAGCCGCCGGCGGTGACATATCGACAAACAGATGGCCGTCGAGACTAATTTATGTGCTCCTTAGCGGCCCACCTATTAGTCGCACGCCGTGGTTGTAGGGTGGATATCATTTGGGATTATGTAGGATAGTCCTGATTAGATTTATTTTTATAACCGTTAAAGAACTATAGTCCAAAATCTCCCAATTATGGTCCAAAACTAACTCGAATATCTCGGTTTAAATATGACTAAATATTATTAGAATTAAGTACTTAGTTCTGAGGCAACATACCTAGTTTCATAAACGGCGAAACCACCCAGAAAATATTGTAGTAATTATTTTAGTTATTTTTACATAACATGGGTTTTTAAATAACCATGGTTGTAGTATTGGACTATAATCGGGTGGTTTTACGCAATTTAGAAATAATGAACGTTTACATATTAGTTTATATAGAGCACAAAACTTACACTAAAAATGCCATTATTTGATTTGACACAACTAACACAAACATATAAGATAAGTATAAAATCTCTAAAAATGTCAGCCTCATTTTTATGAAACAAATCTAAAATATTTTTCAATTCAGCAGATATACGTAATAAGAAAAAGAATCGTTAAAATCATGAGATCTATAAGATTATTTTTGTTGTAACATTGTTTTAAGCTTCAATATGACTAAGCACTTATTCAAATTTATTTGGTTTCGAAATATATTAAAATTATACAGACATAAGGTAGACTAATCTTTTGCCAACATAATTGTAGAGCCTCCCATTTATTTATCCGCGAAAGGAATCCTCATCCCATTCGATGACACTAACCGATCTGAAAATATACACGATATCTCCGTGAAGGCGGCCGTCAACTTCAATTCATGTGTTTCTTAGCATCTCGCCTATTAGTTGCACGCAGGGTATTTACTAGGGTTACCATCATTTAGGCTGACAAAGGAGAGTCCTGTAAATATTTTGTGAGCCTTTAAGGTGAATGTGTTGCGTTAGTTACCTACACCAAGTTAGTGTATAGCACTAAGTTAAATAATGTATATTCTTATGAGAATAAATATCTTAAACCAATGTTTTATTTAACCTTTAATCCAAAGTAAATACACTATTGGTGACATATTGTCCAACAAGCTCGATGTTATAAATTTAAACTAACTGGAATATAGTGACGAGTTCTGAGGCAATGTAATTTCATGAATGTTGGAAAACACCCAGAACTGGTACTGGTACTGAAGTTGGTTGGTAGTTGTTGGATAATTGGGTAGTTTAACGGTACGTCAAGCTCAAAGCCCACAAAGAACATGTGCAGTAATGTCCTAAAGAAACCATGAATCATGGCCACCCTCAGTCCGTAAGTAACCCCGCCTGAGTTATCGGATGAAGCTGCTTTTTATTTCTGGCACCGCGACTAACTCAACGGCTTTTATCTTGTAAACGATATTAATCGGAACGGCTCCCGGTAGCTTTGTCACCCTACTCTATCGATATGTTACGCAACCAACGACTGTTTTGTTTTAAAGCCACTTAAAATTATCTGAAGAAAAGCAGCAATGGAAACGGAAGTGGGAAAATGTTTTCATTTGTCGGGTGTAACTTTATGAAGTGTATTTCATCGCTATGTGTAACTAACGATAATTTTGTTCCTAAATGAGTGAAAATTATGAAATTAAGCAAAAGCGACGTATCTTGAAAATGTACTCCATCGTGTCGTGGTTAGTCATGTCAGACAAAAATAACGACTGTTTTGTTCAAATGTTAATGAAAATGACGAGATGAAAGTATCCAGGAGTGAAGAATGTTTTGGTGACATGCAAGGCGAGTTTTGTAAATATACGAGTACATACCTACCCACTCCATCGATCTCAACTAACGGGGGTTTTGTTCTAACTTCCTTACATAATTCCGAAGTGGATCTTGGCTGTGACCAAAGACCGCCATGCTTCTCTGCCCAATCAACGTCGCCGACTTCGCTAAGGTCATTTTGCACTTCGTCTCTCCAGCTGCAACCTGCAATAATATGTTACTCTTCGAAGGCCGCAAAAACATGTGACACGCTCTTATGGTTCCACAAATAAAGATCGTGGTGTAGGTATAACATATTATTGCAGGTGACAATAATGTAAAGAAAAGATCTTGGGAACAAATTAGATTTTACAAATGTTAAGTGGCTCTTGACTCTTGACAAGGCAAGTAGATGGCATAGCATAGCCTAGTGTGAGTAGTGTGGGGCTGCAGGATATTGACAAATGTTACTAGAGTCACGGCTCCTCTACACGATGGGCCAGCGCCGGCCACTCCAAGGGATGCAGCCATGCGGTTGAATGAGATAGCAATATCACTTGCTCCCTCTACCGCATAAATGCGTCCCTTGGAGTGGCCGGCGTTGGGCCATCGTGTAGAGGAGCCATCAGACCGAGAAGAGTCTGCAGCGATTTTGATAGTCCACGCAGTGCAAGTGTCATTTTAAACGTTAAACTTCTAACACTTGTACTGCGTGGGCTATCAAAACCGCTACAGACTTTTCTCGGTCTAACTCTATAGTACATTATTGTCGAGGCTCGGAAGTAGCTACTTGCAGGCTGAGGATTCGTTTTAAACGGACGACCTTGGGAGTCCGTTTAATTGAATCCGAAGCCAGCAAGTAGCCTTCCAGCCGAGTCATATATAGTGCTTTTCTCAAAAATGGTGCAAGAAATATAAATATCATAGTAATATTTTACAAAACCAACGTTCTTACGTATACATTTTCACAGAAAAAAGCCCTTGCCGCCTTTTTATTTTTTTAATAAAAAAAATAGAAGTGTATTTTTCTGCCGAAAATACGCCAACCTATTTGAGACAGCTAAATAGTCGCGTTACTAATTATCTGTTTGGCTGTTTAATGGGCCTGTTCCTTCATTTGATATGATCATTTATACTTTTAAAAAGTTTGGAACTCGACAATTAATGGAATTTGTATGCAACATTGCAGTCCCAAAATCAAGACTGCAATGTTTTTAACTTTTTAATTTTTGATTGACCATAAACTACGCGCTTCGCGACCTATTTTTTAGACGGCAAAGTCGACTTTGCCGTCCATTTTTGAGAATAGGTGTTTTTCTTTTTTAACACATTCATTGCCAGCGACTCCCTAGGGGAGTTCACTGTTCGTAGGCGCTTTTCGCTACATACGGTTTTTCCCGTGTTATCGGTTACGCTACGCTCGTAGCTCGGGCTGGCACTGAATATGTTAAATAAACATTTTTTATTTTTTTAAGTTGCGATCATAACGAATGAGTAGGTGAGATAGAAGAGACTCGCTGTCGTAGAGCGATCAGTTAGAATCTCGATTATAAAGTTTACATACCTATGTCAGAACTCAGAATTACTGCTTATAGCTTTCTGGGAGACAAATTCTTTAAAAAATATCCCATGCCTTTAAGACAAGAGAACTAATACACACACAAAATACATCCCTACATCGACCTCAAAGCCATTAATAGAACAAGAACAATATGAACACAAACATAACCTTAACATATTAAAATAACCTCCAACCTTAAGAACCACCAAAACACAATATATTTGGACAACAGCCACTAATAGGGTGCATCTGGTGCGGACGGGTGTCAGGGGTAATTGGAGCGATCAATTCCGGCCCGCTTTCAATATTCCTTCATCTAGGATTTTTCTCGTTTTTATCGGCGAGAATTTATCGCTCAATTAGTCTTGTTTAATAGCCGCCTGCCGCGCTGATGTCTGCGCCCGGGCAGGGTTGTCGCCAAGTGAATAAGATGAATTGCAGCCGTAATAAGTAAACATTATAGGGATAGGATATTTTTATACAGATATATTCAAGGATGACACATTTAGTATACCTATTCATTTGCCCGTAGGCGTTAAATACAAGTAAAATCACGTTCCTACTGAAATTACATACGAAACACGCTGACCAAAATGAAGCTGCTAAATATGTAACTAACCATTACTGTGGTTTTATTGAAAGATCTAGATCCAGTAACTTGAATAAGTCTTGCACCTACAGGTGCGATACCTACTTATTAACGTTTATAATAACACAATCAATATTTACATAGAAAACAGTCATGTTTATCAAACATATATTTGTGTTTATTAGTTTACACACGGTGCTGGGTTAAAGTTACTCTGAAGAAAAGTCAATTAAAAGATGTATTTTTTTAACTCTCATTCAAAAAATTGTGGATACCACGCGACTGTCAACCCTAGCGCGGAAGACGCAGAGAAATGGGATTAAATTAATTGTCGCATCAGTCAGGGCGTCGGGGTGTTTTTTATTAGTCGATCCCCCGCGCCCCGGTCTCCCTTTGCGTAAATCACGCGCGCGACCTGCGAAAAGATTTGGAACTGACGCATGTTGTTTTATAGTTCGTTTTTTTAGCATTAGAAAGAACTCCACAGAAGCAAGCGTGCAGTTTTTATCAGGCTCTTTAATTGTTAATAATTATTGAATTATCTAATGTAATAGCATGGCCAATACATATAATTTACTTCAAATTATTACCGCTAAAAGTGCCGGATTTGGAACCACAAGCTTAATTCTGCGAAGTTCTTTCTAATGCTAAAAAACGGACTATAGTTGCTTAAGATGCGCAGTATAACTAAAAACTGGTAGTTACTGCTAGCCGAACCCATTTCATTACAATAAACCAGGTGATTCTGCGAGCCATCGTGAGCATAAATAACTTAAAACTGATTACTTATGTAATGGATCATCATCATCACAGGCCTTTCCGTCTATTGCAGACGATTTATGCATTGCTGTTTAGACAATTGACTGTGGAGGCCGATGCGTGAGCGGCACGACCTCCCACATTGTTGGCAGAGAAAGCTCATGCCACCTGAGGTTCCAGTCCCGGTTTGCTTTCTGCGACACTTTCTGCTATAAAGCATTAAACCAGGCTTCGTCGCATAGCCTTCTCTCCTAAACAATACGCTTACGCCATCCATCATAATCCATAAACGCTTACATGGCATCAGTTTAGCATTGAATTTTTGTAAGTAGTTCCATTTTATTTAATTTCTACTATTTTATGTCGCACTATGTGTTTTCAAACCATTTCTTCGCCCGTGTCAAGTGCCGCATCCACGGCGCTCTTTGATCCCGCGATTTACCGACATTATTTTTAACGCCGACACCCGCGACTACTCACGGCTGACGAATATCCCCATGTGTTTGTTGCTGGATCTGTTTCCTGTATGAGTAAAATATTACTTGAATCGTATAGCATCATGAGTGTGTGAGCTTACATCGACAGACGTCTTGCTGGTGGGCTGTATTGATGCATAGACTAGGAATCCTCTAGAGTTTAGAGCAATTATTTCATGCAACCGATGATGCCAAAAATGTGGGGGTGCGCGGGACGAGGTGAGTGAAGTCCCGTGCCGTGATTGGTCCGTTCAAAGACACGAACGTCACACAAAGACCCTTTCGACTCGAGCATGGAGTAAAATTACCGTATGCGTGGCAGAGGGGGTAGCGCGACTATGCTAAGTCTGGAGGATGTTTTGTCTGCGTATTGATGACAATAACAACTAGGGTCAAGGAGGGAACAGTGGTTCCGTAAAAAAGACCGGCTACAGTGGTGGCTCACTCAACCTAATTTCAACACGAGAGAGGCGATATTTAGGCGACTGAGTAACTAAAACTAAAAAAGCAACACATCACGTGTTCATTTTTTCAGCTATGTATGTATATGTACAGTCGCTATTATATACATCGGAGCGGCCAAGTCGCTCACAAATATCTGAACGCGCCTCTATTTTCCAGGCGTTAGAGTGCGTGTTCAGACTTTTTTGAGAACCTTGGCCGCTCCGATATATCTGATGGCGACTGTACCTAACATGGACCTATGTATGTGTACCCAAACCGAATGAAACCACATTAATTAGCCAGTGATGTCAGGTATGAAATTCCATTTAAAAACAAAGCCGTTTGAAAGGTTTAACATTACGTGCTGGCATACAACTGGGCCCCTAATGAACTATTTGAATGTAGGCCTTATTGGCCGCCGATAAATAAAGAAATAAATGCCAATGGCGCGGTGCGCTGGCGCAAGCAAATCTGCTGCTTAGTGGCTAATAGTGAAGTGCTAATTCCTGGGAATATTGCTAGTGGAAATATTGCCAGGGATTGTGTTTTGATGGTGGAAAACCTGCATTTTTATAACACTGATCATAAACCTGTAAATGATAATTTTTACACGCTTAAAAAAATTACATTGCTAATGTTAGATTTATAAAAAACCGGGCAAGTGCGAGTCGGACTCGCGCACGTAGGGTTCCGTACCATAATGCAAAAAAAAAAACAAATAAAAACCAAAAAAAAACGGTCACCCATCCAGGTACTGACCACTGACCCGACGTTGCTTAACTTTGGTCATAAATCACGTTTGTTGTATGGGAGCCCCATTTAAATCTTTATTTTATTCTGTTTTTAGTATTTGTTGTTATAGCGGCAACAGAAATACATCATCTGTGAAAATTTCAACTGTCTAGCTATCACGGTTCGTGAGATACAGCCTGGTGACAGACGGACGGACGGACGGACGGACGGACGGACGGACAGCGAAGTCTTAGTAATAGGGTCCCATTTTACCCTTTGGGTACGGAACCCTAAAAAAGAGATTAGACGACGGAGCATGTGTAGTCAACACACGGGATTGTTATGCCATTTAGGGTTCTTGCTAAATTAAAATGTCTATAGCGTAAGTATTCTACAAACAATTTAGCTAGGAACAGAGGAAAATGTGTGTTCACCTGATTAAATGCTTTTTTTTCTATGTATTATATTCTTGAATAATAAAATAAAATTTAGCTAGGACCCTAAATGGCGCTACAATCGCGGAGCGTGATGGTGGTACTATTTAAAATAGAAATAGAAATGTTTATTTGCCTGAATATGTTACAATTAGTTCTTAAAACAGATTTAAAATCAGGAGATCAGTCGACAACCAACCAACGAATATTGTGTATGTGGAACTAGATACCTCATACCATGCTTATAGACAATCTTGTATTGAAACATCTGATAACTAACCGCTATCTTTTCAGGACTTGAGAGTAACAACAGGCTAACATGAGTCTAAGCAATATTTTGAGCAACATTGGCAATATTTTCGAATCAGTACATCACTATTTACCATGTTTATAGCACCGTGATTTGTGGGTGCATTTTCCGCTATTCCACAATGGGGTACGCGGTGCATGCAAAGGACCATCATTTTGTTTGACGAAAACACATTCGAAGGCAAAAAGACGTTAGATTTATCGACAGCAATTTTAGAAGCCGTAATAGCTTTCAAATGCCGAAGCAGGAATGATAATTGACATTATTTGGCATTTGATATCGCTTACGAATCAAACCATTGAAACTTTCTTGTGAATACCTAAAAAATATTTGAATTTGGAGATTTTTGTGTAGCCACATATTTCATACTTGGACTAAATTGAGCTTCAACGAATTACCTAGGGGCCTAGGGGTATAACTTATTGCAATAAACGGTTTCTCATGTGGTATGAAAAGTTTCATTGACTGCGAAAAATGTATTCTGGTACTTACCTACGGCTCTAAGAATGTTATAAATCATTTATTTACATACAATATACAGGGCGTCCCACGGCTATGCCACATGGAGGGAAAGTATCCTAAATATTGTAGATGGAACATTTTACTGAAAGAAGACATTATTTTAATTTAAAAAACAATTTAAAGTGCATTCATAGATTTTTAAATAATTACATGGTTGAACCGGGAATCGAACCCGCCGCACGAGAAAAAAAATCACCCTGTAGCTTTATCATACCGATCGAAAGGCTTGATCATAAGGATTATTTTTTGCTAAAGAACATAGTGTCAGAAACAAAAGGAAGCCCATGAATTTTAACATTTTTAATTCAAAATTAATCAATTTAATTTATCAAATGCTCAAAATGTAGTCTCATTCTGTTGAATACAAAGCCGCACTCTTTTGATTATTTCGCTAAATTTCACATCAAATGTTAAAATACATGGTCTTCCTTTTGTTTCTGACACTGTGTTCTTTAGCAAAAAATAATCCTTATGATCAAGCCTTTCGATCGGTATGATAAAGCTACAGGGTGATTTTTTTTCTCGTGCGGCGGGTTCGATTCCCGGTTCAACCATGTACCTAATTATTTAAAAATCTATGAATGCAGTTTAAATTGTTTTTTAAATTAAAATAATGTCTTCTTTCAGTAAAATGTTCCATCTACAATATTTAGGGTACTTTCCCTCCATGTGGCATAGCCGTGGGACGCCCTGTATATACAGTGGTACACTAAACGAAATTAATAACTAGCTTAAATCTAAAATAGGCCCCTGAGGCATTGTACCAAGGATGCTGGCGGCATTTCCCCGCTGTATCGCAATACTGATACGTTGTGCGAGGTAGCCGCCAGCTCTTCGGTCACCAGTTACGTCAACCAGACGCTTCGCGATTTTTGCGAACAACTTAAGCGCGCTGGGACCCCATGGACCTAGAGTTTCAACTCCAAATGGTACAAAATGGTACTCTCTACCGAGGCTCTTATATTTGTTACGTTTTAGAATTTAGAATGTTTAGAATAGGGACATTATAATATACGAGGCAAACGGGCAGACAAATCACCTGATGGTAAGTAAATACCGTCACCCGTGGACGCCTACAACACCTGAGGGTTATACTTAGAAGGGTTCCTCTTAGAGGAGTACTACAATCCGTATGCCTCAAGGAATGCCAAGTAAGTCTGAATGGACACTATGAATAACGTAGCAAGGGCTACGTCTCAATGAGAAAATTATACGACATAGCATCGCGTGATCGTGTGAAAGTACCTTTACAGGGATGATTCATTGCAGCGATCTAGAAGAAAATACTAATCAGGACCATTAGAGGAATACTTCAACGAAGCAAGGTCTTAAGGTGCCGTAGATTCAGCCAAGAGAGTTTTTGATAAATTGTAGGTAGCGTTTTTTAGATCATAATAATTTTAATTTAATATATTCTTCGGTTACCGCGATAGTTATAGTTACTCATGAAATAAAATTATTAAAATGGATTATATCGTGTATATTTCGAGGATCTCAGGAACGGCTCTAACGATTTCAATGAAATTGGCAATATGGGGGTTTTCGGGGGCGATAAATCAATCTAGCTAGGTCTTATCTCTGGGAAAACGCGCATTTTTGGGTTTTTATATGTTTTTCGCAGCAAAGCTCGGTCGCTCAGATATTTTAATTTAAACTACATCCCTACGTTTCGAACCACGAACGCTGTAAAGTGTTCGAAACGTCGAGATGTAGTATAAATTAAATATACGCTATATAATCCGTTAATTTTCAATTTAAATGTATCTTTAGTGTGGTTGACTGTCACTCATCATCTATATAAATGAAACATGTCTAACAGTCATAATGTTCATAATGCCTGTGATATAAATCGACTGAGCCTGAATATCCTCCCCATTAGGTCACTCGTAAACTGACTCGCAAATTGTCACATTAATGCTCATGAAACTTATTGGCTTTCATCACATAAACTGGGAAATTAATGTTTGTACTGTACGTGTGATATATATCTATACTGTAACGTGCCTAGGTATATCTATACTCTAATATGATTTGTGTGTAGCAACATCGACATATATCTAAGGACAGGCCTTACGGGCACTAAGAATGGTGCTAGTTTAGCGGTGTCACTCACAAATTCAAGCCAATCGTACAGTCTAACGCAACTAGTTGCGGCCAATCGCGCGCGTAATGCGAACTCATCGACCAATCGCGTTGTGGCGCTAGACTGCACGATTGTCTCGGATTCGTGTGCGTGACACCGCTGTACTGGCCCCATTCTTATTACCCGTAAGACCCATCCTTAGATATTAAGTATGTCAATGCTTAGAAACGGGGAAGCGATGGTGGCCGACATCGACCGACTTAGGTACACGACATTTGATGGTAGGTTTCACTTACCGCTTAGGTATTTTTGCTCTTCAGTTACCTCATATACTCGTAGTTAACTGATGTTTTAGCTAATACTTCTTATCATTACTCATTACTCATTCGATAAGAATCATTACTCATTCGTGCAAAAATATTTACGTGAAGCACATCGCTATAAATATCTTTAAATTTAAGAATATGAAGGTTTTAAATTTTTCGTCCGTCCAGTCTAAGTAGTCTGACAAGGATATTTGGGCATTCGATCATATTAACAAGTGTATTAGGTAGGTACTTAATAAACTATCCATTTTGTCAAACAAGTACCTAGTAGTCTCATGTTATGGTTAAAAGTTCCATATACCGTCACTTCATCATGACGAATCGTCCCCCAGAAAGGACAAAGTTGATCTGAGTATTTCGTCTTCTTCTTCTTTCTCGGTCCCTCAATGCTGAGGATTGCGACCATATTCTATGCTACATGCTACGTCTCCACAGTGTGCGATCATAGGCCATATGGGTCGCCCACTGCATGTTGCCGCCAAGCACCTGTGTATTACTTGTTGGACCAAAAAAAGTCTGCAGCGGATATGATAGCCCACGCAGTGCAAGTGTAATTTTTACGTTTAAATTTCATAGAAGTTTGACGTTTTAAAAAACACTTTCACTGCGTGGGCTATCAAATCCGCTGCAGACTATTCATGGTCTGACTCTACTAAACTTTTACCTCCCTAGACGCATAGGAAACAGCAAAGCCTAAAATCAAAACTAAACAAGCCCACTAACGAGGCATGCGTCGCACGCGCATACAGATGAGACCACCGGGCGGCGCGCGCTGTGCGCATACTAAAGAGGTAAGTAGGTGTTATGTCCGCTCTCCCGAGGTTATCCGTATGTTTTGATGCCTGAAGATGTCATTGATGGCTCCTCTACACGATGGGCCAGCCCCGGCCACTCCAAGGCACGCAGCCATGCGGTAGAATGAGAATATCACTTGCTCCCTCTAACGCATTATAAATGCGTCCCTTGGAGTGGCCGGCGTTGGCACATCGTGTAGAGGAGCCATGAAAGAGGTGTCATGTCCTTCTGCGCGGGATTATTGATTTGATTAGGCTGTAGCTATAGTTGAAGCTACTTATTGGTTTATTTTAATTAAATCGAAGTCATAAAATATTTATGTCACAACGGTAACACTCACTTGTATTTTTAGTCGCTATTGGCGACATATTTCGGTTGCCTCGAGGCTGAGGAAGGACCCCGACGGGCCCGAAACATGTCGGCAATAGCGACTAAAGTGAGTAGATATAATTTAAAATATGTCTAACGAAAGTTTAATTTCGATTACCTATTGCAAGCTCTAAAGTAATTTTCATTTAAATTTTCAGATCAAAACAAAGCTTGTTACCTGGCTCCGACTGAGGTTAGGTAAGGTTTTGTAACCGATAGTACAGTTTTGATACCATTCCTAAACGCAGATACATTGAGACCACCGGGGATTACGTGCGGGTTCGCATACTAAGATGGTGTTGCGTCCGTAGTCAGTGTTTGGTTCCGATTCGGATTTTGAAATAGACATCTATTAGATATCTCTTAGACATCACCAAGATATGTTTAAGATCTAACTTGTCAAATTTGATATTTGCGCGATTCTGGAGATACTCTTGAACGATTTCTACAGGACATAGAGATTCAATTCACATCTAATAGATATCTTACTCTATTCAACGTGAAAGTGACATTGATTGCCTGAATTGCGCTGCAAAAGAGAACTAGTTGATATCTAAACTATAATGTATCTAGAATGGATCTAGTACGTGTCGTCTCTTGTGAATATCTCGAAGATCGAATACAGCAGTTTCACTGAGGTTGGTTTGTTTTGATGGCCGAGCGCGCCATCACGAGAGGTATCATGACCGACCTCGTTGATAAGAGTTATTTGTTGGGCGTAATTATTAGGTGGCTACAGTTTTCTTGCCACCCCTAAAGAGAAGGATTCCTGTTATTACCTGTAATTCAAGTTTAAGTCAAGTCAAGCTAATTATTATTGTAGTTCAAGGCAAGTTATCCTAGGGCGGGTTACAGCATTTTGAATTTTAAGTGATAATCTCTAACATTGTGTGTGGGCTAATATTTAACTGCCATGCCGATAATTTTTAAATATCATCTTAGAAATACCTACTTATAACTTTTAAATGCTTTAATATTATTCCTTACTTCACCAGTTTAACCCTTGACCGTAAAGGTACCATTCGGGTTCAGATTACACCATGCAGCACTATTGCAGCGCGACATTACTGCCGACTGCATTGTGCCACAAATGTCATAAATCCAGATATAAATGCTGACCGGTGTAGTCTTAATCGGAAAGGTACCTTAACACCTTACCTATCAAATTACCTCACCCATCCATCATAAATCATAATTCACCCCAAGTACTTTCTGTAATTCATACCTATCTTAATCACCAGCCAATCGCGAAGCTAAAACACTGGGTACCCGTAACCATGCCAATTACATACCAGATACCGATACCATGGAAGATAAGGTAAATTGTCGACCATGGGACGAGGTATCAATCATAGCGATTCGCTATCGCCAGAGAATACTGATGTTTAGCAATAGACGTGCCATGCCATGTAGGTATGATGGCAACACAATAGGGTCCATCCTATAGGTAAAGTTCGATATCTTGTTCAAACTTGTTCGAGAGATCGAGAAGATATTACTAGCCTTTCGTCGTTCTAAGGTCAACGGAAAGTACCCTATGAATTTTTATTCCCTTGAGAGTGTCTAAATATACGTTTTTTAAACAAAGGTACGGCATAAACAGCCGTACCTTTGTTTTAAGTTAGAAGTTTGATTTTTTCACAGCTTCAAGGGACTGTAGACTTGTAGAGTAGACCTGAGTATACAGTTTTAATTTCAACTGGATACCTCCACGTATTCCCTAGATAAAGGGTTTTGACAGACAGACGGACGGTCGACAAAGTGTTCATATAAGGGTTTCTGTTTGTTCCTTTTGAGGTATGAAACCCTAAAAACGACAACAAAATAAAAATCGGCCCAGCAATGCTGTCCAGTCTGCATCTGATTCTCAAATCTAGTCTCAAGACTGGCCCTTGGGCTGCGATCACACGTGGCTAATCCCCGTCATTTCTCGTCGTCGCAGATTCCTTGGCGATCCTAGCATGATTTTGTAAAATAGTTTTGTAGCGACAGCAAAGTAGCATAGAGTCCGTGCGGAACTAGAAGAGTCGTGGAATGTAAGGGAGTCCATACATTCTACAACTCTTCTCATTCCGCACAGACTTTTTCTGAAACTTCAATTTAATTTTAATATTTTAATATTTTTTTAAATGTACCTATTTATTGTTATTTTAACTATGTTTGTGATTTTAATGTAATATATAGATAATTTGTTACTGCAATAAAGATAAATTGAACTGAATTGTAGAGTAGATTTTTCAATACCTATCTACAGCGAGAGACTCAAGTCAAAACGTCTTACATTGGAACTTCCGATCAGCTCCGATCCGATCCGATCTCTTTAGCGTGACGTGATGTGCCATGCTAGTGCCTGCAGTTATCGGCCGATCTATTCGGATTTGTGGCTTCATCGGGCGATGGTCCGCCGTCGGACAAATTGCAGCGCTTACGCGACGCTCGGACCCACCGTGTTCCCTTCGGACAAGTTTTATAGCAACCTGATCTTAGAGACCAGCGTAATGTGACCATCTAGCCATGTTTGTCAGCCCATTTTTACACTTTTTAGCATTTTTGTTTATGATGCTGTGTCTATTCGTTGTATTGTTTTCTGTATCGAGTTGTTGCAATAAAGACTATTTGTATTGTATTGTTTGTTGGTACTGAATAAAGTCTGCCACTTAAAAAATCTTGGTGATTGCGTAATAAATTTATAATGGTCCCCTGAGTATTTAACTCGCTTATTCTTGAGAAGCAATTGCAATAGCAAACGTAAGTGGTTCGTGTTTTTTAGCCAGGCTCTAGCGAATTACTTCTACCTAATAGGTACCTACCTAGGGCCTGTGGTCACCACAGTATGCTGCAATGAGCCTTTACTTAATATTTTATACCATTCTGCTTTCGCTGGCAAGGTATCTACTTAGTTGTTGGTATGACTATCCATACACATAAATAAAATTTGAAATACCACTTGTGTATACCCGAAGGTGAGGGATGCTGATGAATTAAATATAAGATGGTGGTCACGTGGTGGTAGGTACTGGTGCTCGCGGTCCCAGTACATGTCTACTTAAGTCATTGTCAACAGAGGTGACAGCAGGGTGTCATCTATTGGGCATTAGCATGTCGAGCACTAGTACCACCACCTTGCTGGGCTATAACCGCGAAAATCTAAGTTCGCAAAATGCGGGGATTTTTCTCTGTCATTCTAATTACGCCTTCGTTGGAGTAAAAGAGAAAGATCCCCGCAATTTGCGAATTTCGGTTTTCGCGGTAGCCGCTCTGGTTATAACTTATTATGCCCAAAATCAGCTCCGGTGTAGTTTTCAGAAGAGTATCAAATTGTGGGCGTTACAATACACCAAATTCCTCTGCGGCATTATATCTTAGTTACTGACTGTAGGTACTCGCTTTGTTACAATACTCCCAGCATTGCATTGCATCTTGCAATACAAAATCGATATTTAAAATGACGCGATACGTTACCCTACGTTATTAAGCGTAACTAACCATGTTACGCCGACATACCGCGGACTGTATTCAAACAACCACTACGACATAAATAAAGTACAAATTACGGCATTGTACCCGTGGCTACGTGCGAGGCTCTCATATCGCCGGTTTAAACGGGGAGTTAAAGTACAAGGTACTACTGGAAAGCGCTCTTGAGTTGGATCAACCGGACAGACTTTGATGAAGAAGAAGAAAAATAATTTATTGCCACAACACAAATTGCAAATACACAGTAGTTTGTGTTACAAGGGATCAAAATAATATATTTCCGTCAAGGGCCTACATTGAATCCTGAATGAAGCGATGGATTCTACAATAGAATCCCGAAAGTAGTGAGGGATTCTATTGTAGAATCCTGAGCCTAATAAGGGACTCAAGTGTTAATGCCCAAGACGAAATAATTTTGATACCGTGTGACCTAGTGATGGGCGACCGGAAAGTTTCCGTTATGGGAAACTTTCGGTAACGTAATTTACCAAGAATATTTCCGTAATATTCTCGTGATGGGAAAGATATGGAAATTTATGTTTTTTGATGGTCAAAGTACATTTTATTATACAAATGGCTTCTAAAGTTATAAGACAACAGGAAAATATCATTACTGAACTAAATAATAGATTCCGAATGAATTACTATAAATTCTCGTAAATTACCGACCAATTCACCATGCAAACTAAAATAAAACTGGGTATTTACTACATATAGATTTGTAAGAGAGTTAAAAAAGTGTTTGGTCTAGTCTAGTTTCATAAAAGTAATAATAGTATATGTACCTAAATATTTTGAGTCATGCACGGCACGGGTCAAGCGCTCGGGAGTCAGGTACGCGCAGGTACCTAGTCAAAAATCCCACGCTAGGGATAGATAAGGATAAAACAAAAGGGTTAAACTGAATGTTACTTCAGTTCTGTTTTAACTACCGTGGCAAAAACATCTTAGCAAATAGTAAATTTGTTATCGCGATATTGTGACTTGAGTAAGTTTGTAACCGAATGGTTCACCATGAAACCAAAGTCAGTTATTCATCAATATTTTCGAAAAAAAGAAGAACAAGGAAAAGATGTCCACGAGTGCAAATTTTGTGACTTAAAATACCGTGCAGTGAATGCTACAAGGATGAAAAATCACATATTAACATGCAAAAAAGCCCCAGACAACGTAAAAGCATTGTTTAAAGCAGCAAACCGAATTGAAACACAGCCTGAGTCAGTGGCCTTACATATTGAAAATGAACACGCAGAAAAAGAAGAAATAGACACTGCTATTGCACGTGCGATATATGTGTCTGGTTCGCCGCTCTCAATGCTCGAACATCCTCTTTGGGTAATAGCATTGAATAAACTCAATCGGGAATACACGCCGCCTGGCCGAAAACGTCTATCAACAGTCCTTCTTGACTCTGAGTACAACGTGACAAAGGACCATATAGAAACCACAATAAATAATTCAGAGGTTCTTCATTTGGCTGTAGATGGCTGGTCAAACGTCAGAAACGAAGGTATTCTGAATATTATTATTTTCACTCCAAAGCCGTACTTCCATTCTTTTGTAGAAACGAAAGCCAATCGTCAAACAGGCGACTATTTAATGTCTGTATTAACGACAGTTATTGAAGATTTGGGACCTGCGAAATTTACAGCCATTGTCACCGATAATGCGGCAAATATGAAGAGATGTGGCTTGCTACTTGAAGAAAAGTATCCAAATGTATTGTGGAACGGATGTTTAGCCCACACGTTGCACTTGCTTGTGTCAGACATTTTGAAAATCAAAAGTATTGCAAAATTTCTGTCGAAAATAAAAAGGATAATTAAAACCATCAAAAAGTCACATCTTCTGACCGCCAGCTTCCATGAAATATCAAAAGAGAAAAATTTGATAGTCAGTCTTCAACTGCCTGTGAAGACCAGATGGGCAAGCTACAGCCATTGTTTGGACAAGTTCATCACGTCCAAAGTTGTCCTGCAAAACATGGTCGTCAATGAAAGCGAAGTCAATGTATTATTCACGCAAAATTACAGACAACTGATACTCGATGAGGCTTTCTGGCTAGAAACCAAACAGATACGAGATTTCTTTGAACCTATTACCAAATGGATAATAACACTCGAAGGAAATTACTATTCTGTTCACAAGATACATCAATGTTTCTTAGAAATCAGTGCAAATCTGCAGAGTGATTTAGTCCAGGAAATCCTGAACAACAATTCCCTGGAAACTCTTAAAACGAAGTTTGAACAAAGGAAAGAAACCGCTCTTAAACCAGTCCATTTTGCAGCGTGCATTTTAGACCCTACTAATAAGGGTCGTGATTTAACGAGCTCTGAACACATGGATGGTTGCGAAGTCATCATGAAAATATTTGAACTCAATGATGGAAGCCCTGTGACTGAAATGTTCAGTGAACTTTCAGAATACAAAAACGAGGAAGGCTTATGGAGTCGCCAATTCACTATAAACGTGGCAGATAAAATGTCTCCGATATCCTGGTGGAACAGTTTTTATGCTCAGACCAAGCTCGGGAAAATTGCTCAGAAAATTTTAACAGTTCCTGCTACTTCTGCTGCAGTAGAAAGGTCTTTTTCTACATTTGCAAATATTCACACGAAAAAACGCAACAAATTGACGACAGCGAGGGCGGGTAAAATAACATTAATATCGTACAATTGGCGCTTAATGAATAAACCAGAAAGAGATTCACCGTCCACTTCTTCATTCTCATCAACGGACCAAGAGCAAGTACTATCAGAATCGAGCGACGATTTTGATATGTCTAGTGATGATTCATCTGATTTTTCTGATTCAGATGCAGAAGTCGGCAACGATAATGAAACTAATGATATCAACTAATTATAAGCCAAGCTATTGATACATAGTGGGAAATCCCCTTTAAAAAATATTATAACATGTTTTTGTAGATAATCCATTATTGATTTTTGCAAATTAATCTCTTTCTATATCTTTGTACATTAAATATGGAAATAATTGTCATTTTTATGATTATCTCTTAAGTTTATTATGTTTGGCCTGGTAAATATCTGCAATATTGTTTCAAGTTGAGTTACGTTGTAGGAAATATATTTTTATCATATTGATTCATATATTATTATAATTGTAGGTTTATTTATGATTGACGATAATTCATTAATCATTTCAAAATGAACAATAAAGACTTACTACAATTTTATTGATTGATAAGTTCTTAAGTTTCGGCATGATAAATATAAGAAAAAATGTATATTTTGGGTAAAATTGTTGATTTTTTTACAATGTTGATTAATATTATATTATTACTTATTTCTTTTTATTTATTGTACATTACTGATGTAAAAACTTTAAATTGTAGTCTATTTTAGATCTTTGTTGATTTTTATACTTTTCAGAATTTGTAACAATTTTGTACTAATTGTTGATTTATTTTATATCATATAATTACAAAAATGTTAAATTATAACATTTTTTGTTTTATTTCACTTAAACCTTGCGTGCGTTATTTGGAAAATAACAAAATGTTGGCGTCGGAAAGACGCTAAAAACAAATTTACCAACTTTCTAAGAAATAATTGCGTAATGTGGAACAGTGTAATAACATGTAATGTAATAATAATGCGTAAATCTTTTATTTTCTTCACTAAATTTAAAGGTTCCAGACACTTAACAAAAATTCCCTAGGAAATTTCTATGCAATTTAAGAGAACTTACGGTAATTTACGGTAACTTATGGAAATTTACGTTTGAATCATGTTTAAAGTAATGGCTCTTGGCGCGAGGATAAAGTACTTTGGAATATGTAAATCTTTCGTTATTACGAAAAATTCGATTCCCATATATAAAAACAAAGTTATTAAGTAAATTGCCATTTTTGGTAATATTACCGTAATCTTTCCGAGAATATTCTTTCGATCGGAAATATTCTCTGCAATTTCCCATGGCGGTGTGACACATACTGCTTTTCACTTCAACTATGAGGAAAATATAAAAATCTCAGTGTTGACACAATTTGATGCTTAAACAGATTATTTAAGCTAAAAAAATAATGTGCAAAAAAATGTAAAAAATAGTGTGCTTGAAGAGAAAAGTGTTACTTTGATCCGTCCTAGCAGGGAGGGAAAGTGCCACTTTGATCCCTCCTAGCAGGGAAGAAAAAGCTCTTTTCCGAATAGGTGGCGTGAAAAAAAATTTTTTTTATACCACATCGGAGGCAAACGAGCACACGGCACGTCTAATGGTAAGCAGTCACCGACCACCGTAGCCTATGGACGCCTGCAACTCCAGAGGTGTTACATAATTATTATTAGTGTTTAGTCTTTGCAGTGACAGAGGTTAGTAGTGTCATTATAAACGTCAATATCCAATAAAAATATAGGATCGTATCGTAGTGGCATTTCCACAATGATATAAATTATACATATAGTGTGCGCGTGTGTGCGCGTGTGTGCGTGCGTGCGTGCGTGTGTGCGTGCGTGCGTGCGTGCGTGCGTGCGTGCGTGCGTGCGTGCGTGCGTGCGTACGTGCGTGCGTGCGTGCGTGCGTGCGCCTTCCATTAGTGCGTAGAACCCAATAACTCCACGATCAACAACAATCGAATCAAGAATTAGCTATAAACGTCCACAACTTTTCCTAGCCAGTTATTTATGGCCCCCGCGGCCAATTTAATTCTATCGAGGACTATAAAACTGCGTGGCGCATATAAAGCGATTATTATGGCCGCTTGTTGACAGTTTAAGGCGTAGGTTACGAAAAAGGGGGTAATGTGTTTCGGCCGCACGCGACGTTGCGATGCCGAAATCAACCTAAGGTACCGTTCGGATTCAGACTGCTTTGCTGCCGACTGTATTGCTGCCCCAAATGTCAAAACTAGCATCAACATTGATGATCTGAATCCCAACGGCACCGTTAACTGGAACCTTAGTAGCCAATCGTTTAAACGATAAACACCAATCGAAAAGTAAGTTTCGTTTGGCATTTTCTAAAAATGGCCCCTCTAGGCCCCCTGAACAATCAACGAAATACAGAGAATGATAAATAAATAATGATGTTTTTGTCACAAAATAGAATTTTTAATGACAGGTTCTGAATAAGTGACGTTTCTGGTTGAAGAAATATGACTTTTGATACTAATCACTATCATCACTGTCACTATCACTACACCTTATAAAAAAAAGTCCCCAGCCGCGTCTGTCTTGCGGACGGATTGTCATCCGGTTTTCACCTATCAATAGAGTGATTCTTGAGGAAGGCTTAGGTGTATAATTTGATAACCCGTGCGAAGCCGGGGCGGGTCACTAGTAATTAATAAATCATAACCCATAAATTGATAAATCCTGTTATTGATCAATCAGAATACGCCTCGATGCTCCCAAAGTTTTTTTTATTACTTTTCTGCAACATAGTAAATGACCAGCCACAATTTGTCGCCACAAATATAACAAACGGACCGCCGTTTGACGCAATTGACACGTCGAGGGGCGCGGCCTCCTTGATCGCGACATTACAGCCAATCAGGATGTGCTACACGGATTTATTGAATGCCACATGTCCAGTCCATGTCTCTTCAAAAGTATAATGTAATGGGATATAATAGACATGGGAAGAGATGAAGTGGCGGTAGCTTGTAAATTGCACAAAATGATATGTGGCGTCGAAATCAAACTTCGTGCAGCCGCCGCGAGCACTCGAGCCTGAGGAAGGACTCCCGACGGGCCCGAAACATTGTCGCCAATAGCGACTAAAAATTTAAGTGAGTGGAACCGTTGTCGTCTATTAAACAGTTTAAGAAAATAATATGTAACGTTTTTAATTACGTATGGGATGCATACAGAGTTAATTACTGCGTTTTAACTTTGAGTAGTAGGTATACGAGATTTTTTTAAGTAGGTAGTGACGATATTTTGGTAAAGCCGTCTGTCTGTTACATCTTCATACTTAAATCGCTAAATCGGTTTAGATGAACAGAGATAGTTTGAGGCCCGAGGAAGGACAAAATGATAGTTTTTATCAACCGTCATAATTATCATCGTCATCATCATCATCATACCACGCAGAGGAAGTCGCGGGCAGTAGTTGTCAATAATCGATAACTTTTCTGGAGAAAGGTCAAAAGTCAACCAGATGTTGTATGATTTATATGGTGTTATCTTTATGGGTTTAACTTTTATTTCACGATTTATGTTTATGTTATCTAAATGTTTACGATAAAAACCCCACGTTTGTATGTAGAAACAGTCATCCACCATATTTAGGGGCGTTATAGACGGACTGCAACCCGACTGCAACTTGTAAGGGAACTGCACGCCGACGTTGCAGTTGGCGTGCAGTTCCCATACAAATTGCAGTCTGTATGTATCGGCCCTTAGTTTCCGTGACACTTATCGAGATCGGCAGCGGTTATGTCTTATCTATCAATATTTCTCGCCATAAATTCTCTGTCCCTTGACCTTCGCCTATCTAAATAGGCTGATAATGGCGTGACTATAAATAACGCTGTAGATCTAATCTCGTTTCAGTTCAAGTGTGATTTATGACAGATGTTAGGCGTTGAGTAAGTATATCGTTATCTAAAGAACAAATTTAAAAAACCGGGCAAGTGCGAGTCGGACTCGCGCACGAAGGGTTCCGTACCATAATGCAAAAAAAGGCAAAAAGAAAACGGTCACCCATCCAAGTACTGACCCCGCCCGACGTTGCTTAACTTCGGTCAAAAATCATGTTTGTTGTATGTGAGCCCCACTTAAATCTTTATTTTATTCTGTTTTTAGTATTTGTTGTTAAAATAGCGGCAACAGAAATACATCATCTGTGAAAATTTCAACTGTCTAGCTATCATACGGTTCGTGAGATACAGCCTGGTGACAGACGGACGGACGGACGGACAGCAGAGTCATAGTCATAGGGTCCCGTTTTACCCTTTGGGTACGGAACCCTAAAAAAATATCTGGAAAAGCTTTGTACGATTTAAGTATTTAGTTCGATTGATTAGATTTATTACATCTCTTAGATGGCCGAAAAATACGGTTAAAACAGTTATAGGATTTTTTTAAATTATTACGAGTACCTTAACAAAATATCATTAAACAATTAAACTACCTAAACTAAATGATTGATGAATGATTGTTACCTATGCTGTTATTAGTACGTTTCTTTTTTGGATTAATTATTAAATTAATATTAAAAACTAAATTAAATAATGACTGATTTAACTAGAGTTAGACCAAGAAAAGTCTTCAACGATTGTGATAGCATACGCAGTGCAAGTGTTTATTTATACGTCATAATTTCATAGAAGTTTTATGTTTAAAATAACACTTGCACTGCGTGTGCTATCAAAATAGATGCAGGCATGTCTTAGTGTAACTCTAAAACAAAACGCATTATCTTCAAAATATTTTCCTTTAGCTTCGATATACAAACTCTTCTCTTCTTCCTCGCGTTATCCCGCCATTTTGCCACGGCTCATGGGAGCCTGGGGTCCGCTTGACAACTAAACCCAAGAATTGACGTAGGCACCAGTTTTTAAGAAAGCGACTGCTGACCTTCCAACCCAGAGGGTAAACTAGGCCTTATTGGGACTAGTTCGTCCGGTTTCCTCACGATGTTTTCCTTCACCGAAAAGTTCCGAAAAACTCATTGGTACGAGCCGGAGTTTGAACCTGCGACCTCCGGATTGAAAGTCGCACGCTCTTACCGCTAGGCCACCAGCGCTTCGATATACAAACGCCGCCAATAATTTTATCAATGTTTTTGGGCCTGCAAAATATTTATTTTGAGCTCATCATCATCACTCTAGACGCAACTCTGCTATCTCTGCCAGTAATTGCACTGAGTCGGGTCATATTGATAACGAAAGATTAGTGCCCTTGACTTGCATCATAACTTATTAATCACAATAACAATACGGTTGAAAATAATTAATAATAAATAAGTCCAAATCAAAGATAACCGATAACCGCGTGTTTATTACATTATTACATAAATTTGTAATTCACGACAAGAGTAACCGAGTTACAATTTTATCGTATTTTACTTTCAATTGCGATGCAAACTTAAATTTGCATTATTATAAAAAAACACAATGTATAATAGTGACCCGCGTTACTTTATTGTGAATGGATTTATTTGTAAATTACAATACAATTATACTACAAATTTTTGTTCAGATTTCCTTTTTTTACATAGTGTGCCTATTTGAGGAATACCTACTTTATTTAAGTTACTTACGACGTATTTTTGTTTTTTAAATATAATTTGTTGCGCTCCAATGTCAGACGTCAATAACCTAAATACGTTTATACTTATATGTTTACTTCTTTTTAAGCGTAACTAATAAACACCAAGTGACATTTCAGTTACAAGAAATCAAACATACAACTTGGATAAAAATTAAATTATTTTATTAAAAATTTCGCTCGCCTTTAAGAATTTGGTCAGAGGCACCTAGCCTTTTGATTATACATATATGTAGATACTCGATAAATTAGGAAGGATGCCGTGTCGCCTTAACTAGGTGGTTAAAAGCAGGCGCGGATCCACCGTTGTGGGCACGGTGGGCATGCCCACAACCCTAATAGGGTGCCCTATTGATTCCCCGAGTAGAATTACGCCGATTTTTGTATCGCAGACGCTTTGCCAGAATTTCATTAGGTATAAGTAGGTACGCAGAGTAGCCAGTTGATCGATACGCAGATTTACTTTTCGTAGAATTATCGTTTGATGAACTGATTCGGTCAAAATGTAGTATGATACCTTAGGGTATGGTGCTTTACGCACACTAGCGTCCCTTCCCCTCCCCCTGACGCAACCCCCCCTTTTTGCATGAAATATATCCCGGTTCACA
Source organism: Cydia fagiglandana (assembly GCF_963556715.1). Taxonomy (NCBI): domain Eukaryota; kingdom Metazoa; phylum Arthropoda; class Insecta; order Lepidoptera; family Tortricidae; genus Cydia; species Cydia fagiglandana. The sequence goes on along the minus strand of NC_085936.1, from coordinate 20,798,685 downwards.
GTTTTTTTAATTTTTTGAGGAAAGTATACATTTTAGGAAAAAAGTGTCTATGAAAGAAATAATCCTTAAAAAACCCTTAATAAAAAGGTCATGTTCATTTTTTTTTATATGATGCACCATATTCATGTATTAGCTTGTCAAAATTCGAAAAACCTAAGTTTTTACCTAGGGTTCGAAACTCATTTATTATACACGGTGTAAAGCCTGACAACAGTTTATTTGACCCTCGCCATTTTGCGGATTTTCAATGGTACTAATTTCTTTTACTGGCAACAAGTACTCTTTGACAACGAACGTTGGATGTCATCGAATGTCACCGATGTAAACAAATTGAAAATATCTACGAATATATTCAAATATAAACGGTTTTATTACAAAAAAATGCCAAATAAAAATATAAGATGCGAAAAAAATTGTAGTGAATGCAATCAAATACTTACAGCTTAAAAAAGACGAAGGATTATATAGCATTCCAATAAACAATGTTTTAAAGTTGGTTGTTGACATGACCAGGATTGACATTTTATAGTGCGGTTGTATTGAACTGGTTAGTTGTTTGGTTTAATATTAAATATTTAGAATCAGGTTTCGACGAATAGGTAAATAGGGAATATTAGGCAAAGCTCTGCGTAGGTGGCACCTTTGTGGCATATACAGTAACCAAACCACATTGACACATCACACGTCACGTCAATCACATGACCTACCGCGAAACAAGAAAATCGAAATTTCGTTATCTCTAATCTCTCTATCACTCTTGCATATTCGAGCGATAAAGAGGCAGATAACTAAATTTTGATTTTCGCGTTTACCGGTAGGCCCTTGTTAACAAACCGCCTTGATGCATCAATGTCATATTTTATTGTCTGTGAAAATTTGTCAATAAACAGTCTATGAATTTATTGAGTCGGTAGTGCTGCACTCTGGCGGCAGAACATTGCAGTAATCCCCTATTGAACGAACCGAATTCTCTGTAAGAAATGTTTTGACATTATACGAGTATCAACATGAAGCCAATGCCCAATACCCCGACTATACATGACGTACGCACATTATTGCCATACGTAAGCTGTTTGCAGCGACACTATTTCAGGGTTAAATAAACTGTTGTCAGGCTATAACATGAGGAAACCGAATAATTTTAACAGCGTATTCCTGATCATATTTAGAGACAAAAATGTCCTATAAACTTTTTTGAAATTCGCCTAGTTTCAGAGTTAATACCAATTAACAAAAAATATTGTTACATAGTGCGAAACGCCTTTTTGATGGCGATGTTGATACTATGGGATTTAGTCTAAATATCCTTATTGATAGATGTCAAAAAGTAACAAGTAACTGAAGTAAAACTTTACAAAAACTAAGTTTTACAAAAAAAAAGTAAAATTCCATTTTAAGTGACAAGTTTACCAATAGCATTTACTTTTTATGTACAAATACATTCAAAAAAATAAAAAAAAAACAAACAAAATTTTTTTTTGGCGAAATTGACCTAAACTCATATGTTACATCTTTTCCTTCTTTTGACCTCATGATTTTTTGATTTTAGGAAAAAAGTGTCAATGAAAGAAATAATCCCTTATTCAATTCTTAATAAAAAAGGTTCTTCTTCTTCTTCTTCCTCGCGTTATCCCGGCATTTCGCCACGGCTCAGAGAGCCTGGGGTCCGCTTGACAACTAATCCCATGATTTGACGTAGGCACTAGTTTTTACGAAAGCGACTGCCGTCTGACCTTCCAACCCAGAGGGTAAACTAGGCCTTATTGGGATTAGTCCGGTTTCCTCACGATGTTTTTCCTTCACCGAAAAGCGACTGGTAAATATCAAATGATATTTCGTACATAAGTTCCGAAAAACTCATTGGTACGAGCCGGGGTTTGAACCCGCGACCTCCAGATTGCAATTGATCTTTTTGGCGAACCGCGAGTTCACAGTTCGGGGCGAACTACTATTATACAATTACAAGTTATTAACATTTTTTTTTCAGAGCCAAAAAATCTCAGTACATTTATAAATATGGTTAATAAGTAATAACTGTAAGTAATATAAGAAAATGCATTTTTTTTAAGTTCACGATCGTTGGTAGTTCTTTAAATACCTACAGGCAGTGTCCACAAGTAAAACCGTCCACATGTACTTATACTTATATGTAGTGTGATCGAGTGCCACTTGACAAAAACTTTAAAAAAGTTATAAAACGTTACTCGACTGAAGGTTGCTTGATGAAAAGATTACTCTACCAAATGAAATTCTTCTAATAATATGTTTGGTCTGCTAATTTATACAGAAGCGAACTGAATGATACTCGTATGTGAATCACGAGTCTACCAAAAGTTACATCTACGAATAATTGACTCTACGAAACCATTTTTGGCGAAACGTTACAACACGAATAGACAATCTGCTAAAAATTGGTCGGAGAATCATTAGGGTAGGTACCGCAGCTGAATACAGAGTCCTAATTACACATTTGCAAGAATATAGATTATTTACTAACAGGGGCAATTATTTCCAGCTTATTGCCAGCTTTTAATTTACAGCCGAAGGAGTTTTTTAGCGTAGTTATCTATCTAAGAGCCATCACTTGCATCATCACACTAACTCGGGGTTAACCGGTTAAACCTAGAGTTACCATGGTTACCAGTACAATTTGATACTGGGTTAACGGTTTAACGGGTCAACCCCGGGTTAGTGGGATGGTGCAAGTGGCGCTAAGTGTGTATAGACTGAAATAAATCGCTTGCGATCCCTCTGCGAATTTATTGGTCGGGGAATCATCAGGTACCCTCGACTCGCACTTGGCCGATTTTGGAGGGGCTGTGACCACAACCTTTTTTGAGGGCTGGATCCGCGCCTGGTTAAAAGTTATGGCGTTAGCCGCGAAAGCTGAAGAGATTGGTTTGAATGAATCTGGCCTTGACCACTGGAGGGCTTAGTTACTTTTTCTTTAGTACCAATTTCGGTTTATAAGTACAAAATATTGAGCTAGTAAAATTTAATCTTAATTAATTGTCAATCCACATGTCCCAATTCATCTTCCAACGCCCTTCCTTTAGTTTCCGGTAAAGCGCAACAGACGCTAGCCCCCAAAAAGGCCAATACAGAAAATATTAACGACGGTATCCAATGGGGGCTGAGATTTGCTATAAAAGGAGCTACCATAGCTCCAATCTTAGCCCCTGATGAGCTCACACCGTAGCCCATATTCCTTAAAGGTGTGGGGAATAATTCAGACACGTATACATAAAGAACGTTAAAGGTTATGGTCACAGTCCAGAGGCCGATAATTCCTAATGTCAGAGCGGCCCAGTGGTCGGGGGAAGCGAAGATGAGAAGAAACATGGTAAGGCCTGTGATGGATAGATTGCTTATAATAGTTGCTTTTCTGCCGTAAACTTTGTTCAGCCAGGTTGCTATGAAAGCAGCAGGTATCTGAAATAAACAGGAAAATAAATAAAATGGACAAATTATCCAAAAATGTTGTGGGCACTTAAAGACTGTCTATTAAAATACTTAGAAAATATTATTGTAATATCTAAGTCGGGTACAAAATATCCTCACTCGTCACACAAAACAATCCCTTTACCGAACTCCTAGCCCTGGATCATCAGATTCGTAGGCCCTGTCACTACCAAGTACCAAGTTATTCAACTAAATATCCCTTGGGTGATCGGTGATATTCATGCTAAGCAAATGCATAATTTTTTATTCTTTTCCTTTTTAAAATCCATCAGAGAATTGTTGTTTAAACATTAAATCCCCTTTGTACACCGCATCTCAGCTATCGTCCACAACGGAGTGATTATATGCTCTTTGGTCCACACTAGCGTAGAACACAGTGTTCTAGTGAACAGCTTTTTCGTTTTGAACAGGTCGCAATACGTTGTAATCTTCTTTTCTTTGGATTTTCTTAGGAGGATGCTGTTTACATCATATGTAAGCTTACCTGCATCAATCCCATAATGACGACCGAGACAAACACATTCGTTCCCAAGAACGTGCAGTATTGCGTGATACCGAAGTATCCCATCCCAGCTATCGTCCACACCAGCGCAGAACACAGTGTTCTAGTAAACAGCTTCTTCGTTTTGAACAGATCGCAATATGTTGTGGTTTTAATTTCTTTGGATTCTCTCGAAAGGATGCTGTTTATGTTTTCTTCTGTGGCCGTAAGATCCAGGTTATTACTATAATGAAACAGTTTAATTAAAAAAAAATACGTGCAGTTACTTATTTTTAATGTTTTTTACCTACTATTTTACCACTCTAACTCAAATATTAGATTTTTTTAATTTTTTTAATTCGGAGCCCGTTTTATCAACATTAATTAGTCATATGCATTATCTCAATTTAGTTATAAATTCTATTGTAAATTGGAAATTGATTGTATATGCAAATAGTTGCTAAGGTGCTGTCGTCTTCATTTTGATATATAGCCTGACTTATTACTCTTATTATTGGAGCCCTATCTTATGTTAACACTTAATTTAGAGCAATGTTTGTACAAAATTTAAGGAAAAATTGTCACCATCTTCCTTACAAAACTCACCATTTAGCTGCCTTCATCATCAATGCCTTCGCCTCATCCAACCGTCCTCTAGCCATGAGCCACCGCGGTGATTCAGGCAGCAAGACAATAAAAATCATGATGAGGGCAGACGCACCGCTCATGGAGAGGAGGTATATTCTCCACGTCGGCGAGAACTGGACGAAGGAGACCAGGGAAGCTTCGGCGAGACCATCAGGCAAGTTGATTCCGCAACCTGAAGATAAGAAAAGATTGCAATACGTTCAAGTTATTACGATTAACTACGGATTCTCCTGTAGGTAATTATGACCAGTTTGTATCATACAGTAAAATATTTTGTCAACTAAGTATCACAAGTTCAAAGTAAAGGAGCACCCTTTCATGTGAATAAGGGTTCAATATAAGGCTTTGTAGACCTAAACTTTGGACGTTCACAAGGTATTGAACCTTATTGCTCTGCAGATAAGCCAATCATGATAACATGGCTCCGTTTCAATTTATACCTAATCTAACTCTAATTGTCCAGTAGAATAATGGCGTCAATGAAATAACTTCGGAAGACTCGGAAATAGAAAAAGATAATATTTTTAACAAAACAAACATGCGTAACGATAACAAATTACTCACAAATATTAAAAATTTACGCCTTGCCAAAAAATTCTGTTCAAATATTTGTATGAACCTTGATTGGTTCCATGGCGATGAACCTGAAAAATTAAATATGATATACCCGTTTTTATTTGCTTTGTTAAAAACACAAACCTGCGGCTTCCCTATGTTGTGGGCCCACCACCTCAAGTACCATGACAATGCTCACGATAAGCACTCCGCCCGTAGCAACACCGGTAAAGAACCGAAGGGTACAGAACGTCCAGTAATCGGGGGCGAAGCTGGAAGCTACCATCAGAACCACCACAAGGAACGCGGAGGAAAAGATCGCTTTGCGACGTCCAAATCTGAAATGACGTTTGAAAGTTCATTTCGTAAAGATAAAAATTATAAAAAACGTAAAAAAGCGAATAAGGCATAAGAATAATATAAGAAAGAAAAATAATGTTGCACAGGAAGATCACTTATCACAAGATCTAGAGACGATTTAGAGATCAATTAGATCTACATTAGATATCGACTAGATGTGACATGGATATCTAAGTCATAACTTGTCAAAATCGTTCAAGAGGACCTCCAGAATCGCGGAAACGTCAAATTTGACATATCTATCTTACAAATATCTTTAAATTATCCATATCGTAACTTGTTGAAGTCTAGTAGAAATCTAATTCATTTTCCGAATCGAGCCGTTATTTTCATACTCCGCCAATAGTTAGGCAGAGCAATACTTGGCGTTCGTGGATAGGGCACATATTTTATCAAAATTTTTATCATTTACCTGTCAGAGAGCCATCCAAACAAATAAACCCCGAACAGCAAACCGAACATCAATATCGTTTGCGTAAAACTAGCCATCCAGGCCTTTTCACAAATCAGCTCAAACTCCGACACAAAACTTTTGACGAAAATGCCTTCGTCAAATTCGTACTCAACACAGTTATCGTAACATGTTGATGTTGACACGTTGAGACGTGTCCCGTTGAATTTCACACAAATGAACTTGTTGTCATAGGTCAGGAACATTATGTTCAACATGTTCCACATTGCCAGAAATCTCGTCAACGTGGCGAGGATGCAGACTTTGGCTTGCCATGCGCCAAAAGCACCAATAGCTTTCACTAGATAGTCTTCATCGTTTTCATTATCTACGGTTTCATCACGTTCTTCATTGTACAGTTTATCAACCTCCATGATTTCAAGTAGCCGTACTCGAAGATATTTATTATAATTATAAATAATACCAATCACGAAGGTGCGATTAACAACATTAAAACACAAAGTAACACTTGTTTTACTGCAGATGCCGTTATTTGAATAGTCATTTGTTTTAATTTATCTTTCACTTGGTACAATAAACATAGGATTTCAAATCGACTTAAGTATTTTACAGACGCATTTATATGTATTTTATACTAGATACGGCTGAACCCGCATAAGAAGAAACTGAACTGTGTCAGAAAATTAATGATTTAATTGACCGTTTATGCTTAATCGATTTCTTTTCACAAACAATACGGGTTGATGGACCGGAGTATACCTATCTATAAAAACTAGCAGATTAATGCCATTATTTACATCGAGGTCATTGTTAGGGTTCTGTGTGATGCAATGGAAAGTTTAGTAGCATTTTGTCGATATGATTAAAACCAAGCCAAGTGCGAGTCGGACTCGCGCACGAAGGGTTTTTATTTGTTGTTATAGCGGCAACAGAAATACATCATCTGTGAAAATTTCAACTATCTACATATCACGGTTCATGAGATAAGCCAGAGGGACAGACGGACAGACGGACAGTGGACTCTTAGTGATAGGGTCCCGTTTTTACTCTTTGGGTACAGGACCATAAATAATGCGCTATAGCAAAGCATATTCATATTTTTTATTTGGTCACACAGGGAACTTACTGCTTTGATTGAAGATTTTTTAAACATGTCACATTAATTACGTAATTAATGATTCGCAGTGAATAGGTAGGTCATACAAAGTAATTAGATTCATTTCTCTACTGTAGACATGCTGAACGCTAAAGGTAATGTTAGGGATCGACTACACCAGCATTTACTACTATAATAAATAATTAAATTACCATCTATAAATCAATCCTAATCTTTTGGTTAAGGTAAGTATGTAACAAATGTTGACATTCTATACTTCTATTGACCGCAAATACAGATAGAACTTCACTTACAGGTAAGTTCGTTTAATCTTTTAATCATACGATATGCATATGCCTAGCCCGAGACATATCATATATTATTTCACTTGAAGATGTTCATTCGTTTTTTTAGCATTAGAAAAAAGGTAAATAATCTTGACATGTCTTTTTATTGAAAAACACTTTAAGTCACAGTAACTACTGCTTTCATAAGTAATAGTTACAGATTTTTTTTAAAGTTTTTCAATTAAAAGACACTTCAAGAACACGTAGGTAGTCGTTTCTAATGCTAAAAAAACGCATCTGCCTTAAATATCGGAAGGTAGCATCAGATAATACGTATCATTTATTTTTTTCATAAAGAACTCGCACTTCTTCGCACACCGCGGTCAACATGAATTCACTGATAAATTAGTTTTTAGGGCACACTTAAAAATATTTAAAGCCTCAAATTACTACTCCCATGCCCTGTCCGGAATCTCTTTTTAGTGTAATTAAAATTCCTACTAAAAACTGTACATTAGTATCATTGTTGAATATTAAATACTTAAACTAGATGATATTTACTATCACTAAGCATATATTATAAAACATTAATCTTTAAATACTTAAACTCGATGATATTTACTATCACTAAGCATATAAAACATTAACTTCTTTGTGGTAAATAACTCGTGATCGATGATTAAATTTTGTCCGAGCTCGAGAGTATTTTTTTGTTGAAAATTTTCCAGCCAATCAACATCGCGCGTGAAGCCTTGACTTGTACTGCACTTCCCTTTTCTTGTTCTGTCATGTGTCTTCTAAAAGATAATATAGGTACGATTATGACATGCCACAGTAGTTTCTAGAAATTTACGACAGAACAATGAAAACGGGTAGGGCGACAATTTTTATCTTATTTTCATGGCCACAATTATAATTTCTGTGGCCACAATATCTTCTTCTTGATCGGGACACTCTTGACAGAGCGGTCGTGGTCATCATTGGAAGTCTCCCTTTGTGACACGTTTGACGGTTCGCCTCCACTCCTCCCTGACGGCTGCGCGTTTAGCGCATTCGTGCAAGGGGCCGTCCATTGCTGCCTTTATTTGGTCCGTCCACCTCATGGGCGACCTTCCTCGCGCTCGGGTACCTTCTACTCTGCCCTGCACTACCAGTCGCTCTATGGACACATCTCCACGTCGAGAAACGTGTCCAAAGAAAGTGAGGATGCGAGCTTGAACGATGGAGGATAGACGCTGCTTGATGCCGAGCTCTTGGAGTATGGAGACGTTGGTGCGGTGTTCGGTCCACGATACTCCAAGCATTCTTCGCCAGCACCACATTTCCAGGGCATCCACCCTCTTCCTCTCACTCTCCCGCAGGGTCCACGTCTCAGCGGCGTAGAGAAATATGGGGAATACGAGTGCTCTAACGAGCCGGATTTTTGTGGATTTTGTGATGCTACGATTCCGCCATATTTTTCGTAACTTGTCCATAGCGCTTCTAGTAATTGCCATACGACGTTTGATCTCGTCTACACATCCTCCGTTGTTGGAAATCAGAGCTCCCAGATATACATATGATTTTACAACGTCACAATTCGCTATGTGTGTGACTTCGGGCGAATTGTCGTTGACACGATCGATAATCATTATCTTGGTCTTACTGCGGTTGATCTTTAAACCAAATTCCAGGCTAACCCTCTCCATTCTGCGTAGCAGATCCTCCATATAGCCAGCACCAGTAGCGAATAAGGTGGTATCATCCGCGTAACGGAGGTTTGAGATCTTTAGTCCTCCGATTGCAACTCCGTCGGTCCAGTCTTCAAGGGCAGTTCTCATGATGAGCTCCGTGTAGATGTTAAACAGGAGTGGAGATATGATACACCCCTGTCTGACACCCGCACTAGGGTGGAAGTGACTCGACAGGACACCGTCCGTTCTCACCGATGCTGTTCCATCTTCATAAAGCCTACGAAGAAGGTGTACAAGATGTTTTGGCCACAATAATGTATATAATTTTAACTTCTTTTCGTTAACGAGCACTAGTGTGACATAGCCCATTTCTATCTTAATATTGAGGATAGCATAGAATTTCTGTAATATGCAAATTAGATTTTTAGACGGGTTTATTTCTTACGAAATCTAATTCCCATGCCTCGTTTTCTAGGCACGGTAATTAAAAATGATCATTTATTTTAATTTTTAAACGCTATTACTATGGACGTTATATGTCTTTTAGCGTTATTTAGGTCATATATCGTGGAACAATTACAACTGGGCCATATATTAGACTTCTGGCCGAAAGGTGTCGTGTTTCGGAGGTTCCGGGGCAAACTGCCGAATCCGACACAAGAGCAGCCGATGCAACGGAGCCACGCCGTTTTGTCGACTAAATAGTGTTTAGTTTTAAGTTTATAAAATACATTATGTATGTTAGTCTGTAAGGTATTTGTAATATGGGCCTTGTTGCCTGAATTAAATTTCTAAAAAAAAAAAAATAAATAAAAAAAAAAAATATATATTATGCGAATTTTAATGAATACATAATAAATATCACTTTTTTATTAGTTCGCTGCGAATCCCCGAATTCTAACAAATTCTATCGTTAAAGCTTACGATTCTAATACTCAGACTCATTAAAAAACCAAAACAATCTATTCATAAATATTAGTAATATACTACATTTAAACAAACCTACATAAAGGCTGTCTAAGTATTCATACGATATTCCATTTTATAAAATTGAAATCAACTACGACGATGTTTCTTAAAGTCTGATGATGGCTATTAATAATTAATAATAATCATACAAAAAAATAACATTTATTCTTATTTACATAATTCAGAAAGATCCTTTAGTTAAGTTTTTGAATCATCAGTTTTATTTGTATGATGCTTTAAAACCATGCAATAGATCTCAAACGTGAAATAGGTCATAATCCTAAATGTGTATTATTTAACTTTCGATTAATAACAAAACATAGTTTAAATGCAAATAATTCTTAAAAAACTAATTCCCGTGCCAGCAAAATCCAATTCCCATGGACAGTAAAATTTCCGTGCCCGGATCAAATTTTCAAACTGAAATATCTTTCAAAATTTCATAAATATGTGTACCCTGAAAGCAATATTGGCGCATTTTATTTTTCTACGAATTATCACATCACATTTTGTTATATCAAATCAATATTTAAAAATTCCATGGAAATTAGATAAAAATGCTCGTTTTGTGAAATTGACCCACCTACAATAAATATAACACATTTATTATGTTACAAATCGTGTTCTTGTTAATTTCAAGGCCAAAACCTAATCTGATACTATTTGTCTATGTAGACAAATAGTACAATTAACCACTTACTCATGTGGTACTAGACGTAAAATTTCGATAGGTGATAATAGTTTTATATTTACTTAGATTCCTAACAAAGTAATAAGTAAAGAGTTAAAAGTATTCTTTTCACTACACGGCTGGTTTTTGATCCAAATAAGGAAGAACTTGACGTACCGTAAAACCTGGCAACTATAGTCCAAAGCTCCTAAGTATGGTCAAAATTAACTGTAATTTTTTCGTTCAGGTATGTCTTTTACTGTAACTTGTAAGTATAGTTCTAATATGAAGTATGTTGTAAAAGGAAGAAAACTCAGAGTAGTCGGAGTAAACCAAAAGGAACATTCGTATTGACATTTAATTTCCTTTTGAACTTGTGGACCACATTTGCAGTATTGGACTATAGTTGGGAGGTTTTACGATACATAATTGTTCATATTTAAAATACAGATACATATAGTTAAGCCTTTATTGATATAATTTATACATTATACATTTTACAAAACTAGACACAATAATAGTTAGTGCATGGGTGTTTGTTGAAAAGTACTTCTAATACCTATAAAAAATCCATTATATCCGTAGCATGATATTTTCTTTCCACTGAATCAATACGTTAATGTATTGAAGTTTTTGAACTAACGCACCCATAAGTTCTTTTTTGTACAACAAATGCTTAGAAGAGCAAGTACCCATATTACGAGTATTTCAAATAAAGTTTTACCAAGGCAAATCATTATAAAGTAACTAACCATAAATAGTTTTTTATCGTGAAGTATTAATCATTAAACAAGTCACGGAATTACTTACCCAAAAAAGGCAAACGATCAATAAGGATAAAAAAATCATATTTAAGCAAGTAGGTATATTGTGCCATTATGTTTGCAATACAAGGGCTAAATATCAAATTCTGGAAATACCTACTCTACTAATACTAATTAAGGTTTTTCGTATCACAGTGAAAATATTTGGGAGCGTAGCAGGCTAGATGACATGTCATTTCCTTTTAAATTACTTGAGGGATATGGTTTCATCACAGGCTGATCGATAACTTCTCCCAGACCACAGACTGTAACCAGACTACCACCAGTCACAAGAACCAAATATAAGACCCTGGTTTTCCATCTTTAGAGTAACGTCAATTAATTCGTTCAAATTGTGTTTTTTGAAAAAAATATAGCCAGCTTGAAATGAATGTAGTATGATACTTTTGGGTAAGGTGTTTTACGCACATTAGTATCCCATCCCCTCCCCCTGACGCAACCCCCCCTTTTAGCATGAAATATGTCCCGGTTGACAGTTTTTGTTTTATTTTTTGGGGAAAGTATACAATATAGGAAAAAAGTGTCAGGGAAAGAAATAATCCCTATTAAATTCTTCACAAAAAAAGGTTATATTAATTTTTTTGATATGATGCACCTTATTCATGTTATAACTACATAAATTCAACACAATTTAACCGTTGAACATGCTGGTTCTCTCGATTCTCTCCCCATACGATTTCTGTCAGTACTATCAAGTACTGTATTTGTGTTATATTGAACTTCAACAAGTTAATATGTACATGAATATGGTGAGTCAAAGCAAAAAGTTGCATTTAACCTTTTTTGTTTAAAATTTATTAAGTTTTCTTACCTTGACACTTTTTTGTAACTCTAATACTTTTCTCAAAAATTAAAAACGTCAACCGGGACATAATTTATGCTAAAAGGGGATGTTGCGTCAGGGGGTGGGGAGGGGATGCTAGGATTTGTAAAGCACTATACCCAAAGGTATCACACTACGTTCATTTCATGATGGCTATAATTTGTTTGTCTAGTCCGGCTTGTTTGGTTTAACTAATTACTTACTTCCGATTAAGCCTTTAGTAAATTCTAAAAAGCCTTTAATATTCCAATTTCGTTATTTTGTATGATCTAAGTCATCTTCTAACTTCTTCCCTTTTGTCTCTGGCAAAATAAAACAAGCGATTACACCTAAGAATGATGTTGTTGAGAATATTAACGACGGCATCCAATGAGGACTGAGGTTCGCAGTGAAAGGCGCAACCATAGCTCCGACCTTAGCTCCCGACGACCCCATACCGTAAGCCATGTTCCTTAATGGAGTAGGGAACAATTCTGCGACCCAAACGTAGAGAACGTTGCAAGTAATATTAACTGCCCATAGCCCGATTATTCCCAACGTTAAAGCAGTCCAATGATCTTTTGGAGTAAAAATCAGCAGTAACATAGTCAGGCCAATAATGCCGAAATTGCTTATCATAGTCGCTTTTCTACCAAAAACTTTGTTCAGCCATGTTGCAACGAAGCAAGCTGGTATCTGAAATGGAAAAAAAAGGATAACATTTTGAAATTAAGTGAGTTCCAAACTTTTCCGGTCGCTATTAATATACAAACCTGCATGAGTCCCATAACAACAACAGAAAGATAAACGTTTGTGCCCAAAAACGTGCAGTATTGGTTGATGCCAAAGAAGCAGACTCCGTTGACGATCCAAACAGAAACACTGGCCAAACTTCTGACAGCTAACTTCCTTGACTTGAAAAGATCGAAGTACGTGGCTTTGTTTTTCTCCTTGGATTCTGTTGGAATTGGGCTTTTGAAATTTTCTTCCACAGCAGCTATACTTAAATTGTTACTGTAAAATGATATTTTATTTTATTTTACTGTATATGCGATAAGAGTTTAAGAAGTTTCATTTATACTATTTTCCGTAAATTTTTTGAATTTATTAGATCTATCAACAAGATAGAACTTAACAGATAGATAGGCGCAAATAAATGGAGTGGATGCCTATTTCCAAAACTAGGTGCTCTAAAGGCTGTTATATAATATAGATAGACGGACCTTCAAGAGTATTAAATAACCCACCAACAACTTCTGATGCTGTAATCATAAAGTCCTTACCAAATAATTAAAAAAAAATCCGTAATTTTTTAAAATTTATTAGATCTATCAACAAGATAAAACTTAACAGATAGATAGGCACAAATAAATGGAGTGGAGGCCTATTACTAAAATTGGGTGCTCTAAAGGCTGTTATATAATATAGATAGACGGATCTTCAAGAGTATTAAATAACCCACCAACAACTTCTGATGCTGTACCTAATCATAATTATCATTATTTAATATGAAACAGTCCTTACCAAATAATAGCCTTTTTCATAATCTTCCTTGCTTTTTCCTCTTGTCCCCTAGACATCAACCACCGCGGGGATTCTGGTAGCAATAATTGGAGGACCATAAACAAAGCTGACACAGTGCACATAGACAGCAGGTAAACCCTCCAGGTAGGGGCAAAATGAGCGAAGGCAACTAAGGTTGCCTCGGCGATACCATCGGGCAAGGATATACAGGCACCTGTTAAAGAAAGAACAATATTTTTTCTAATTATGTCTTCATTTATGTTCTGACATTCTCAATTGTCTCATTTACTACGAGTGTTCTAAGTTTTAGTTATATAATAAGTAGTGAAGCTACTATCCAAAAACATAAGATAAAAATGGAAAAGGAAAATGATATAAATATAACACATTTTGTCAACAGACAAGTATAACTACTGACAAAAGGTATTTTTTTCATACAAATTATATTTCGGGAAAAAACGTTTTCCACTAACTAAATCTTAACATATCACTTTGATTTTGATGTCGATCGCTTCGGCATAATATATTCTAGGTTTATAGGTTTCACAATTTTTTAAATATACATATTTTTTTTGTATTGCAAGTTTAAAAAAAAGGAAAACCTATAAACCTACTTGTTCATTGTCTCAGTAACATAATAGGTACAAAAAAAATAAGAAGTGAAAAAACGTTTTCTCCTTTTGTAGGGACGATCGCGTGCTATAGTTCCCTTTTAAACAAACAAATTTTAAGTAAACCTAGGCCAATGGAGTAAAGAAAAACTTCCATAATATGTATATCCCATAAAGAAAATAGACAGAGAACATGAAGAGATAAAAAGTATACCATTTTGAAAGCGAAACACTCCTCTGGTTAATTTACTAAACTCTCCATATTAACAAATCCGGGCGTCAACTGTTCATCAATGGAGGTGAGAATTATAGGCCAGCTTTTAATTTTAAAATGCCATTCTTAGTCATTCCACGAAAGGTTTAAGTGAAGCTCTTACCAGTAATCTCCCGATGGTGGGATCCCACCACCTCCAGTACGAGGACAACAGCTACGATCATCTGCCCGCCAGTGGCGACTCCAATAAGGAACCGTAGGCCGCAGAACGTCCAATAGTCGGCCGCGAAGCAGGAGCCTAACATGAAAACCACCACCAGGAAAGCAGAATAAAACATCGCTTTGCTGCGGCCAAATCTGAATTTAAAAAAAAGTGTTGTTTTACTTAAACAAGAGTAGGTATGTAAACATCACACATTTACAAGACGCGTACGCTTCCATACATTCTAGACCTGTGGTAAACATAGAGAGCTTGACAATTTTTATTTGTGACTAAATAAACTAAATTTCCGAATGGTAATATAAAAAGAAAAAAAAGGTTTCTTTTTGATCAGGAACTTAGAGCATTTAGTAACTGGAGACGCCTTGGCTGGCATTTTCTGTACAAAACAGTGTCGATTTTTGCGGGGGAGGGGCACGTCAAATGTATGGCTATTTGTACATGATTTGTACCTACGTAAGGTACAAATAGCCATGTCAGATAAACGTCAGTCCATTCCATACAAAAGTTTGCACAATTGTGCAAGGTTTTTGGCAGAGGGGTAAGCTCATAAAGGCGACTCCGGTTATCAAATGATCAGGAAGTATTAGTTTTTGTTTTTATCAAATATTTTTGCATCAGACCACTTCTTTAATACACAAAATAAAACAAATGAAACCAAAACATAAAGCAGGTCGTATGGTATTATAAATCAAATTATGTTAATTCACAATTACCTGTCGGAGATCCAACCAAACAAAAAAACTCCGAAGAGCAAACCAAACATCAGTATGGTCTGTGCGAAACTAGCCATCCAAGCTCTATCGCAAATCAGTTCGAACTCTTCCACAAAACCTTTGAGGAACAGGCCTTTCCCAAACTCGTACTTAATACAGTTTTCGTAGCACGTTGAAGGGGTTACATTCACTGGTTGAACCCTGTTAAATCTAACACAAGTAAAGCTGCTGTCGTAGGTCAGGAACATTATGTTCAACATGTTCCACATAGCCAAAAATCTGGTCAAGGATGCAAGAACGCACACTTTCGCCTGCCACACACCGAACGCACCAATTGTTTTCTCAATATAATCCTCTTTATTATCACATTCCCCACTCTTTTTCGGCGTATTTTCTAACTCCATGTTTACAATTTGATACCGCTTCGATGCGATTAAATTAGATGTTTCACCTTCGTTGGTTAGAGGTAGAATAAAGATAACAGGTGCTCACATTCGTTTCGTACACAACTTTTGTGAAGCCAAGGCCAGAGCCTAATCCGGTCTTTTAAGCCATTTGTCTCTATGATTCCTAAACAAATACACGGTGTAACATGAGGAAACCGAATAATTTTAACAGCGTATTCCTGATCATATTTAGAGACAAAAATGTCCTATAAACTTTTTTGAAATTCGCCTAGTTTCAGAGATAATATTAATTTAAAAATAAACAAGTTTTTGTTGTAACACAGTGTAAGAGGCCCTTTTGATGGTAATGTTGCTGCTGTGGGACGTAGACTAAATAATTATCCTTATTGATAGATGTCAAAAAGTGACAAGTAACACTTTGCAAAAAGAAGGTTTTACGAAAAAAAAAGTAAAAATCAATTTTAAGTAACAAGTTTACCAATAACATTTATTTTTTATATACAAATACATTCACAAAAATTGAAAAAAAAACAAATAAAAAAAGTTATTTTTTTTGACGAAATTGACCTAAACTCATATTAAATGTTTTCCTTCTTTTGACCTCAGAAATGCGTGGTTAAAATTATTCGGTTTCCTCATGTTATACCGTGTATAACGTATGACTGCGACATGTTATTACTATGCTGATCTATCGAAGTACCGGTGGCAAAGTCAAGAATATTTATAATGAAATAAAAAGAAATAAACATACCTAGTTAAGTCGTTTATTTTTGATCTGGTATATATTATTTTCAAAACTCAGCAGAAGGATGGCAAAAACAGGATTGCAAAAAGAATTTCCAGTATTAATAAAATTACTCGTAAATAGAGAGAGAATATAGATTTTGACGGCCGGTCTGGCCTAGTAGTATTGACCCTGTCTATGAAGTCGATGGTCCCGGGTTCAAATCCCATTTATTTGAGTGATGACACAGATATTTGTTCCTGAGTCGTGGTTGTTTTTCTATGTATTTAAGTATTTACCTATTAAATATATCGTTGTCTGAGTACCCACAACACGAGCCTTCTTGAGCTTACCGTGGGGCTTAGTCTATTTGTGTAAAAATGTCCTGTAATATAATTATTTATTTATATTTAAATAGATACACCATTTAAACCAGTTAACACAAGTAAATATATTAATACATTAGCATGCTTATTATAAGCATGCTAATAGATATAGTGTTTAATTTATTACGAGTGTTATTCCTGATTAGATACGAAACGATCTACAGATCGAACAAATATATAACAATTCAATTTCAATTCAATTATTTATTTAGTTCGAATCCATAGATCCATAATTGTTAGTACAGTACATCAAATCTTAAGATTAATTAAGGTTAGTGACATTAAAATTCACAATAATAATACTAAATCCAATAATAAATCTACAAGTACAAAAAAAATAATATAACTAGGCAACCTAAATAACAGTTTATTTTTGTAAATTAACTACTTTGGTAGAAGAGTTTTTACCTA
This sequence comes from Cydia fagiglandana, assembly GCF_963556715.1. NCBI lineage: Eukaryota > Metazoa > Arthropoda > Insecta > Lepidoptera > Tortricidae > Cydia > Cydia fagiglandana. The sequence continues at coordinate 20,781,233 of NC_085936.1, read as the reverse complement.
CATAATTATGTCACGTTAGTTAATTAATAATCCGCAGTGGGTACATCTTAATTCGAAATCTAAGTAAGTCTGTAAAATTAATTTAATTTTAGTTTTCCTTATTGATCATTTCTGCATTCTGTATATTAATCTTAACTGCTGAAGTTTGTTAATATTCATATTAATATATTATGTGATTATATTAATTTTGTATTTTACATACCTAAAGATTTAAATCTAATGATTTGACATGTAATATATATTTAAGGAATATGATTAGATTTTAATTAATCTGTATGACTCATATCGTCTTCTAAATTTATTCCCTTAGTCTCTGGCAAAACATAACTAGCGCCAATACCTAAGAATGATATTGTGGAGAATATTAAAGATGGCATCCAATGAGGACCGAGATTTGCTATAAAAGGCGCAATCATAGCTCCGACCTTAGCTCCCGAAGACCCCATACCATAAGCCATGTTCCTTAATGGAGTAGGAAACAATTCTGAGACCCAAACATAGGCTACGTTGCAAGTAATATTAACTGCCCATAGTCCGATGATTCCCAAAGTTAAAGCAGCCCAGTGATCTTTTTTAGTGAAGATCAGCAGTAACATAGTCACACCAGTAATCCCTAAATTGCTTATCATGGTTGCCTTTCTACCATAAACTTTGTTCAGCCATGTTGCGACGAAGCAGGCGGGTAACTGAAATAAAAGAAAATGGTTTAATCCTTTCATATTTAGAAAATCCCTGCTATGTAGTCATTGCCACTATTGCATTGCTGATATACCTGAATCAAGCCCATAACTATCACAGAGAGAAATACGCTCGATCCCAAAAACGTACAGTACTGGTTGATGCCAAAGAAGCACATTCCGTGGGTGACCCATATGAAAATTACTGCTAGTGTTCTAATCGATATTTTCTTTGACTTGAACAAATCTAAATACGTAGCCGTAGTGTTATTTTTTTCTTTTGATTCCATTGTCATTTTTCTGTTAGTATTTTCTTCTACAGCAGCAGCATTCAAATTGTTACTGAAAGACAATCATAATTTCATTAATTAATACAATAAGTTTATGACCCAAAGGCCATACAGCTATAGTATGCTTAATTAGTATAGTTAGTATGCTTAATTTGTTTGCGTCTTTCCCGCAGTCCGACTGACATCCCAAAGTTAAGGAAATACAGTAAATTTTTACGCTGCACCCTTTCTTACCAGACGGGATTAGGTTTTCAGTACTTTAGACTCAAATAAGAAAAAAATATATAGGTATATGTACCGGGTTTTATCTCTTTATTTTCGGATACTAGAGAAACTAATATGGCATCATAAGGACCTTTTTTAAATAAGAAATATTTACCACGTGACAGCTTTCGCCATAATCATCCTTGCTTTATCAACTTGTCCCGTCGACATCAGCCATCTTGGGGATTCCGGCAACAACATCTGGATGAGCATCAAAAGAGCTGATACAGCGCTGATGGACAGCAGGTAAATCCTCCAGGTCGGTGAGAAGTTAGCGAATGCGACCAGAGAAGCTTCGGCGATGCCGTCGGGCAAGGAAATACAGGCACCTGTAGGTAGACAATTTTAGCGTTTACTGTAAGGGCCGAAAGAATAAACAAAATGATATGGCCGCGTTTCGACCAGAGATGTGCGAGGATGAGTTGTAGGGTATTCCCTACAACTGGGATGTGTTTGTTAAGAAACAATATAATACATGTATAGATACAACATTTTAACAAATTCTAATCAGTTCAATCTAAACTTAGAAAAGACAGGATATTTTAGTTTTACTGAATTCACTGATGCCAAAATTTTGACACAAGAAGATAAATTCAAATTTAAAGTTCAAAATCATGATCCCCAGCTCTTGAATGTAGGTGCAGTCACTAATTAATAAAGACAGAAAAATGGACAACTGCCGTTAAAAAAGCGTGAATATCTTTCTAGTTTATACATTATAAAAAAAATATGAACCTGCTAGCTCTCGACGTCGAGCGCCAACCACCTCCAGAACCATCACAATGGCGACAATCATCTGTCCGCCCGTGGCCACCCCCATGAGGAACCGCAGGGCACAGAACGTCCAGTAGTCGGGCGCGAAGCTGGAGCCGAACATGAGGACCACCACGAGGCAAGCTGAGGATATTATAGCTCGGCTGCGGCCGAATCTGAAAATAAATTAATCGATCAGTCAATCAAAGAAAAACAAAGAAAAGGGTTTTTTGTTAATGTGAGGAGCTATCCCGTTGTCTGTCTGTTACCTCTTCACTCGTAAACAGCTGACTTTTATTTCACGGCAATGATCCTCACACAGATGAAGTCACAAATTAGTAAAAAATAATTACCGCGTTCATATGTCCTCTCTTAGTTACATTTTACATTACCTGTCAGAGATCCATCCGAATAACCAAACACCGAACAGCAAGCCAAACATGAGTATAGTCTGTGTAAAACTGGCCATCCAGGCTCTTTCACAAATAAGTCCAAACTCCTCCACAAAACCTTTCACAAAAAGCCCTTCTTCAAACTCGTACTGGACACAGTTATCATAGCACATGGAAGGAGTAACATTCACTAATTGAGACCCGTTGAATTCAACACAAGTGAAGCGTTTGTCATATGTCAAGAACATTATATTTAACATGTTCCACATGGCGAGAAATCTCGTCAAAGAAGCGAGGATGCAAACTTTGGCCTGCCACGCACCAAAAGCACCAATCGTCTTCTCGAGATAGTCTTCACTATCCCCACTTATTTCGACATCTTTCTTAGGCTTTTCCGCGTCCATATTGTACACTTTAACACTTGTTGTTTCTAATGCAACTAAATAAGATGCTTTGCTCTCGTCGGCTGCAGTTAGAATAATAATTCCAGGACTCATTAGTTTTGAGCGCAAATTTTGCGAAGTCAATGTTGAAGAGGTACTTAAGTACTTATGCTCACAATAAACACTTAATGATCCGCGACAGACAATAATGATGTGGAAAACAGGCGATGCCGAGTCTTGGTCAAGGTGAACCTTACAAACGAAAATAACAGATGGGTTTAATTAATGGTTGGTTGGACTAGATCAAGTTTAATATTAGAAGCATCTAAGTCTGCGTGTGACCTAGATGGTTCTAGATATAGATTCCCGAAAAAAAAATAGGTTATCCGGGTCATACAAAGCAATTAGGTTCGTTTAGGTAGACATGCTGAACGTTAAAGGTACTGTTAGGAATCGACTACACCAGCATTTACTACTATACATAGTATTGCAGAGCAATATTAATGCCGACTACGTTGCTGTCGCAAAAGCTTAAAGAATTATTTTATACGTAACCAAATTTTCTGATTGAACCCTAATACGTAAAAGACGTTCTCTTTTTCTAACTTTTTGCACATAGATTTTAAACTATGTCCACATCAGACAATTTTTGTTTTAAAATCTGTGTACCTACTGTGAAACACAGACACTCACAGATTAATATCACATCCTTATGAAAAAATTCTCGACTAATATTTTTTTCTTCTTCAGCTCTTGCGAATATACCGTACCTTAAAAAGGGACTTTATTTTTATCGGATCTGAATTTTCTTCAAAGTTCATTCATTCATTACCAGCTGTCGCCATCAAAACCCTGACGTGCCGTCGAAGCGCAAATTAACGGTGTTTGTTATTCACTTTTCTTTCACGTATTGGGGATCCACAGGATCCTGACAGTAATAATTTTAATCGGCGTAGCAATTTTCTTCAAATCCATGACTTCAAAATATTCCTAAATCTAGATTTACGAAAATAGTAACTGTTACAATTACAATGTTATTAGTTCTTCAGTGCAAAATTATTTTATGGAAGGAAGCGATTCAAATTTACATATATACCTACTCGTATTTGGGTTATTTCAGTAGGTACGGTCGAACGAAAGTATTAAAATTTATAACCCATTTCGTACGGTACGAATCGTACCTTGTCACAGTGCCAATCAATATGAAAGTCGCTAGAGACCTAATACTGTTGTCACTGAGACAAGATACAAAATGGGTCATAAATAACTTTCAATTGTACATATCCCTGATCTTAGGTTTATTACTTAATCATTAATTTTAATGCTATGCTCAGAGAAAGGAAAAATAGAAGAGATGAGTTTGTCGTTGTTTCTGCGTATTCTGTATCATGTTTGTGTTTCTTTAATAGGTAGGTAGGTAAGGTACCTACCTATTAAATTCGTCAACTCTTTCTTGTAGGTACAAGAAAGAGTTGACAATTACCTTACGTTCGCAAACAAGATGTAAATGCTCTTACTTCAGTATAAAATGAAACAAAGTTTTGAGAAACCTGACAGTACAAAATAAACTGAATATTTGTACGGAACCCCGCTTTAAATGTAATATCCAGCTTAAAATATTTAATATTCCGATGAAGAAAAATGGATAGATGCGACCCTCGCGTCGCGGATTTTTAGAAGAGTTTTAATCAGTTGTCAAGCGATTTACAAATTAAACAGGGCCGTGTTATGAAGAAATATGGCGGCAGGCGCAGCACGTTTCCACTGGCTAGTTAAATACGGGTATTGTTTTTCGTATAATAACATTCCTGAGACAACTTGATAAGATTTTCTAAGTTCAAATTGTTATATTCAAGTCATCTACAATGTGTTCAAAAGAAGGGATCGTTCCCAATACTTAGACTTGTGAGAGTGAGAGAAGTGTAAGGTGCATGGGGTCTCCTCAAGCAGGGTAATTTTTATAATGACAAATATGTATCTACTAAACTGGAAGCACTTGCTACTGTAGCAACAGTAAGCAAACCTCGTATACTCTTTATTCTTTAAATAAATACAAGTATAAGTTTACAGCTCTAGATATGCCAAAACACTATGTGTATGTATATGTCCAAAAGCCATCGCCAACTTTACTCTAGGTACCTAGAGGGGGGAGATACGTGATTTTACGATTTATTTAAGAGCTTTGCCATTATATACGTTCAAAATAGTGCTAAGGTCAGACCAAGAATAGTCTGCAGCGGATTTGATAGCCCACGCAGTGAAAGTGTTATTTTAAACGTCAAACTTCTATGAAATTATGACGTATAAATGACACTTGCACTGCGTGGGCTATCAAATCCGCTGCAGACTTTTTTTGGTCCGACTCTATCTACAAGTGTCAAAGCTTGATTCTCAAAAAAAATTGAGTTCCGAGGTTTGCGACTTTAGCCGGCCTAATATTATTAATTTACATTATTACAAGATCTAACTTTGACGTCAGTCAACTTATCGTGCGTCAACGGAAACGCGTCTCAAAGAAATACAGGCGGTCTTCACAAAAAGCTCGCAAATTTCGTCATCAATTATCATTATTACAGGCGGTGGCGGTGACGGCCGTAATTGGGATTACAAATGGCGTCTCTCTACTCGTCGCTGGATGATTCAATAAGGACGTAATTGATTTTATTTTTTGATCTTTGAGAGTTGGTTTGTATTTTTGATCACGCCAATGCATCAGAGCGAGCGAGATGAACTGTGATCGAGTTCACGCAGTGCTAACGTCAAATGTCAAGTGATGGTAGCCGTAAAGGTAACTTCTTTGTGATCGGATGTTACAGAGGAGTCATACCATACTTCTAATACTTATATATTTTAAAGGTTAACTGGAAGAGATCCCTTAAAGGGATAAGTTTGCCTTTGTACTAATGACGAATGTTATTTTTCCTGTTTTGTTTTGTTTTTTGTACAATAAAGTGTTTTACTACTACTACTACTATATATGTTAAAAAAATTCGGTATTTGATGGCAGATGAAGCTCCCGATGGTGATACTCGTAACAGTACGAATGGACAGATGGACAAATGTTTCTTTTTCATTCATAAATTCAGAATAACTCGATGGATAAAGCTTGGCTTTGAACCGACGCCCTTGGTATACCTACAGTTTCCCACTTAGTTACCGCTCATGTAGCTACAGTATGTAATTTTTTTAAATTACTTTTTACATTGATAATTAAATCAGAATATATACTATACGTAGGTAAAAAAACAACACAACACAAAAAACAAAAACATAACACAAGTCTGGCTATTACACATATATCAAAACTTGCAATTAATCAAGACAGTTATCAGAAGTGCAAATAACAGTTAATTTTAACCGAGACAATAACCGTTAAATTAACGCGAGGTGTCGGCGTTAATAACGCAGATAACGTCAAGTATAATTGTGACAGATTGTTATTAACGTTTATTGCTTGTGTGGAACAGACATACATACATACATATAGGTCAAAGGAGATAAAAGAAATTGAAGAACTAATTAGGAGGAAATAAATTAAATGGGACGGATAAAAACTGATGCAGGTGGTATTAAACTGAATCCCCTTTAATTGTCACAACTCGAGTCCAATGAATATGCGACTTAGTAAGGTTAAGAAATAACCACGAGAGTATCATCCAGGCATACAAAATTCTTATGCAGGTGTCCGTAGGTTCAGAGAGCGGAGAATTTGAAAAATCGTACTGCTTTTGACGTAATCGTATCACTATGATCACAATTTAATTGACAAGGATTTTCTCTAGTTACTTCATCGGTACGAAACCTGATTTTTTGACTTACGCTCTATATAAGCTAAAAATATGAAAATAGTTTCTAAATATGCGCAATTTTATTTTTATGTGAAGGGAATTCATCGATTACTTTTTTTGTTAAAACTTACAACAACTATGTATGTTAGTAGGTAAGTATAAAAATAATTTTGTCATGTCTAAGTAAAGACGATTAACGCCACAAGTACAAGTATTACGCAGCAGACATGTATTATATTTTATCATTATATTCTAAGTGTTGTTTAGTCCCACCCTCCTTGCTAATTCGTCCACCAGATGAAAAGTTAAGCTATTAAGCCCCCAGTTTTTGCACTCTTAATCTCACAAGACAAATTGTTACCTCTCAAGAATTAATTTCGGAACACCCCTCGTCTCTCATCGTTACTTCTTTAATGTTTTAAAAATAACGTTTTTCTTCAATTAGCCTTTGATGTCCAACTGTTGTTATTAAAATGTTTGATTTATTAATGCTTGAGTACCTCTTGATTGCTTTGCGAATGCGAAATAAAAAGCAAACAATAGGTATAAACAATCTTTAGTTAAAGTTACATGTATTTTTTTTAAAACCAATATCCATGTATTTAAGTATTCATTTATATATATCTATTAAATATGTATATCGATGGTCTAGTACCCACCACACAAGGCTTTGGTATTGAGCTTATCTAGTCCCACGATTTCTGTTAGATTGTCCCATAATATTTATTAATTATTGATATTACAGAAGGGGACGTATCGTCACGGATGGCATAAAGCGCATGCAAAAAGGCTGTACCTAATCCTTTCAAATACTTGTTATCAGTGTTATCCCACAAGAAGTCAAGGTTATTTACAGCACTTCGTGGTCATAATATAATATTAAGATAATGGCATGCTTACCAAAAGTTTGCCGTCACTGGCCAAAAAGATAACCCCAAAACACGGGCCCGAAATGTTCTCAACAAATTATCCGAAGTAGACTCTTAAAGTGGATTCTAGGCATTTTTTGGGTGTATTTGCGGGCCATAATTCAGAAATATCGCGACCCTGCGCCATTAAGCTGAGAAACGGCCGCGGGACAGATTCATAAAAGTCGGGGGAAACTAATCTTAGGTCAAATGGTTCGTGAAACTTTCTGGCGTTATGGTCTAGAGGGTAGAACAAACTGACCCTATTCGTCAAACCAAACATATGTATATTATTATGACTTTTTATTTATTTTCGTATACCACAATGACAAAAAAGAGACGTGAGAAGAGAGTACGACCGGACTGGACTCAAATTTATAAAAGCTCAAGTTACAATTTTATAAAAAAATTTTTTTGTAATATCTATGATAATTTCATATAAGACGCTTCTTGCTTGGTCACCTATGAGCAGCTTTTTCGCCGGGGTTGCACATAGTGAGTTTAAGGTACCGTTCGGATTCAGACTACACCAGACTGCTGTAGTATTGCAGCGCAACTTTACTGCATTACAGCCGCATACGTCAAAATCGATGTTGTATCCAGAATTCTTGACATATGCGGCAGCAATGCAGTCAGCAGTAACGTTGCTATTCACTTGCAATACTTACTGCTGTAGTAATGCTGGCGGTGCTGGTCTGAATCCAAACGGTACCTTCAGACATACATTTTTAACTTGTAGCTTAATAAAATCGGGCCGTGGTAGTAATAAAAAACTGCAGCACGGTAGTCTTATAGCTACAACCTAAAATTTCAGGCCGAATTTTATTGAAATTCGCCGTGAATTTCAATGAAAAAAAGGAAAGTCGTAAACTAAACATAAAACGTTCAGAGGCGCCATTTAAAATGCAGATTCTAGCCATTCTCATAACCGTTCCTTACCTAAAACCGTCCGACAGAGATAATAACTCTTTTTTTTTCAAACCACCTAAAAGTCCGTTAGCAGCGTTGCTACTCCGCGCGCAATAACTTACAATTTTCACTGACACAGAATGGCGACGCGCAATTCAAAATGGCCGCCCCCGAGCATTTTAAAAAACACTCTTTAATAAAATCTTCTTACGGAAAGGGCTGCCGTGTTTGTTATTCATAGGATTGGATACTTTAAGGAAGGTTTTATTTTGAAGGAAGGATATTTAAGGAAGGAAGGAAGGATATTTAAGGGATTTCAGAAGGTTGCAAATGCGTAGTGTGGATGATGTTGGGTGGAAATGTTATAAAGTTGAGAACGTGAGTTGCTTATTTTAATTTAAAGCTAAGGATGAGTTTCTAGACTTATAATAATAAAATCTCAAACGTTTGTCTTGAATTCAAGTGACTTCTGGAATATAAATATACATATTTAATATTTATCGTCTATAGTCTGATGAGCCGTCTTCTAAAGAAATCACATTTTTATGGAATAAAAGAAAAAAATCAGAAGTATTTGCCTCGGGCGATGCTCAAATTGGCAGCTATCGCTACGACGACGAAACGCTTTGTGTCGTCCTATCACTCTTCCATATTAGTGCGAAAGTGACAGAAGTTGCGTTTCGGTCGTTACGGAGCGAAGTCGACTCTGGCTTCTAGTTATTCATTCATTTAATCTTAAAACTTAAAAAGTAGTAGTAGTAGTAGTAGTAGTAGTAATCACTTTATTGTACACAACACAGGTCTACTGCAAAAGTCTAAAGGTAGTAGACAAGAAAGAGAAGAAGGTGGTAGAAAGGTAGTGTAGGTCTAAAGTTTACTGCATACTTAATTTTAACTAACACAAGGTATCAATCAACACGTTAATCATTTCTAGTGTGGGTAGGAACTGGAATCTTATCTAAATTTGTTTGTAAAATAATTGAGAGTTCTCTGAAAAAGAACTTTATCTCAGCCATAAGACGTCCACTGCTGAACATAGGCTGAACTGAAAAGAACTTAAGTCTACAAAAGACTCGGATCTCTATACAACTAAAAGAACTCAAGTTTCAACTACTTTATTATTAGAATCTTAAAAACTAAGTCAAATTTTAAAGCAGAGTATTCAAAGGACTCTAGTCTTAACCATCACCAAAGAGAATTTGAAATAGAGAGTTACTGTCATGGTAAATTATGTAGCTACAGTACATTTACTGCCATCTTTCGACAGACGAAAACTGTTAGAACGCCATTTGATCATTACGATTATTCTTTCACTGATATGTGTTAACTTGTTAAATATTAATGTTAACGCTAAATAAGTTAACACGTATCAGTGAAAGAATAATTATCAAAGTCAAATGGCGTTCTAACAGTTTTATGTTCTTTCGAAAGATGGCAGTAAATTTACAGTGGCTACATAATTTACTTTGACAATCCGTCTCTATACACTCTATTCTCTTTGTCACCACTAATCCCTTCTGCACCAAATCACCTTCCTGCTCGTTTCGAAAAACAAGAAAACAACATAATTGTGCGGTATAAATGTCGAATATGATTGGTGCCCGCTCAGGACCCCTATTCGACAAGCGACGTTTGACGTATCGTGTTGATCTCCCGTTGATGTGGGAAAAATCATAAGTTCTCGAATACGTACAATGTCAAAATTTTACATTAACAATCCACAGTTAGGGTGACAAGCAAACTAAACCGAACCACCCTTTGTTTAGAGTTGAGTTTTGGTTGTACCAAATGATATTATCCACCGTTGATGGAATCAACACTCATTATGCGATAAAATCAACTGTTGATTTGACGTGGATGCGAAATCTGACAGTTGTACATGTCGAATTTGGCCCCAGGTTTAGCATGATAATCGTCGATTACCATAAAATCACTCCTGAGCTGCTCGACTAATAGCAGGCATTTGACTTGCAAATACGAGGCGAATCTTGAAACAGGCTTGAGGAAGTGGTTCCGTCCATAATCTCATTTTCGACGTTATAAAGTTATAAAAATAACATTTTTTTAAATACAATGCCGGTGGCAAATATGTAAACATACGGGCCGTCTAATGGTAAACGGTTGCCGTAGCCTATGGGCGCCTGCTGCAACTCCAGATGTGTTACATGCGCGTTGCCGACCCTAACACCCGGCACCGTCACTGACCTTACTCACCGGCCCGGCAGGAACACAACATTCCGTCATAGGGACATTCCGCGAACACGGCCATTTTTTTTTAACAAGCTTTTATTAGGTCGACCTGTATGTAACTAACTATGTAATGGAATCTAAGGTAGCTAATTTAACCATCTTCCAAGGATCGTAGCGTCATGAAAATTGGCAGCTGTATGTAGTTTTGATGACATTACAATAATATGGTACTGTCGAACTGATCTGATGATGGAGACAGGAGGTGACCATGAACTTTCGACCTGTATGTAACTATAACTATGTAATGGAATCTAAGGTAGCTAATTTAACCATCTTCCAAGGATCGTAGCCTCATGAAAGTTGGCAGCTGTATGTAGTTCTGGTGACAATACAATAATATGGTACTGTCGAACTGATCTGATGATGGAGACAGGAGGTGGCCATAGGAACTCTGTGATGAAACAACGCAACCTAATTGTGTTAGGAGTTTTTAGAATTGTCTCGATGAGTATTAGTTGTCTGTCGTAAGAAAAGTACAGTCAGCGATAAAAGCTTGTACCAAAAATGAAATTTTTGCCAAAAACTTATTTCAAACGATAGTACACAGTTGATAATTTTATCTACAAAGCAGCGATTGCTTTTAGTTTCAGCAGTCAAAAGCAGATTGTTTTTTTTCACTACGGTTGGAAATAAAAGAAATATACGCTCGTATACGGAATTGTCCCTATGAAGGAATTGGCCGCATTGACTTCAAATACAATCGCTTTGACTGCGTTTCAGATATGGATAGTTCTATGCAAGATGTGTCGAGTAAATTTATTAAAAAAGTATACTTTCACGGAACTCTAACCCGACCTCTGATTCGGGTCGTGTCGCCGCATAATCTCGCATAATCCATGCAGATCGTATGCGATATCAATTACCCACAACACGATCATTCTTTTGTCTCCCGCGCATACATTAGCGTCGGTGGAGGGGTCGCTCGCGAGCCCTTATCCGATGATGCATAGCTAGAAATATGTATAGAGTCTGTGCGGAAAGAGAAGAGTTGTGGAATGTATTGAGTCCCATACATTCCACGACTCTTCTCTTTCCGCACAGACTCTATACAGATCTTCAATCGTTAGGATTATTTATATGCACACTGCCCGATTCTAACTTTAAGATACGTCAAATATTACGTCTAGATATGGTACGGAACCCTTCATGCGCGAGTCCGACTCGCACTTGGCGGGTTTTTACATGTAGAACTGATAATAGATCTGCTCATGGGCAAGAATAGTACATTATTGTCGAGGCTCGGAAGTAGCTACTTGCAGGCTGAGGATTCGTTTTAAACGGACGACCTTGGGAGTCCGTTTAATTGAATCCGAAGCCAGCAAGTAGCCTTCCAGCCGAGTCATATATAGTGCTTTTCTCAAAAATGGTGCAAGAAATATAAATATCATAGAAATATTTTACAAAACCAACGTTCTTACGTATATATTTTCACAGAAAAAGCCCTTGCCGCCTTTTTATTTTTTTAATAAAAAAATAGAAGTGTATTTTTCTGCCGAAAATACGCCAACCTATTTGAGACAACTAAATAGTCGCGGTACTAATCATCTGTTTGGCTGTTTAATGGGCCTGTGCCTTCATTTGATATGGCCATTTCAAATCTTAAAAAGTTTGGAACTCGACAAATAATGGAATTTGTATGCAACATTGCAGTCCCAAAATCGAGACTGCAATGTTTTTAACTTTTTAATTTTTGACTGACCATAAACTACGCGCTTCGCGACCTATTTTTTAGACGGCAAAGTCGACTTTGCCGTCCATTTTTGAGAAAAAGAATTTTAAATGACACACAACATTATTACGCCACTAGCCACCCCATCGAGTCCGCTTAACAAAACCGGAAAATATCAGATAGACACATTGTCCCCATTGTTATCCTACACGCACTTCATCAAATACCTACGACCCAGTTTAAAATGACCCCTCAATTCATAACAATGATGTGAAACAAGAGATCAGGTTAAGGCTGGTCTTCATGAAACGATGTGATCTAATCCCTGACCGAATCGAATTAACGTTATCCGACACCTTATTGTCAACTGTCACAGTCCATACCACATTAAATTTACCGTTAATTTGAAAAATTTGTTCGATTTTCAACTGTTTAAATAAAGAGATTAGGTCGTTTTGCTGAATTTGGACGGTAAATTCAAGTTGGTATTCATGCAAAGCTGCGGCGCTGCGGACAGCGTGAGCGGTAGAATATAAAATTGAAAAAGACTTTTCAACAAAAACGTTTTTCTGGAATTTTATACTTTATAACTATCACAATAAGACTGAATATGGTATTCGGTAGTTTGGTAGTTACTGTGTTTTATATTTTTATAGCTGTCACATTGTTGTTATTATAGATTAGTTGTGTACAAATAAGATTTGGCCCCACTGTTTGGTAGTTGCGCAAAATAGATGTTTCTTTTATTAGCTCCGATTACAGGGTTTACGGGCGTGTTTTTGAAAATAATACATTCTAAAATTTCTAAACAGCCATGGAAGAATTGTCATCGTACATTTGTAAATCTACTTCAGCTGCTCCGTTTTTTTTCCATTCGTTGAAATGGATTATGCGATGTTTATGCCATTATTGTTTCCACCTAGTCGCGATTCTACACAATATGAATTCCACGCAGCTGAAGTTTATCACGAGCGTTATTCTTCACAGTCATTATTTCAACACAGTCTTGATTCTACCTAGTAGCGATTCTACACAATATTTATTCCACACATCTGCAGTTTATCACATGCGTTATTCCTCACAGTCATTATTTCAACACAATCTTGATTCTACCTAGTAGTGATTCTACACAATATTTATTCCACACATCTGCAGTTTATCACATGCGTTATTCCTCACAGTCATTATTTCAACACAATCTTGATTCTACCTAGTAGTGATTCTACACAATATTTATTCCACACATCTGCATTTTATCACACACAAATATATTACTATACAATCGTCGCAACTCTTATTAATGTGGTTCTACACAACTCCGAATGCAACCTTCTCGTTTGCCGTGACGTGTTTTGCTTGGCGCCATTGCTGATGCTAAGAGAAGTGTCGGTCGGCCGATGCTACGGCATAAGGACTGCGTCAAGCGAGACATGAACTCCTTCAACATCCCGGTTCATAAATGGGAGGAGCTTGCTGCGGACAGAGATAAGTGGCGCAAACTGGTGTTCGATGGTCGTAAAATCCACGATGACGCTTGGTTTAAGACACTGGCAAGTAAGCGAGCCAAGCGTCATCAGCCCGACATGTGTTCGCCACGGGCACACTACACCTGCCAGTTTTGCGGTCGTGGTTGCCGCTCCCGTATTGGCTTATACAGCCATGAAAAACGTTGTCGCCCTGCCTGACACTGTTTGTATAGTCTGCAATAGACTGAAAGGCCTATGATGATGATGATGACACAACTCCATTTATTTTTTGTATTTGCTGGGTGAGAAGTATTAGATGGAGGCAATACGGACAATATTACCTATCCACGGATATCAGTAAAAAGCAGATCAGCTCTACTAAGTTGAACGTTTTTATACTTTCGATCTATTCTCACTAACGTACTTATAAGTAAGTAAGAAAGAGATAGACACTATGCTGTCGCACAGGTCTTCACCTGTAATCGTCCCAGTTATTCACGAAAACGTAGCGATTTTTTTTAAGAAAGGTTACCCTGGGGTACGTGGCGAAAGTTATACACGGTGTATCAGGAGGAAACCGAATAACTTTAACAGCACATTCCTGAGGTTATTAGAAGCTAAAACTGTTATATACATTTTTGTAAAAAATAAAAACAAAACTGTCATTTTTGCATATTTCTTTGTAAAACCAATACAGTGGCGTATCGTAAGAAACAAAAACTTAAAACGCGAAATCAAAGATTTTATTTTCTAAAGCAGATGAGTTTCATGAGTGATATCTGTCTTTTCGAGATTCTGTAATAGTAACTCCTAGACCCTAGTATCCTAGGACCCGGGTATGTCCTGAAACTACGTCCAAGACCACCGGTGGACGGGCAGCAGCGTCCCTCAAATTCGGTGTACTCGACTGCGATCGCCAACCCGCCTGCCAAGCGTGGCGATTATGGCATTCACCCCCCATCATGCAGAGCACAATAAAACCACGGCCCCGAGGTTCCGGCGACCCCCGGTGCTCTGGCTATGGTAGCGGTCAGGGCATTAGCGGGGTCAGGGGTGCTAAGAATCTCCGGCAAAGATCCGGCTACCCACCCCGACGACGACTGGCCCTGGTAACACACAACATACGCACTATGAGGACTGACGAAAAGATCTGCGAGCTGGAAGAGGAACTGAGCAGGTTACACTGGGACATTGTAGGGTTATGCGAAGTCCGTAGAGAGGGGGAGGACACGACAACCCTGAAGTCTGGTAACTTGCTCTACCACCGGGAGGGCGACCAACAGTCCCAAGGTGGTGTCGGGTTTCTCGTTCACAAGTCCCTCATAAACAACATAATAACCATCGACAGTGTGTCGAGCAGGGTCGTATACCTAATACTCAGAATATCCAAAAGATATTCGCTGAAGGTCATTCAGGTATACGCACCGACCTCGTCACACTCCGATGATGAAGTAGTAGAGGCTATGTATGAGGACGTAAGTAGGGCCATACATACTTCTAAAACCTACTTTACTGTTGTTATGGGGGACTTCAACGCAAAGTTGGGCAAGAGAAGCGGTGATGAGTTGAGAGTGGGGCAATTTGGGTATGGGCAGCGGAACCCCAGGGGTCAGAGGCTGGCCGACTTTCTGGAGAGAGAGGAACTCTTCGTGATGAACTCTTTCTTCCAGAAGCCGCCTCACAGGAAATGGACCTGGATGAGTCCTGACGGTGCCACGAGAAACGAGATAGACTTCATCATGACCGACAAGAAACGGATATTCAGCGATGTCTCTGTGATCAACAGGGTAAAGACCGGTAGTGATCACCGAATCGTAAGAGGCTCACTGAATATCAATATTAAACTTGAAAGGTCCAGCCTGATGAAGTCTACGCTCCGACCTAATCGAGCCCATGTTCAAGACCCCAAAAGCTTTCAACTCGAGCTCTCTAACCGCTTTGCTTGCCTAGAGAACTTGGCTTCAGTGGACGAAATCAACGACGGGCTAGTGGAAACTGTCCACATAGTAGGGTCTAAGTTTTTTAGACCCCGCCGTAAAGATAGACCTCAGAAATTGACCGAGCAAACCTTAAACCTCATGGCTGAACGACGCTCGCTACAGTTGCAGTCTCCCGATGATATATATAGATATTTGTGTGTGATAAACTGCAGATGTGTGGAATAAATATTGTGTAGAATCACTACTAGGTAGAATCAAGATTGTGTTGAAATAATGACTGTGAGGAATAACGCATGTGATAAACTGCAGATGTGTGGAATAAATATTGTGTAGAATCACTACTAGGTAGAATCAAGATTGTGTTGAAATAATGACTGTGAGGAATAACGCATGTGATAAACTGCAGATGTGTGGAATAAATATTGTGTAGAATCGCTACTAGGTAGAATCAAGACTGTGTTGAAATAATGACTGTGAAGAATAACGCTCGTGATAAACTTCAGCTGCGTGGAATTCATATTGTGTAGAATCGCGACTAGGTGGAAACAATAATGGCATAAACATCGCATAATCCGTTGAAATGATCTTTGCGTGAGGACCTGTTCCAAAAAGATTTGATAAATTTTTGAAAATTTGAGGAATAGGTTGACTTGATGCCTGAGCGAATCAACTATTACACCAACACTTTTCACGTTATTGGCGTTATCAAAAATGTTTCTGGAAGTCTGGAGTTACGAAGAAATTACCTTTTCAATTGAATGTCTACATTTTAGACCTATCAGAGCAAGTACCTTGTCTGACTTGATCCCTGAGCGAATCCACTCTTAGACCGACACTTTTCACGTCTCTGGCGATGGCGTTACTAAAGATGTGTCTGGAAGTGTGGAGTTACGAAGATTTTTTGAATTTAATATTTGTCTACATTTTAGATAGGTATATCATAGCAAATGCCTTGTTTTAATTTAACGTATGCTTCGAAGTTTAAAATGTTACGAGTATAATAAGTACTTATGTCAGTTTCAAAGTTGATTCACCCACTTAATTACTTATGAAACTTATCACAATATTGAAGCAGACGCCAGTTTTTACGAGACTTATAATTTAATATTTCTGATTATTAATACTGTTTTAGGTACCTACCTACTTTAAAAAAATCACTAACACAATGTACTTATGGAGCTCTGGCTTATTTCTTTTATAACATTTTTAACTAGCTGTTGCCCGCGACTTCGTCCGCGTGGTATGTTATCTTCAACATTTTACATCTTTTGTACCTATAATTTTCATATCCAAGCAATGTTGAAATGACTTTTCTTTTTTAGCAAGTTTTAAGTCAAGTGGATTTGATGTTGATTGCTGAAATTACTTTTCTTGTATTCTAATAATAGGTATGTACTTACCTATGCCCTTATACAAAGATTCAAGTACCCGAAGACGAACTTTCATTTCTTAGGGGTTGAAATTTCAAAAATGTTGCAATGACTTTTTTTTATAATCGGCTATTATGCCTTTCTAAGAAGTTTCAAAGCATTTGTAATGGATTCAAACTTGCAACCCCTTTTTAACCCTGTTAGGGGATGAATTTTACAAAACGCTGAAATTACTCTTATTGTCTTTTAATAATAACCTCAAATACAAAGAATTCAGTCCAGCGCTCGAAAAAATTTTTGATATCCATACAAACTTTCAACCCCTTTTTCACCACCTCAGGGGATGAAATTTTAAAAACGCTGAAATTAGTTTTCTTGTATTTTAATAATTTATCTTTTTACGAAGTTTCAAATTCCTAGCTTAAAAGAAATCTTGAACACCATACAAACTTTCATCCCCTTTTTAACCCCCTTAGGGGTTGAATGTCTCAAAATCGCTTCTTATCTCTTGTACACTTTATAAATTTAATCTGGTGTGAAAATTTCAACTTTCTACCTTTTGTAGTTTCGGCTCTGCGTTGATGAATCAGTCAGTCAGGACACTTGCATTTATATATATAGATTAACTGAAACATAATTCTAATTCAAAAATGTAGTTCACGTATTATTTTTCGTTAGCGTATACGCTACTACGCAGTTAATTAAAAATGTTATAAAAGAAATAAGCCAGAGCTCCATAAGTACATTGTGTTAGTGATTTTTTTAAAGTAGGTAGGTACCTAAAACAGTATTAATAATATAATTCCATTTGACAATAGTAAGCAGCCTAATCACGGCACAATAGAAATATAAACCACAGTTATGAACTAGCGAGATCAAATCAAGATCGACCCGATACGGCAACAAGCCTATTAAGGTATGAAGTACCCACCAATCAAACAAAAAACAACCAAATTACTTACCATTAAGATTGAAATTGGATTGTGTTGACATTTACAGAATTATGAATAGAAAATAAAAAATATCAATCAAAATGGAACCTTATCTCGATCGCATAATGTTCAAACTCGTTTGGATGCACGAAATGTTTAGGGTTGTGCACGCAATAACAAATCCGTCAGGGCGCGTCACAGGGCTGTCAAAAGGTGGCATTCAAGCGCGTAATTAGGTCTCGACAATGAGATTTTTTCACAATGGAGCGGGGTCCTTAATCCGTCGCTCGGGGTGTTTTTGCGGTTGTTTGTACATATGAGAACGCAGTGTTTAGCTTGTTAGTAATTGTAGCGGCGTAGAAGAGGGCGTTTTCATAAAAAAAATGTTTTATTTTTAGATTGTTCTGTAGTATTTCTACCAGAGGGCTGGCCAATATTTTGCCCAGCGGATGAGCTTTGCAATCCAATGCTGATCCGCTGAACGGGGCAATGCAGCCAGCCTTCTGGGCACCCTACTGAGAGACTACGACTTAGGTATTTTTTTTATTTTAAATATATTTTTAATTTAAGTATTTTATTATGTTTTAAAAATATTAATAAATAACATTTAACAACAAAGAAGACGAACAATGACAAACCCCAATATGACACAACATCTTAAAATCCGTCAAAGTCATAAGTAGCTGATCATGATAATACCGCTTCTCAATTTTCTGACAATTCTCAGCTGCCTCAATACCAACTCAACTTATGGTAACATTCCATTTCTAACCGCAGCTGCACTACCGGTACTGAACGCGTTGCTGTAATTGTCAACCCACCAAAAACATTCTGTAAAAAACTAGCCAAGTCTCGATGGAGCTGCTTGTTTATCTCTAAAAAGTAATGAAATCTAGACAAAGTCGTGCCAAGTCTAAGGTTCCTTACTGCGATTTCTTTATTATTATAGTTAATGTTGTGTGACTTGGCCGTTGAAGGGTACACAAGGGTACAAAACCAGGTGCTCCATGACACCATTGCATCAATTGCCATTGCACCAAAAAGAAGTGTTTGTTTCAGGCTCGCCCATACATAAGTATTATTGAAATATGCAGCTTTATCAAGCCTACAATTGACTGGTTATTGAATCAACGTTTTCCAAGTGGCAATTTTCCATCGTCAATGGGTAGCGGTTCTGGCGACAGATTGGTGCAATGGTGTCATGGAGCACCTGGTTTTGTACCCTTCAACGGCCAAGTCACACAACATTAACTATAATAATAAAGAAATCGCAGTAAGGAACCTTAGACTTGGCACGACTTTGTCTAGATTTCATTACTTTTTAGAGATAAACAAGCAGCTCCATCGAGACTTGGCTAGTTTTTTACAGAATGTTTTTGGTGGGATTTCACTTCTTTTTGTAGAAACGTGGGCATATTGATTTATTTTATTAGATTTTCTTATTTAACACATTTTTTTTCTTTTTAGGAGTAGTTTTTTGTATGCACATATCATAACTAAACATATCTTCATTCATACTCACATCGTACATCGTAGTGTACCTTTACTTTACTTTACCTACTATTTGTAGGAACTGCAACAGTAACTTTGTAATATCATATATTTATATGGGATTACAAACTTACTTATGCAGTTCTTAGATCTTTAAAACGTGACTGATATTGCAATATTTTTAGGTTTTCCCTTTATGTGGCCATTAAACCCTAACTCTGTGCCAAATTTCAGCTCTCTGAGTTTATGGGAAGTACTAGTTCTATTCTGATGATCATGAGTGAGTGTCATAAATGCGAAACTTTGCTTTCGCTTAACTTCGGAACTAAATGACCTACAGACTTGAAATTTTGGATTTTAAGTATGTGATTATAGCTTACTGGATGACCAAAATTTCTGCGTTCTGGTCTTATCCAGAGGTTCTCAAATAGGGGCCTGAAAATGCGGCGAAATGGTTCCAGTAAAGGATGGTACGGCAGTGTTTGGGCGTTTTCGGAAAAAAATATTTGGGTAAAATATCACTGTCCTACGACTTTGGTATACTTTTTTACTGTCAAATACTGTTTTAAAGTGTACTACATGTATACAAAAATTGTAAAGTGATTTATTATCTGAGTATTTATGGTAAAAAAACTGATTAAATGGTACTTTAAAGTAAAGAAAATGTACAAAAACTGAAGAAAGGGAGATGATTTTTGAGTGTCCCATGCACACTTTGCATACTTTGGATCCAAATATTATATATCTGCCTCCTTCTAGGCCCGAACCTGGTTGTTGTGTGATAAGATCGTACCAGCCAAAATCTATTAAAAACCTTATTTTTTAGCACCTAAAGTAAAAATATGCATTAAAGTTTAATTTATTGTTGTCCTTCAATATCGACGTAGTGGAAATTTCCACCAACGTCACGGAGTTTTTACCAACTTAGTAGCAAAAATCTACTAATATCATACGGATTTTTAGATGATCGTAACATTATGATCCTATAATTACCCGGTGTTTAGGTTTTACAAGGCAATTGGGCTCGAAAAAAGCTAGTGTAGGTTGTGCGTCACGATGTGCAGAAATTTGTTTTCCACAACGAACTCAATTAAACTGAAGATAAGGAGCCAATTATTGACTAAATATTTATGAATTACGTTAGATTATTATGTGTAGTATGATATCAAATAATTATAATTAAGAAAATTCAAACGATCAGACCGCTATTTCGCTTTATTAACCAACCGGCATGCCTACGTCACATCCAAAACGTTACGTGATGTATTAGTGGAACAAAAAAACGTGACGTATGGAATGAAAATGCACGGTTTACATGCCGTCATTTTAAGTTGCCAAAATATAGTAGGTAGAGTGATATTAAAAAGACAAATAATTTTATTCTAGCTATATTCTTCTAACTACTCGACCTACTAGTAATTACTTAGCAAGTTAGCACCAGTGGCGGCTGGACCTAAGAAACGCTGGCAGGCGCAGGTTATGCTTTCGACTGCAGCAGTATTGCAGTACGACAATACTGCTGACTGTAAATGTCAAAAAACTGGGCAGCAACATCTATTTTGATTTTGTAGCAGTATTGCAGTCGGCAGTATTTTCGTGCTGCAATACTGCTGCAGTCGAAAACATAATTACTGCAGGAAATTTTAAAATCTGTTAAGTTAAACTATAATAATAGGTATTAATTACTAAATTATTTAATTTAGTACAACATTGAGTAGGTATTAAAAAAGTAGCTATTTATCCGCACATGTAAACCCGTCATGTAGTTCCTAAACGCGATATTATGGTCCATAACGTCACTTTGTCCTACTGTGGCTGTGATTGATTTTATTAGAATTTATATTAATTATTAGGATAATTGATACTGATTTCGATCTCATTTGCAAGAATAATATATGATAATTATTAAAAACAACTTTTTATAATACCTTTACCTTACGTTTTTTATAAAAAAATGATTGCAAAGCAACAATTAAAACGAAAAATGTGACGTATTGGAAAGACTTCTTTAAATAACTTTATTGTAATACTTAGTATTGCAGTTGTTATTCGTTTTTAGAAAATTAATATTGTTTTGTATTTCAATAAATAAAAACTGGTTCACTTAAAACACTCCGATCTTCACTTAAAACCTGCCTAAAATTTGTAACGTAATGGATCGTCACATTGGCTGTCATTCAGTTTAAAGTGATTTATTAAGAATATAAATAATGTATATAGAAAGAAAGTAACATTTTCATAAAATATATTAATAGTAGATTTAATTCAACCCATTTTTAGTAAAAAAAAATTTTTTTTTGGTGTGTGGAATTCCATTACGTGACGGACTCTAATTCTAAAAACGCCCGTTTGCTTCGCGCTCGACTTGGCGGGGGCACTGCCGTGCCCCCCGATTTCCATAGTAAAATGAACAGTAATGCAGCTGTCGTTGGAAAGGGACTGTCACCTTTACTGACAAGGTGATAAAATGACAGACGTGACATTACTTAAAACATCATTGACATACAACAATCCTACTACAAACTCTTGACAAAACACGAACACAAAATCAGAAAAACCTTACTTATTGTTATTGCAGTATCTACGACTCTTTTACAAAGACATAAAGCACATTTTCGCTTATTACTTTCTTGGTTTCAATACTTTGAGGGCTTTATTCATAGCGTGAAATATATTTTTTTGCAAAGCTCGTGTTACCTTTGGTAGCCAGCTTATGAGGGGCTTACAATACAACCCTCTATTGAATTATTCTGATAAAGGGGACGCAATGGGGTCCTAAACAGTAACATTGAAGTGAATCCATTTAGGTAAAGCAGAGACTCCAGTGCTCGACACAGCTCCAATAAGCGACATTTTTAATCATAATGTTATAGCAATAAAGTTGACGGCACGGTGTCGAATATTGGCTCTTAACTTGTCGATTATTGGGGTACGCGTTATATACGTTTTTATTACAAGCTTTTACTTAGCTTTACCATGTTCTTAAATAATTTGTGTAAGCAAAATTAAACGCCATTCTACAACGCTACAATTTGATTTACAGTCGAAAGTTTCAATTGGATTAATTGGATGGAGTTGGATAGAAACACGGCGAGCTATTCGACTTAATACGTGAATAACTACAATAATTTTAATATAATACATATATAGGTCGGTCCAGCTTAAGTATGCACAAAGGTAATAAAATGCATCATTAAAATACATCAGTCATAATTTAAATAAAACGATCAATCGACATATACAGGGTGATTCAGGAGACGTGAGCAGGACTAACACTGCGCATTTTGTAAATTATAAGCAACTGTTTCGTATCAGTATTAGTGAGATTAACGTTAATTTTCCATACGTGTTGAAAAAAAAAATTAATAAATTTATTTACGACATGCATGGTCACCCTAAAATTAGAATACTAAACTACCGATATTCCGTGTCAAATTGAATGTCATCACTGTTTGACACTTTATTTTCTTCATAATCAAAATGCTGTCATTACGGTTAAAGAGGTTTTATGTTTATTAATTAGGTCTTGTAGGGTAACCATGATTGTAGAGAGTTAAATTTGCCCTCACCAAAAAGATAAAAAATAGGAAAAAGTGTCGTTGTTTCACCTAAATACGACGGTGATCGATCAATTATCAGTTACTGATTGTGCAGGATTAGTCCTGCTCACGTCTCATGAATCACCCTGTATTATCGACAATCTCCTCGTCATAAATATCTAACGAGTTACCGATTATTAAACAAGCAATAACAAAACGCACCATCTCCGAATCAACTCATTCCAATTTCAACTTAAACTTGTTTAAATAAGGTCTAAAACTAGTTGCCAGTTTGATGTCTCTTAAGATCTTTTGTTAAGTAAATAAGCAGGAGTTGACAGTCTAATTGTCAATACACGTGGCAGTTCCTATGTCGTCATTTTGAACTATCAGTACCACAGACAAGACATCCACCAGACTGAGCATAGTCGCGCTACCCCGTCTGCCACGCATACGGTAATTTCACTCCATGTTCGAGTCGAAAGTGTCTTTGTGTGACGTCCGTGTCTTTGAACAGACCAATCACGGCACGAAAACGTTTGCTCACCTAGTCCCGCGCACCACCGCATTTTTGGAATCATCGGTTGCATGAAATAATTGCTCTAAACTTGGTCTAGAGGATTCCTAGTCTATGATCAGTACTATCACTTATAGAGTATCGATTCGCCACGTCGTTAAAGTGGATAGTCAGACTAAACCGTGTTTGATAGCACAGAGTGTGAAAGTGTTATTTTAAACGTCATAATTTCATAAGTTTAACTTTTATGATAACACCTTCACACAGTCCACACTCTACAGAGTTAGCTTAGCCTGACTCTAATCTAAGTGATGTAGCCTAGGCAGCGTATTAAGGCTTAAGGTGACAATCGAACATTGACAAACACCAAACGAAAAAATGGACGGACCCACAAGATGGACGGACGACCTTGTTAAGGCCGCCAGAAGACGCTGGATGCTGGTCGCTTCCAACCGGTACGAATGGAGGTCCAAGGGGGAGGCCTGTGTTCAGCAGTGGACGTCTTATGGCTGAGATGATGATGATGATGATGAAACGAAAAGAAAAAATGTATCGGGATGACATAATGCTACGTAAATGTGGCGCGACCCTAACCTATCATATTGTGCTTTTATAAAAATTGGTACAAATGTAACCTAAACAAGCCAACGAACAACGTAAGTTAAATAAAAAGGTTTAAATAATGCCGGGTGTCGACATGAGAACACAAAGTCGTTGTAAAAGTTACCCCTTAGCCCCGCCGCGACCCGTCGTAATTCTCTCTGTTGAAATAGCTGTCGCACTTTTTTCACCATTTAGGATTTGTTATACCTACAAGTATTCAGCCAAGAAAGTGGTCTACCACTTTTCGACTCTATCATCTGATTAATAGAGTCCAAAAGTGATAGACCACTTTCTTGGCTGACCGTACCGTACCATCGCTCACACTGGTAAACCTTATTACAAAAGCTATAAGGTCCAAAACAAAACCATAAAGCCATAAGATGGATTAGTAAAGTAGACAAAGTACATATTTGAAGAGTGGCTGGATTATCAACGCCTGTTAAAAAACTATGAGCAAATTTTCGTTAAAGGTGTATAAACATAAACATGTAAGATGTGATAGGCTTTTATTTACTTTTAGTGAGTATGTAGCGTTCTTATGCATTATCGGATAGTGAAGCAACTCTTTAGTTGACATAGATAGCCAACAATATGGGTAGCGATTTTAATATTACTAGCCGGCATCTAAAAGGGCGAAAATTGTGTTAAGAAGTGTAAGAAACCAACTATAGTTTTAGTATTTTATACCTGCTATCAAAGAAAAATTGCACCATACCTTTGGCCTAGTGTTGAGTAGATGGCGTTAATTTAAATATTTAAGAAATGTCACATATCAGTGAAAGAATAAGGAGTAAAGTTAAATGGCGAAGATTAAATCTAAAGGGGCCCACTGACTAACAGTCCGCCGGACGGTATCGGCCTGTCAGTTGTTCGGAACTGTCAAAATTTTGTTCTTTAACTTACAGGCCGATACCGTCCGGCGGACTGTTAATCAGTGGCCCCCTTAACAGTTTTAATCTTCTGCCGAAAGATGACAGTAAATTTATTTTGGCTACATAATTTACTTTGACAATCCGCCTCTATTTCAAATTCTCTTTGCTACTATTTCAAGCAAGAATTATTCTTTAATAACATTTTTTTTACTAGATTAACCGAAAAAAAAAACTTTATTCTAGATCAGACGATAACAAAAGTAATAACGATTCAGTGTTATAAATTCACATGAAACAAAAAATACATACCTACGTAAAAAAAGTCGATTAGAATACATAACGTTTCAGTAGGTGTGTTTTAACTATTCAACGAGGTTGGAAATGAAAGTGTCATTAAAAGTGTCTTAGTGGATGTCGTATCGATTCAAAAACTATGTGGCATAGTATACGAAACAAGTACCTACTTTTGTAGTGAATTGCAAGTTTCCTTTCTAGTTTTAATATAATATGTACCTATCTGTTTAGCCCATGTGTACGGTAGGTACCATTTTATAAGACTTTTTAGAGACGCACTGTTACTCTCCTATTTTGTAATTACTAACTTTATAATTTAATCGTTTGGATATTAAAGTTTTATTTATAAGGCAGATACAAATGTTAAAAATAAAAATAAACTAACTTATCTATAAAATAAACCTAAATTAAAACTAATAATCGTTTGGATTATTTAAAATTAAAACTATTTAGGCGCCAAAACACCATGACTGCATTCAATCGTCTGGTCTTGAGTCGGATTCGGCAGTTTGCTCCGGAACCTTCGAAAGACGCAGCTAACGCACAAAGTAAGATTTTGTTATTACAATGTCACATACGTAACTATAACCCACGGATTCTATTAAAGTAACATATGAGGTAAGTCACGAGTGAAACCTAGCTAGGACATAAATCTGAATAAGACCTAGGCCGGTGCCGTGCTCAGCCATAACTTACCCGCGATAAATCGCTGCTGCGATTCCCATCTCTAATCGGGTGAGTCGATCGCTTAAGGAACTTAGACATAGCTAAAGTTGGCATGCCGGACGAATAAGATACTGAAATACTTAAGACATAATGTAAAGGCAGATATCACATAGGTCATGGTCTCCACATCCAGTCAACCTGCTACTGGTTAGCCACAGCCTGTCATGCACTGTTTAGATTAGCATCCAGGCTGACAATCTCAAAACAGCGTGTTACGGATACTTCCATTCAAGCCTTACTTAGGGTGTTGATCTCTGGGGCACAGCCGTCGAACGTGCTAGGGTGTTTAGAATGCAAAAACGTCCTTCGTATAATTAACTTGACATTTCCTGCAGTAATGCAGTCACTAGAATTAATGGAGCAGTATTACAGCGCAACATTAATGTCGACTGCATTGCTGCCGCAAATGTGACAATTTTTTGATATTTGTGGCAGCACTGCAGTTGACAGTGATGTCGCGTGTCAATATTACTTCTGCAGTAATGCTGGTGTAGTCTGAATCCGAACGGTACATTTAGCCAAATAGCCAAAGCGAACAACTCTAGATAAAGCTCCTCGACTTGAAGTAAGCAAGCAATTTTTGACTTAAAAAACGTCATAAATCTAAAGATCAATTTACTACACTAGTTCACCCAGAGAACTCGACTCTGAATTCTGTCAACCAACTAGAACACACAGGTCTATCTTAACCGCCACATCAAAGTCATTATTCAGCGAAAAAAGTCGACGGGCTGTGTTAACGATTTTCTTGAATATTCATAAAGATAAAGCGAATTTATGCGACCATAAACACGGGTTTAATAAAGAAACTTGGAAAATGTTCGCGTTAGGGTACCGTGGTACCGTGCAACTGGTAGTTCTATAGAGAGTGCTACTTTGGGGCTACCGACTAAGTACCGACGAACGCAGTTTGAGTCCTCTGTTTTAAGACTGGACTCGGTTTTGACTCTAGGCATGAATTTGTTTTTATCCAGACCGGAGGCTTTTTTAAGACTTGAATCCTTTAAAGAGAACTCTCAATTTATTAAGAAAAGTTTTTGAAACGCATTGTCTCCACATGAAATTCAAAAACACATTATTCAATAACACCTGTTTTCTTTAGTGTTCGTTTACATATACCTAAAGCTAGCCAGAAAGCTACACGGAAAGTCGCCTTAGAGCTACGTCCGACAGTCGTCCGTAACAATTGGCCTGAAAGAAGCCAAATATGGAACAAATAGTTGCCGGTCTGGTACGCAGCTAGTTAAAACTTTCAAGTACAAAATCTTCCGTAAGAAGTGTAGGTAGGTACATCTAAGAAGAATCCCCTTGAAAAGACAGAACCAATAAAATTGTTGACACAATTTCAGCCCTTAAATCGTCTGTAGTGAGAAAATTACTTCGCGGGGCATTAATTTCGCTGCATAAAGACGAAGAAACGGAGTATGAACAATTCAGAATTATTCTTGTGCCCAGGATGCTTCTAGGGAAAAACAAAAAAATAGTCACTTGATCCTATTAATCCTCGGAGTCGCACATACTCGTAAGTCTTTCAATGTTAAGTATATTTTAGACTATAACAAGATCAGAGAAGAGACATTCAAGTCACAAAAGCGCAGAGTATTTTGCTTTTTATACCAATGATTCTATGGAAGGACAAAAAATCTGTAAGTTCTGCAAATCTTTATAGTTAGTTAGGTTAATAGGTATTATATCTTCAAAACTTATTTACTGATGTATACGTCCTATTTATAACCACTCCGATAATATTTTACGCTTGTTTTTGAACTATATTTCATTTATAAACAATGAAGTTATCACCTACAATTTTCTTCCGTTCATATACCTCCACTCATACCTCCATACCCATTTCCTTTACCAACCTCGAGTCCCAGCTATAAATCCTTCCTCCGCACTAATCAAAAAGACAAACTTGAACTTGACTCATCGCCTCCAGGCTATCCGTCTCCCCAAATAAAACATATCGCGCGAATAAAAAGGGAATTTCCTCTGAGTTCACATTCCCTGGCCCATAAATCTCTGCCCAGTTACGAAAAAGGACCTAAATCGTACCAAAACTTGTGAGATTTAAGACTTTTTGGGTTGGGGTTTTAGGAAAACGCCGAGAACTGACGCGGCTGACAAATTCATTCGGGCGGCGTGTGGGGAGTGAAACGTGCAGAAGATGTAACACGCTGCTAAGTAGTGACAAGTTTGAGTTGATCCGACGATTAAGCCTTTGATGATTACAAAGGGGTAGATAAGCTTGAAACAAATTTCTTAAGACAAGACTTATTTGCACTATTCCATCTTAAAGTCTATGATTCTATATCATGGACGCTCAATCTACTATAGGTTTTCGTTTTTCACTTGGCCGTGATACATTTCCTAAGTTTCATACCCCCTTTTCAAAGCGCTATACCTACTGACTAGTCAAAATCATATCAAGTTCTAGTAATATGTTATTTGGATAATACAAATTTTAACTCAAAGGACGTCTTGTGTAACAGTCAGTTAATCAGTTTTAAATGCCTAGTGATAGTGACATAATTATGTTACTCCAGCAATATAATTTTATGAATGTTTATTCGTTGAATACCTAGTCGTAAATTGTATTAATATGACAACTGTCACAGCCACCATAGAAGAAAAATATCAGATTCTATTTTCGACCTTTAAAACTGGCATTTATGCTAACATTTGACATTAATAACGTTCATTACATTTCCCCTGCAACAAAGACCGTATATCAGCCGAACAACTGCATTAGCGAGATCCCGCTTAATCGTGCGCGCAATCGTATATTTCTTGATTAAGAGCTCGTAAAAACGTCGTCTCTCTCTGATTTACGGGGCAGAGCGGGAGAGATTACCCGCGGTTTGCTCTGATGGATCTGCTCTGAAAATGGAATTGGTTGGAATATGTTAGAGATTTTATGGAGCGATTGGGAAAGCTTTTGGTCAAAATGCCTTCTAGAAGGGCCATCACATTTAAGTTCAGTTGGATTATCGTCAGTCTCGGAAAGTCGTTCTAACATCTACTACTGTTTGAACTAGTACTAGTGCTCGATATGCTAATGCCCAATACATGACACCCTACTGTCATTACTGTTTACTGGGACCGCGTCGAGCACCAGCACCACCACCTTACATAGACAATCCAAATATGAATTTATGAGAGGGTTACCTCAGGAGTGATAAAATAATACTGCCGTGTAGGTTATAGTCAATCTATTCAGTCACAACAACAGAATCCGTACACTAGCAAGTTATTTTTGTTCACACAGTTTGGGGGTTCAAACCCAATAATCACTAAACTTAATCTACCGTTATTCATTAATTATTCACAAAATAAACAAAACTCTTCGAGAGCGCGGTGAGGCGTCGTGTGTCGAGAGACAAGACAGATCCGCGCTCGCCATGATGCTACGCGGGAGCGGGACGGCAACTCTGCGTCTTAGGTTAGAACGAGACGGATGGCCATAGCTTCCGCTCTACTTAATTACTATATCGCGCCGGGAGTTGTCCACGAGTGGCGCGCTTTACTCGGTTTGCTATATGCTCCCCCTCTAGTCCTGGAGAACGCCCCCGCTCCTGGACTAGTACCCTATCATTCCTATCAGCCTTAGCTGGACGTCCGCGATTCCTCTTAGGAATAACAGGTCGTGGGGTATCGCCATCGTTACCTTGGTAACGGGTAAGGTCCTGAGTGTGGTATCTACCGAGAGAAATATCCGGTTGGTCGGTGCTAGCGATTGTGTACGTCGTAGGACTAACCTTCTCTGTTATGACGTACGGTCCATCGCGACGTGGGAGAAACTTAGCAGTTACATCCTTCGATGTATTACTCAGCAGATGCGACTTAAGGAGGACTAAGTCACCTACCTCAAATTCATCTGAAGGTCGGCGCGACGTATCGGCATACTGCTTTGCTTTATCCTGTTGGACCTCCACACGTTCCCGAATACCTGATAAGGAGTTTAAAAATGATCGGAGATACGGAGTTATCTGTGGGACAAAGTTATCTTTATCCAAGATGGCACGTAGGTCATGGATGACCTCTGTGGGTGACCGCATTTCCCTCCCGAAAGTTAAATAAGCGGGTGATTTACCTGTGGTGCGGCATCTTGCACTGTTCAAGGCGAACCGAATCACCGGTAACTTCCGTCGCCAAGAGGTGTGGTCTTCTTCCACGAGCTGTGCTAACATCGCTTTCATGTCTCGATTTTTGCGTTCCGCAGGGTTGGCTTCTGGGTGGTATAACGGGGCGAGATTCTGTTTTATCCCTAGAGCTGCCATGCACTGACGCATAACTGCGGATACGAACTGGACACCATTGTCGGAAATGACTCTACGTGGTAGACCAAAACGCATAAAGTACTCCTCGACGAGAATCACCGCACAAGCTTCAGCGGTGGCGTCCTTGAGTGCGTATAGCTCGGTCCACCGGGTAGCAGTGTCCTCGACGAGGAAAATCCACCTCTCCCCCTGGTCTCCTGGTGGCAAAGGACCGAATAAATCCATGGCCAGCACTTCATTGCGCTGGTTCATGAGCGGTGTCTGCAAAAGACCTGGAGGCTTGGTATTTGTGGCTTTGTAGCGTTGACAGTGTATGCAGGCTTTGACATAATCAGTGATTATTCTCCGCATACCTGTAAAGTAGTACAGCTGGGCAACCTTCTGATACGTACGATCGACGCCAGGGTGTCCGGCTACCGGCGAGTCGTGGCATTCCTTTATAATCTCCGCTCTGAGACTACTGGGTATCACGAGCTGTGGGGTCTCACTATCTGAATCGGGGTTGTACCTGTATAGTACCCCTTGATCCATTAAGTAGCCGCGCTCCGTCCATCGTCGAGATGCCACCTCGTCGGAACCCTCGATTTCTTTGATAAGCTTCTCCACCTCGGGGTCAGCGAGCTGTTCCCGCCTCAACTCTGCTGGATTCTTCTTTGGTAAGTCGACCACGACCGAGCAGATTCCGCAGTCCTCACGGGAGTCCCCGGAGCAGATTGGCCTACTCAGCGTGTCGGCTACCACGTTCGCCTTCCCCGGAGTGTATTCGAAACGGATTTCAAAGGCCTGGAGTCTAAGGGCCCAACGTACCAACCTTCCTGCTGGTGACTTCAGTGACAGCAGCCAACGGAGGGGCTGGTGGTCACTGCCAATGACGACCGTCTGGCCGTCCAGGTAGGGTCGAAAACGCTCTACCGCCCACACCACTGCCAGAGCTTCCCTTTCCGTAGTGGAGTAGTTCCGCTCCGCTGCGTTAAGAAGGCGACTGGCGTACTCTATAGGTCGCTCTTCGTTCCCGTCACCTTGAAGTAAGACCGCTCCAAGGGCGTAATTGCTCGAATCTGTCCTGAGAATAAAAGGACGACTGAAGTCGGCTTGAACCAAAATTGGAGCTGTGGTCAGAAGGCGCTTCAGCTCAAGGAATGCTTGAGTCTGCTCTGATCCCCAGATCCAGACTTGATTTTTCCTAGTTAGGCGTGTCAGTGGTTCGGAAACCTTAGAGAAGTTTGGTATAAACTTCCTAAACCACGAGCACGTTTGTAGAAAGGTTCGCAGATGCTTCAAGGTACCTGGTTCCTTCATCTCGAGTACAGCACTCACCTTATCAGGATCGGTGGAAACGCCTTGTTGCGTTATGACGTGGCCGAGGTACCTAACGCTTTCACGCGCGAAAGCGCACTTCTCCCTGTTGACGTGGAGGTTGAACTCGGCCAAGCGTTTGAAAACTGCCTCGAGGTCTTGTAAGTGACGTTGATAACCTTCCGAGATCACTAGAAGGTCGTCTAAGTAAGCTAAGACAGTTACGTCTTTTAATGCTGAGCAGGAACGTAAGCGGTCGATCAGCCGTTGAAACGTCGCCGGGGCATTTTTCAGGCCAAATGGCATACGCTTAAAGCGGAAGGTACCTAAAGGACACACAAATGAGCTTTTGTCCCTGTCCGCCTCTCTTAACATTACCTGCCAGTACGATGAACGAAGGTCAAGGGTGCTCATGTAGCAATCTCGCTTCGTATTCTGCAACAAGTCATCGATGCGTGGCATCGGGTAGGTATCGGACTTGGTAATTGCATTCAAACGACGGTAGTCCACACAGAACCGGATCTCACCATTCGCCTTCGGCACCATCAGAGCTGGTGAACTCCAAGCTGACTCACATTCTTCAATGATATCGTCTTTTAACATCTTATCAATCTCCTTCTTCATCAACTCCTTCTTGGCTGGATTGAGTCGATAAGGTGGTACTGCTATAGGAGGATGCTCACCTGTTTCTATCCGATGCTCAGCGTAAGGGGTCGGAGCTCCCCCTGGTGTGAAGACGTGTGCGTGCCTAGTAAGAACGCCAGCGAGCGCTTGACGCTCAGCTGGTGTAAGATGACTTCCCTCGTCAGCCCGTAGGACGTTTGTGGCAGCACAGGTTACACTGGGCGAAGTAGGCTCGAAACACAATTTATACTGAACGGTGCGGTTCTTGCTAAAACACCATACCAACTCGAGGAAATCAATATCTACCCCGGCAGCAGTAAGAAAATCGATGCCTAACAACGTTTCATTATTAGTCGCGTAAGGGAAAATTATGAACGGAATTTTAACGATTTCCTGTTCTAATCGCACCTCTAATACAGTAACTAGTACTTCCATTGTACGCGACACCCCATCAGCAAGCTTAATGTTGCGCGTTATCGTGCGAAGCGGATGGTTCCGACGCAAGAGAATAGCATATAGCGTGTGTCCCGCGACGCACCGCCTCGCTCCCGTGTCTACCAAACCAGTGCCTTTCACGCCTAAAATCTCTATATTAAAAATCGGTCTTGTCGTTCGACTCACTGTCTCGCAATCCCCATCAACATAAGTCATGTACAGATTTAACAACTCATCGTCAGAAATTTTACTACAGTCCGCGTCAAAAAACATGTCAACTTCCGTAACGCCCCTGCCATTTGAAGGGTTAATGCACTTTGACGCGAACGACGAGTAATCATTATTATTATTGTTACAGGCACGATTATTATTAAATACGCACAAAAGTGGGTTAGGACCGTTTGATATATTAGGCTCGTTTTGTTCACGACTATCCATCATCGAACCTTTTCGCGCGACTTCACTTGAAATTATTGAATTATTACTAGAACACATCGGAACTATAGTAGAACTAAGCGGTCCGCGGCTGCGAAATTGTCCGTTACATGAATGAGGGTTAGTCGTTTGCAAAGAATGATTAGCACACATAATATTTTTAAAAGCTATAGGTACCAAACAATGTACACATTTCTCGCCTATAGTTGTAGTGTTACATGCAGGAATCTTGTTACAACTTGGCCCATCGAATTCATAAGAATTATGAGTAGTGCCACTTTCGACTTTATTATTATACGGAATAGGGCTCAAATTGCTGCATGTGTCACTCATAGCAAAATAGGGATTTTGTGATCTATCTTTCGACGTGATATTGCACGGGTTAAAATCGACACTATAAAAGCTAATATCACTTGTTTCACTGTTAGATGGCACATTTGCACTATTTGCAGAGTTATTCTTAGACGTGGACTCACCTGAGTTCATGAGCTTACGGCATTGGTCTTTGGAGTGTCCAAACCTTCGACAGTACGCACACACAGGTCGCAGCTTTTTCGCGGTCGCGTCCGCGGCGGCGGCGGTGGTGACACTGGTTACTGCAGCGCCGGTGCCTTGCGCGACCGCCGGTTGAGCAGGCGTCGGCGCCGGCGCGCGCGGCTGCGCGAGCGCGGACGATTGCAGCGCCCGGGGCGGCGCGGCCGCGGCGCCGCTGGCATGCGATGTACCCGTACGCGCCGTGGTTGTTGAAGCGGGAGGCGCGCGTTGGTTTGAGGTCACCGTGCGGCTTGAAGCCTGCGACGGTGTTTGTTTCCTCTCCCCCTCGTCGAAAGAATCTTCCACGCTTCGCGCACGGCGGAGTAGCTCTTTAAAAGTTGCGAAGTCCTCTCTCCGTAGCCTCTTCCTTATCCTGCTATTCATGAGTCCGTACGTCATGTCAAGTTGCGCCTTTTCGGAAATATCTCCCTCGGGGAGTCGCGCGAAAAGGGAACGTATTCGCGCCACAAACACGTCGGTGTTTTCCGTTTGCTGTGGCGATGAAAATATCTCTATATATAAGCGATGGGGTGGGCGGCGGTCACCGTAGGCACTTATAAGATTCTCTTTAGCCTGCTGCCATGAAGTAATTTGCTGTTTCACACCCTGCCACCATGTCGCCGCGTTTTCTTTTAGAAGGTACGCCAGACCGCGCAGGACATTTGTATCCGAAACCTGTGCGCATTCACTATAGGCGTCGACTGCGTCAATAAAAGCTTCCACTGACTCCTGCGGCTGGCCGGAGAACGTGGTCTTGCAGCCCGTTAACGTTCCTTGACCTTGAGCTGTACACGACGTAGTACGCGACGATACTGATTGTAACAACTCTTTCAGGGCTTCGGTCTGCGATCGCTGTAGCGTCTCTATGATGTTTTGCACATTTTGAGTCGAAAACATATTAATGTCGGCCAATGCCGTAGTCACCGCGTCGGCTGTGTCCGCCTCGCGAGCTTCTTCATCACCGCCATTTTGCGGTTCTTCGTCGGTCTCGGGCTCTGTACTGGCCGCTTTTCTCGTTTTCGGCGGCATATCGACACACTCACTAAAGAAATGTACTTTCAACTACACTTTCGAACGAACTTGTTATTATTTCACGTTGGATGCGCCATATATGAGAGGGTTACCTCAGGAGTGATAAAATAATACTGCCGTGTAGGTTATAGTCAATCTATTCAGTCACAACAACAGAATCCGTACACTAGCAAGTTATTTTTGTTCACACAGTTTGGGGGTTCAAACCCAATAATCACTAAACTTAATCTACCGTTATTCATTAATTATTCACAAAATAAACAAAACTCTTCGAGAGCGCGGTGAGGCGTCGTGTGTCGAGAGACAAGACAGATCCGCGCTCGCCATGATGCTACGCGGGAGCGGGACGGCAACTCTGCGTCTTAGGTTAGAACGAGACGGATGGCCATAGCTTCCGCTCTACTTAATTACTATATCGCGCCGGGAGTTGTCCACGAGTGGCGCGCTTTACTCGGTTTGCTATAAATTCAATTTTTTTTAGGGTCTTCACTCTCATATAAAATGTTCTACGGCAAAATTACAATGTTTGCTATCATAACTTAGGCACAGAATAACTAATAGTACTACCGTACAGAAAATTCACTCGTTCACAAAAGTCACATTTAGGTATAAAATTATACCTATACTCGCCACCTGCACGCAAAATTGAAACTTATATACCTACGTAACCGCGCACGAACCGTGAATCTTCCTTGCGCGCCGCAGTTTTATGACCGAGCTGTGAGCGTCGGCACAGGGTTGAAACTTGACAAGTTTTTGTACCTATACCTACCGA
Organism: Cydia fagiglandana; assembly: GCF_963556715.1. Classification (NCBI taxonomy): domain Eukaryota; kingdom Metazoa; phylum Arthropoda; class Insecta; order Lepidoptera; family Tortricidae; genus Cydia; species Cydia fagiglandana. Next base: position 20,745,792 of record NC_085936.1, on the reverse strand, counting down.
TTTATTATTTTTAAGATTAATATGTAGGAATTACTAACGTTGATTCTGTAAACATATGTTTTTTATCCGGAGATAGTATGTCTGATTCTTACGGAAGTAGGTAGATATGCCACAGCCGTATTCCTTTGAAAATATGTCGGTCAGTTCCTAATATTGTTTCTGGGCGACCAATAATCATTTTAAATTGGTCTAAAGCGTTTAAGTTTTATGCAAACAAAACGAATTAGTTGTCGAATTTGATTACTTAGTATTTATGTTATGTTTTAAAGTTTAAATTCACCTTTCAATATCGTCCGGAATTTAATAAAATGTTATTTCTGCAACCTTGTTCTTTAGACATCCGTAAACAGAACAATATATTTTATAGGGATTAGATCGAGATATAGGTTTCGAAGCCATTGTGTATTTTCAAATTTGCGCGAGCGCCACGTAACACTATCGTGCGAGCCGAGCGGCACGCGGCAGCCCACTGCCATACGCCGCGCGGCGCGGCGCGCCGGCCAAATGTACCTAAACTGCGTAGTGACACCCCCCTGACTTAGGTACTTACTGCTGTGGCGACGACCCGAAGTGGATCTGGGCCTGCGACACCAAAGACCGCCATGCTTCTCTCTCCAAAGCCGTTTCTGTCCAATCGACAGCGCCGAGTTCGCTAAGGTCTTTCTGCACTTCGTCTCTCCATGCTACCATGGCATGGGTACAACAATATGGCTATTTCAAACGAGTTCCCGAGATTTCAGCACTGTTGCAAATGCTGGAGTTAACTGGATGGTGATGTATGGCGATATCGTTCCATACTATTACTCGTAGTCTCGTAGATCAGGTACTTACTGGATAATGGAAGTAGGTATTTCCAACTTCTAAGTACGCGGATACATTTGCAGATAGAGTCTTGTACTTACAAAAATAACCTGTTATGAGATCTTAATACAGAAAGATGCTCATGCAAAATAAACTTGATTTACTCAGCGCTTTAAATTCATCCAGAAGCAGTTTTTGCACATTATCTCCAAACTTTGTCCTACAAAGTTGCGGGCGTTGAAGCTCGCGCCATCTTGTGGTGAAATATAGCTACGATCTTTTAATGCATAAAGCACTCTGACTCATTGTGTGCTTATCTCTTGCAGAACATGATCTATGAGTATGATTAGTAAAACAAAATTCCCTTAACCGCAGCTGCACTACTGGTACTGAACGCGTCGCTGTCATTGTCAATTTCCATAGTAAAATGAACAGTAATGCAGCTGTCGTTGGAAATGGACTGTCACCTAGGCATGTAGGTACAACTTACATGCGCAGCACCAGCGGCATTTGTGCGGCTATGGTGTTAAAAACTTTGTTGTTATAGGGTTAGGAGTGTTTCGAACACCGATTGAGACAATTTTACAAATCGAATAATAGTTTGGCTGCCTGGAATTGTCCGTTCTGTAACCATGATGACTCACGCTAGACCGTGCCGTGTCCGGGCCGGAGCTTCCGGCGCTTACTTTTCTATGACATGACAGGCGATCACGTGATGCTTTCCATAGAAAACGATGCGCCTGAAGCTACGGCCGTCACAGACGTCTCAGTGCTACTTATTTGCCACAATTACTTACCTACAGTGCTATCGACAAAATTGTGTATGCAAGGTATGTTTTGAAACTTTTGTAATAGGTGAGGGTGAGCTCTGGATATAGAGAAAATTATATTTTATATTTTTAAGACGGTTTCCGCAAACGGAAACGCGTTTCCATGAAGTGGTCCAGAACCCCCACGATCTACCTACTTAAAAATTCAAAAATGCTTACGGCTAACTACGAGCATAGATAGGGTCGTGGTTTCTGCCACTATGGAGTGAGAATAGCGATCCAGATATTTAAAATAGGACGCCAGGATACTATCCTCATCAAACGTATGACATATCCAAATGAAAATACAAATTTATTTACTAAATACTTTTATTCACTTTGCACCACAATAAGACCTGCTACGGTCTCGAGACTTAACATTTAAATTACGTACCGTAACTATTACTAATTACATTTAACTTAAGTACATCTCAGGCATATTTGGGCCTGTAATACACACACAAAATCCTACATAGGAATTACAGGTTTCATATTAATAATAGAATTTACCATGTAGAAAGTTCACGTTAAAAAGAAATTCAGACTTAAATATTGTTCATCCTTTCCAGCAAAGGAACACAGTCATTAATGTAAATATAAGTTTTTAACTCACAGTTTTATCGAATAAACACTTCACCTCGAGTCCAAAAATTAAGTGGAGAAGACGGCTTCCCAACTAGCATGGTGCGACACCACCCTAAATCTTCCAAAAGCCAAGGGCCAAGAAGGGGAAGAAGGCAAGCCAAGGGACAGGCCAAGCCAAGAAGGGACCCTAGAAACAAAGAGAATGTTCTAGGTTTTAGAGAGGTTATGTTACAACAAGTTATATTTTAAATTTAATTGGGACATAGCGCGGTTTAGCTTGCGGAGATAATGAGATTAACAAATCCTTACCGGTTTCTAAGCCGAGTCCCTTATATTAGACACCAGCCGTGGCGACGTAGGCCCACGCGGTGAAACAAGATGATGTCTCATCTTTGTCAAGGAATTGCTGGAAATTCACACCAAAACACGACATTAGCTAATTGCAATTGACAATAAACAACTTCGCCTTTCCTTTCGTATATTTAGAAAGTGTGAACAACTCACCAAGTTGGTTTGAAAGAGGTGAAAAGGTTATGCCGCCATTACAGGCGCATAGGAAGCTAGGTTAATCATATTTTGGGCCAAGCCCATGAATCAATTGCCGGCATGATGTACAAATTACGTCTTACATCTTGTCACGAAAAAATCTAATGATCAAGCTATGGAAGGTAGAGATGAGGAAAACAATCTTCATGTATTAAAAAGTGTCCCTCAAAAACATTAAATAGGCCGCGCCGCGGCGCCACTGTGCATCGCGAACCAATTTTTGACGGTCTTTTAGCCTTGTCGGTAGTGACCCCGCTTATGAAGCAGGAGGTCCCGGGTTCGAATCCCGATAAGAGTATTTATTAGCTTTTTATTATTTGTATTTGTAGGTATTTAATACTAATATATAAATTAATATTGATATACATATGTAAGTTGAAAAAGATAGAGAACAGAAATTGTGATGACCAGCATCACTGGAGGAGGCCTTCACCCTCACAGGAGGGGTTGTTGCAGAATAAATTACAAGAAAAAAATATAATTACTTACTACTTATTACATAACCAAGCATAATAGAACATTGATTTGAGGAATATTAAATATTATTGTAATACTAAACCTAATGTAAATTTAAGTTTATAATATTGTGTTTGTTTTACCGGCGAGAAATAAAAGGCTCTTTTTTGTTTTTCGTTTTTAATATTAATATAAAAGTAAAATATAAAAACACTTACAAAACAAAAAAAAAAACACCCGAACACATTTTTATATATGTATAATGTAGTGGCGGATTTGCAGTCTTTGCCGCCCAAGGCCCAGGCCCTGTAGCCGCCCCTTTCTCAGCACCCATCATATTGACTACATTTTGAGTTATTTCTTGTTAACATCAGCGAATGTTTTGTCACAATTTGCCTGCATCTGACCCTTGATCCAGTCTCTAGGTGTTGGTCGAGACTCTTCGCTATGAGACCGTCCGCTGAGACGACTATCGCAACAATGATCGTCGAGTCAACATCCCACATGGCGGTAATCTCGTAATTGAGTTGGAAATCAAAACCTGAGTGTGCGCGCTGCGCGGTAGTTTTCAGCGAATGCGAGTTCTTAGTTCGGGGCGAACTATTAGTAATTAAGACAATAACTTGGCATTTTTCCTACTCATTTTAGTTTTGGTTTTGGCTGCGGCGTAACGTTTATTTTTATATTTTGCCAGAAAGTGGGCTCGCATAACTACGTACATATCGATAACATTTTTTAATATATGTTTGAAATGGTCGACACATCCAACTTTTATCAATGCTCCTTTTAGTCATTCTTGCGTAATTTCACTGATCGTCTCCATATTGGTTAAAGCTTTGCTTATTACTCTTAACATACATTTCTCTATCATTTTGGTCAGATTGAATAGATCGTCACTAGCATAAATTAACCCGCCGTATAAATCCATTTTATCGATTACGTCGTTTCTCACTAACAGTTTTCCCTCATTAGGACTCATTTGTATGAGTTTTAAACAATTATTGCATTTTACGATTTTTCGCAATTTGCGGACGATGTACCCAGCAATGTAAGACTGAACCGCGTCACTGGTTTATAGCCTCGTTGTAATCATGGTCTTCATAACCATGAATCAATGGTTACCAGATCCTTCGCTCCTAGTAAGTTCTTCAGCAAATCCTTGCCGGAAACATTACAACCGGGCGTATTAGGGAAAAACGAGACGCGAATCGGTAAACTTGTGCAAACATTTTGGGATCAGGGTGATCGTTTCCTCCACACGAATATCTCATGACGGAAAAAAATCCGAGACGACTATCGCAACAATGATCGTCGAGTCAACATCCCACGTGGCGGTAATCTCGTATATAAAGTATTAGTAGGTATCACTAGTGAGATTGAGTTGGAAATCAAAACCTGAGTGTGCGCAGTAGTTTTCAGCGAATACGAGTTCTTAGTTCGGGGCGAACTACTAGTAATTAAGACAATAACTTGGCATTTTTCCTGTTCATTTTAGTTTTGGTTTTGGCTGCGTCGTAACGTTTATTTTCATATTTTGCCAGAAAGTGGGCTCGCATAACTACGTACATATCGATAATTTTTTTTGATACTTGTTTGGAATGGTCGGCACATCCAACTTTTATCAATGTTTCTTTTTGTAATTCTTGCGTAATTTCACTGATCGTCTCCATATTGGTTAAAGCTTTGCTTATTGCTCTTAACACACATTTCTCTATCATTTTGGTCAGATTGAATAGATCGTCACTAGCATAAATTAACCCGCCGTATAAATCCATTTTATCGATTACGTCGTTTCTCATTAACATTTTTCCCTCATTGGGACTCATTTGTATGAGTTTCAAACAATTATTGCATTTTACGATTTTTCGCAATTTGCGGACGATGTACCCAGCAATGTAAGACTGCACCGCGTCACTGGTGACAGCCTCGTTGTAGTCATGGTCTTCATAACCATCAATCAATGGTTCACCATTATCTAGTATATGGTCGAGGCTTTCCAGCCATGCTTGCTTAGCCTCGTTTGAACCAGTTACCATATCCTTTGCTCCTAGTAAGTTCTTCAGCAAATCTTTGCCGGAAACGTTACAACCTTTCGGAGGGCGTATTAGGGAAAAACAAGACGCCAATCGGTAAACTTGTGCAAACATTTTGGGATCAGGGTGATCGTTTCCTCCACACGAATATCTCATGACGGAGAAAAATCTCTGAAAACAAGTCAAAATTATTATTCAATAAAAAATATAGGACCTCGGGTCTCAAACTATCTCCATAATTTTATCTAAATTGGTTCAGCGGTTTAAGCGTGAAGAGGTAACAGACACACTTTTGCATTTATAATAGTACTAATATTTGTATGGCTATGTTCGTTTTTTTAGCATTAGAAAGAAGGTAAGCGATAAAAAACGTCCACAGCCCAAAGTTACGCCTCATTTCAAAAGAATTAAACCCAAAAACACCAGGCAGAAATATATTGATGGGTACATTAAGTATATGGACTAGGTAGGAACTGTATCCTAAAAAAATATGTGCCACCTGTCATGCTTAACGGAGCTCTCTTAGACAGAGTACAGAGTTTCAAGTACCTAGGGCATATTGTTACTGCGGACCTCAAGGATGATGTGGATATGGAGCGGGAGCGGAGGGCGTTGTGCGTAAGGGCGAACATGTTGGCTCGCAGGTTTGCTCGTTGTAGTAGTGACGTGAAGATAACGCTTTTCAAAGCGTACTGCACGTCGCTGTACACGTGTGGCCTGTGGGCGGACTACACGCAAAGAGCGTACAACGCGCTCCGCGTCCAGTACAATAACGCATTCAGGGCGGTGTTGGGGCTGCCCCGCTACTGTAGCGCTTCGGGCATGTTCGCGGGGGCCCACACGGCCTGTTTCCACGCCACCATGCGCGTGCGCGCAGCTGCGCTGGTGCGGCGCGTGCGGGCCAGCGCCAACACTGTCCTGGCGATGATCGCAGATCGGCTTGACTGTCCTTACTCCTTATATTGTGCACTGTTGCAACAGGCATGTAAGGACAGGTGTAGGTTAGTTTTGTATGTATTGTTGTGTTTTTGTGTATATATTGTATATCATTATTCTTTAATGTGATTTGTAAATTTTTAAATTTTATTGTTAATTTTAGTAGATTATATTTAAATGTAATGTTATTAATGTTGTGTAATCAAAATGTAAATAATGTAAAAATATGAGTATAATTAGCTTGAATTACTGAATTTTAATTTATTTTTTATTTTTAAAAAGGCTTTCTGGACTTTCTCCAAAAGTAAGGCAGCATACATGATGCAGATTCCATACAAGCAGATTCATATTCATTGGATTACATAATTAGTAATTATTAATTACCTCCAACGGATCTTGAGATAGGGTTGCTGTCATCAAATACTTGTAATCACATGCAACATTCAGCATATCCAAAATTTCAAGTGTTGCCCGTAAAGTTACTTTTAATCCAGTTAACGTGCTCCTTGACACAGGTATTTTTTTTTCGAGCTTTTCCCAGTCTGCAAGGAATTCTAAAAATTCCTGGATCGCCTGAAAAAAGTATTTCTTCATTAAGTAAACAAGATTCAAAGCTATACAATGAAATATTAAGAGGAAAGGGGACGGCCGCTTCTCTACACAAAAGTATAGTCAGTAGTAGACATTTACAGATATTAGTAAGGAGCAAAAAATATATTCCATACAAATTTTTAAATGTTCCTAATTTTTATATTAAACTAAAAATTACAGTATAGGCTGTATAGGTGCCAAGGGATATATTCAGGTTGCGAGGCGGCGGCGGTTCCGGCATATTAACATTAACACATAATATTCACTACCAGCAACGCATAATTATATTAATTCTAATTATAATCGGCATAAAATATTCTTCACTATAAGAGGTATCTACTAACAAAAATACATTAAAAGGTTGGCTACTTCTGGTTTAAGGCACCGTCCGGCCGGTCTTTCTTTATGACGGTCTTCCCTTAAATGTTATAGTGAGTAGACGGACTTAGCTGATAGACGGTCTTCTCCGCATTGACCTTAATTTTAATCGCCAACTATTTCTTACCTTTCTTCGTCTGCAATTTTCATTCACGTACAGAGCATCTCTTGGTATACGCGAAGACATAGCTTGTATCAAATTGAATACAAGATCAATAAATTTTTGTGTTGCAGTTGAATCCTTCAATTCCTCGCAATAGGGTTGATAGTGAGCCATGGCGACCGAAATTTCGTGACCAAACACCTGTTTTTATAAGATTAATAATATTAGTTTTGATGAGCCGAAAGTCCTACGAAATAAATCCGGACAATCAATGAAAATTATTAATTATATTTATAGGTACATACTTCAGTTGCAAGAGGAACATTCATTACTTGAAAACCTTTCGGTTTCAAATGCGCTGGTGTTAACTTGTAAGCGATTTTTAAGTTAGGCTGACGATAATTCTCTTCCTCTAATACCGCTTCCCAATGTCTTTTTTTCACAGTTCCGTAAGGGGTCTGAAAAAAGAATATTACATTAGTTTGACTTCGTATTATCATTTTATACAAGGCGAAATTGTTATCTCTGACCAAACTCTGAGGGGTGAATATATATAGGTCATACTTAACAACTTATACTATGGGACCAGCCCCGAAATCGTGAAAAAAAATCTGCTGTCTCATACATATTGCGGTGAATCAGTAGAGTCAATGTTTTCTATTAAACAGGCGATTTCTTTTTCGTGATTTCAGGGTTGGCTATAGTAAAAGTTGTTCAGTATGACCTACATATTCACCCCTCAGAGTTTGGTCAGATATAATAATTACACCTTGTATATTTTTAAAATTATCATTAGGTACTCATGCATTACTCTTAATTAACCTTGAACTCTTGTAGCTTATCATCCAAAGTAGATGTTCGAAAACATTTCACTAAATGATTAAAATCTGAAATCATCCATAACCGTCGTGAGCAGTCACAAGGGTGTTCACAGCTAACAGTGTCTTCATTTACACCGAATATTTTCCATACTCCTCGGTTCCAAGGTGCACCGTCCATCACGACAGCATCAACACAAATTCCGCTCTTAATTGGATATTCTGCAATTATATGAACGGTCGATATGAAATTCGTTACTCAAGTAGGTACAATGTATAAAGTTATAAGCCGACAAGATATTGTAGTAATTAAAATGTGGCAACATCGTAGTGTCGTCCCGTTTTCTTAGATTGATTTGAAAGGGACGACACTACGATGTTGCCACTTTTTAATTTCTACAATTTCTTGTTGGTCTATAAGCGGGTGTGCGAATAAAAAACAACAGCTAAGTAAAGTGGTATCCAGACGGGACTGATCAAATCGGTTGATTTTATCAGAAATGAAATTGGCGTCAATCTCTAATTTTAGATTTATGGTGATATTAGAGCCCTCTACATTGAAAAAATCCAGAAATGGTATCCAGACTGGCCTCACAAATTGGTATTCTTGCATCTGCACTTCATTTTATCGGTAATATCGGTCATTATCGGCGGTTGAATTCGGCGAGCCAAATTGGTATTTGCATCCGCACTTCGATCCTGATTCGATCGGGCAATTGAATCAGATTGGCGAAAAATTTACTAATCTGGATACGCCTTAAGGGACTTCGAAATGATTTCGAAAAATATGTATGAAAACTTCTTGCTCAAGTTTCTTTTTGTATTATTTTACGTCTTCAATTATACAAATACAGTATATTATAGCGTCGCCTAGTACCCATAGTACAACTTTTGCTTAGTTTGGGGCTAGGTTGACCTGTGTAAAGGCCAGTACACAATGGGCCAGCGTGGGCCAGTCTGGGGGACGCATTTATGCGTTAGAGGGAGCAAGTGATATTGCTACCTCATTCTACCGCATGGCAGCGTCCCTTGGCCTGGCCGGCGCTGGCCCATTATGTACAGGGGCCTTTAGATGTTCCCTATTATTTATTTATTTAATATGTTTTTGATAAAAAGCCGTAACAGACTACCGCACCATACCGCGACTTTAGTGCGGTGCGACGCACGTATCGATAGTCGTAAGGTGGTCGCCGTACGTGCGTTAAGAGCCCCCTCCAGACTATGCGCGTGAATCGCGGGCGAAGCCGCGAACGCGAGTGTGGAGTCCAGAACGCAGACCTGCGAAATCGACTCCACACTCGCGTTCGCGGCTTCGCCCGCGATTCACGCGCATAGTCTGGAGGGGGCTAAGGATGTAGGTATAATTTGGAGCGTGAAAGAGATATTTTAACCGCACCATCAAGGTCGTGGCGCGGTGCGGTAGTCTGTTACGGCTTTAATGCCGGCTACATACGTAACGATAAATCGTTGCGATAAAACTGTGCAGTCCGATTGTCCGATTGTCGATTATCGTAACGATTTGTCATACACACGGTTCGATTTATCTGCACAGTCGGACTGCACAGTCTTATCGCAACGATTTATCGTACGTATGTAGCCGGCATAAGACTTACCGTCCTCTTCAGACGCTTGCATTTATGTACAAGATTTGAAGCGCGCCGTTTTGCTTCTGCCATTTTTTGTAATAGAGTTGAAGTGGAATTACGGTTCTGCAAACGATTTCGTAATATTCGACAAGATTTACATCTTGGGTACTGTTGATTTCTTTCGTAAGTATCATCACCAATAATCACACCTTTACAAAATCTGAAAATTGATGTAATTATATATATATTAGATAAATTCGTTTTTATCTTTTATTATTCTCCTGTACCATTGTTTATGTATAAATAGTGCTTTAATCTACAGGTACCTACATAATAAGGGTTCTTAAAATACACATAAAAGTCGAGTTTTAATAGGATAGGTTCAAGAATTAAGACCTATTTAATGTACCGTTACATACAATATTTTGAATGACAAAAATGTTAAATAAAATCAAAGTTAGGCTTACGAGTTATCCTTTTATTTTAAATACAACTGTTACATTATGGTATATATATTCATAAGACAACTGCAAACAGTTGTATTATCGCCTACACCCATAGTACAAGCTTTGGGGCTAGGTTCCTCGTATTCGAAATGAAAAGTAGAGTGTTTAACTCGGGTGAATGGCATCATTTTAGCCTCGGACTATACTCTCACTGCGTTCATCCCTTGGTTAACAATCTACCAAAACTTACTTATTGTCGTCAATCTGAGTACCAACGCACAAAGGCCATCTTTCAACCGATTTTAAGTAATCGTAGGTGTTGTCATATGAATTAATTTTCTCCTTTAGTGGCAATTGTTCATTATTGGGAAAAATTACCTGCATTTAAATAGCAATTATGTTTCGTTACAAATTCAAATCATGCCAACCGAATTTTATTGTTACATTAATAAACACTTACAGTGACAGTTAGATCATCGTTTAAACGTATATGATGTTTAATCTTCTGAGTTTTTGGATCCATTCGCATAAATACCAGCCCATTAGGATTTTCTGCATGTAGCCAAAAAGGCGGCAACAACGAAAATGCCCGAAACTTACTTTTAAAATTCTCTATTGGATTTATTGTTACATTAGTATCCTGATATTGACTAAACAATGGTTCCGCAAAGTCCTGTTGTATCATTTCATAATCCATTAAATTATTAGAATCATTTTGATCTTCTGATAATTCCTGTTGCTCGGCATTGATTTGTTGTTGCTGCTCGTCCTTAGGTTGATTGGGGTATGGTTCGAAAGATTCCTCTATGTGAATAGTATTGGCTTGGAGTTCATGTTCGGGAATGGGAATAAACTGATGCTCAATCGTGGGCACAGCTTCTTCCTTAAGCGTTTTTCTTTGTGTAGGAATATATTTGAGCTCTCCTTTAATAGTTAACTTTTCGTACATATTTATATTTTCTTCTTTAAAATGAAGATGGCAAATATAATCATTTGCTTTTAATGCAATTCCTAACGACTTTTTCCAACTTTCTAACCGTGCCGGAGTCTGAGAATTAATAGAAAAATGAAGAATTGTTGAAGTGAAATTGTGAATTTTATAAGAAAAATATAAAAATCACAATATAATATTTTATTAAATAACTAGCAACCGGCTTCGCACTATAGTTCGTTTTTTTTAGCATTAGAAATTAGGTAAACAATCTTGATGTGTCTTTTAATTGAAAAACACATTTTAAAAATAAGTTACGGCAAATATGTAACAATTATGAATCTAATACGATCATTTATATTCTTCTGCTTTCATCAGTAATAGTTTTTGAATTTTAAAAAGCGTTTTTCAATTAAAAGACATGTCAAAATCGCTTACCTTCTTGCAAGTTCTTTCTAATGCTAAAAAAAACGAACTATAGTCAACAAATTATATACGTAAACCTTCCTCAAGAATCACTCTATTGATAGGTGAAAACCGCATGAAAATCGAACTGAAACCGTCCAGTAGTTTGTTTATCGCAAAGATACATTCAAACCCACGAACAGACAGTCGCGGCGGAGGACTTTGTTTTATAAGGTGTAGTGAAAATTACATACTTACCGTTGGTTGGAAAAAAGATACGGATTTCGTAACATTTTTCTGTTTTTTCCTCTTACGCCCACTTTGGCAACTGTTTACGATGCAAACTTTTCCCATTTTTACTATAGAAAATATATCCTATAGCGGTGGATTTGCCCTAAAGCCCCACATTCACACTCCTACCTTGTAGGCCGCCTCGTAGTCGATAATACGATAATACGAGCCGTCCTACCGTTTAGCCGTTTGTAGGACGGCTCGTAGTCCGCAACCCCCATATACAATCCTACCCAACGAGGCGGACTACGAGGCGGCCTACAGGGTAGGAGTGTGAATGTGGGGCTTAAGGCCTGGTAAGCCCAGGCCCGAGGTGGCTAGATAACAGAGGTGGCAGTCTATATGATGCGTACTGAGACAGGGGCGGCTAGTTTTACTGCACAAGGAAATCCTAAATTAAATAAATCACTTTATGAAAATTTTTAATAAAATTTCAAAAAACTGACAGCGCACTTCACTCAGTCAATAAGGTCTAAATTCATGTTAGTTCCCGGTACTACCTACTAGCGCCACCGGAGAGATTTCGAACTATTCTTTAAGCTGACAGCTGGACACTTTTACAACCGTCTTATCATAAAAGATAGCTCTCCTTTACTTCTACACTCCATAGATCAAGCGAAATTGAAATGGCAAAGCCACAGACAAAGTGGTGAATGGAAAACCTCCCATTCAATGGCATCGCAACTGACCGGATCCAATTTACAGAAAACCGAAGTCACCAAAAATAAAAAGAATTACTAATTTCGAAAGCTAAAAAATAAGGACATTATTTATAACTACGAATTGCAAAATATAAAAGAACACATACTAAATGTTTATTCATAAATACTCTTTATGTATGACTGATTGTCTGTGCAAAACCACAGACAACAAACCGACTGACATTGACAGACGTCAATGTTTATTACGACAGTAAACAACACCAATTCAACCCGTTTTACCAAGTTAAAGCTATTTATATGTAGTATAACCATGTTACAAATGTATTTCCATGGTGAAATGTGTAATCTCCAAAGAAAACAAAGTGATTATGTCCCAGCACACCGCAGGAACGAGAAATGGATGCGCCAAATGCGACGATTTATAGATGATAGTTGACCTACCATTCCGGTAAGTTTTATCCTCTAAATATAGCCAAAAGCGTATATATGAAGGTTAAAAACAACATTACTGGTCTCCGACCTTGACCTATCTACTCTAATACCCGTGTAGAACGTATATTAACCACCAAATTCTTACCAAACAAACATCTACTTTTCTAACCTATAAAGTACCTATCTATAATAACATTTAGACGTTTATAACACTGGGTGCCTACCCTAAAGTGTTACAATCTCACAAGAATATATTATATGTCCTTTTAGACTTGGTCTAAATCACTTGAAATCGTTACAGGCTGAACTGAACCATAGCGCAATATCATTAATATTATTAATGATAATATGATAATATTTATTATCTCCGAATCCGTGCCACCTGGACTTGCAAGCGTTCATATCCTGCGGCGTCTGCTTAGCAAGGCTGCTTGCGCAAAGGCTTGCAGGCGCAAGCCGTGCGCTTATTTGCCACCGTTGAAAATAATCATTTAAATGGGTAAATATTTATGGGATAATAAATAGAAATTGCACTTTTTGCTACAAAGTGCGCTTGCGGCGATTTATCGCGCCAACAACTTGCAAATTGGCCTGTAGGAGCGACGTTTTCGCTAAATACCTATAAAAATGTCCACCGCCTTGAAATATTGTTGTTGGCGGCGTGGCCTAGGTTATGAGCGGAGCGGGACGACTCTGAGGGCCTACCGCGAAGTTGGCAAATTGTGGCCTACATTCTCTTTTACTCCAATTAAGGCGTAATTAGAATGACAGAGACAGATGCCCGCAATTTGCGAACTTTGGTGTTCGCGGTAGGCCCTCTATGCAGTGGGCGCATCTCGTATTAATCCAATGTGAAAGAGTAGACTGCAAGCTGCGGACGTTTATTCCATGACAAACCTAACACTTGGAGGATATAACCATATATCCTCCTAGTACCTAACACGTCATCGCCTAAATCTTCGAAGGACCGACCCGAGCGAAGCAAAATGTTCTTACATTCAACTTGGAAAAGACCAAAGCTGGCTAGAGGCACATCCGAGATATTCCGCGATATATTTTCTTATAGGCTATAGAACATTCACATTAAATTAGTTCTAAAGTGTACTTGAGATAATTATATTTTTTATGTTCTTACATAAGTAGGATCGATCAAGGTGTTAAAATGGAGCTTAAAGGTTTAAAAGCGATTTACAGGGAAGTTTGTAATACTGGTCAACCAGTTTGCAAGAAAGTAGGTACCTACCTACGCGTGGCCATAGCGTAGGTAGAAATTTGTACCTACATTGAACCGTTGTCTTTTCAATGGCGGTGGGTCTCAGGAAATTGGGCGTTTTAAATAGGGGGAGTCAGTTGGAAATCGATATATATAGGTGCGGAAGGTCTTTTGATACAAAACTGGGGTCAATAATGGACACGGACAATTACATACCGTGCAAATATAGCCAAACTTACGTAATTTTTTCCTGTCTTTCTCTCGTCCCTTGCGGCACAGGTCATAAGTGCGCGCTCTTTATAAATGGCAGTACTTCCAGCTCCGAATGGCTCATTTCGGCCGATTTGTCGCCCGCGATACTTTGCGCTAAAATGTGATCTACCGCTGTTATCTCTTTTATTAGCTCCCAGTGCCACCGCTCCTAATGTGAGTTTTAAAATGGGGGGGTTAGTTTGTTTTCTTTGTTCTAAAACCACTGGTGGTCTCGACGAAGTGGACTTTTTATGTAAAAGGTGGGGAGAAAAAATTGAAGAGGTTGTCTCTTCTGCCTCCATGCAACCTCGGTATAGGGGACTGTCTGTATCACCTGCATTAAAAAAATATAATTATGTTTGTTGATTGGTCCATGACCTGTTATGGCACTGGTTATACCATCCACAAACGGACACTACCGAGTTGAAGGAGCGACTTCGGTCTTCGTCTTAGCATGTCTGTATCTAGCCGTTTAGCCAGTGTACTGCATGACATATTCAATTATTGATATATCCGTTTTGGACACCAGAAGATTGTTTCAGAAATAAAAATTCCATATTTTTTTAATTGTACCCCTGCGGCTTCTAGAGGAATACAGCAGCGAAATAATTAAGCTCATAACGCGGTAGGTGTATTCCCTGCGGGGCCGTTCAGTAGGACATGCGAAGCGACGTCACAGTTATGATTATTTTCCAGTACAGTAGGGAGTCGGTATTCCTGCCCTCACCAATCCGGTATGCCCAGTAATCCGGTAATTAGCGACTCAGAGCGGCTACCGCGAAAACCGAAATTCGCAAATTGCGGGGATCTTTCTCTTTTACTCCAATGAAGGCGTAATTAGAGTGACAGAGAAAAATCCCCGCAATTTGCGAACTTCGATTTTCGCGGTTAACCCGCTCTATAATCCGGCAGTTTGACAGCCAAACGCTGGACTTTACTCGTAGTTCCTAATTTATTTCCCATACAAATCCAAAAATCCGCATGTTACAGCAATTCGGCATAAGGGTAAAATGTCATGTACCGGATTACCGAGTGTCTATATTTAATCGCCTCAGTGTACCTAAATAAAAAATGTGCCATCAGTTACCATCTGGATCGTTTCCGCTACGATAACCACTCAAGCAAATTTTTGACGTTTCCTGCAGCAATGCAGTCGGCTGCATTACCACTGCAGTATGACAGCGCGACATTACTGACGACTGCGTAGCTGCCGCAAATGTCAAGATGGATGAAGGTGACAGTCCATTTCCAACGACAGCTGCATTACTGTTCATTGTACTATGGAAATTGACAATAAAACCGACGCGTTCAGTACCAGTAGTGCAGCTGCGGTCAGAAATGGAATGACCTTCCTGGGTTTTTGACATTTGCAGGAGCATTTGCACATGCAGACAGCAGTACCTAATGTCGCTCTGCAATACTGCTGCGGTAATGCTGGTGCAATCTGAATTCGACGTACCTTAAATCTTGGTGGGCAATATAGTGAATATGTA
Organism: Cydia fagiglandana; assembly: GCF_963556715.1. NCBI lineage: Eukaryota > Metazoa > Arthropoda > Insecta > Lepidoptera > Tortricidae > Cydia > Cydia fagiglandana. Next base: position 20,730,025 of record NC_085936.1, on the reverse strand, counting down.
AGTATCTTACTTGTGACAATTTTATGAATTTAAAAAACTAACACTTGTTAAATCTAGAATATGTCAAATATGTAAATTGCTATTACTGCTATTAGTGTAAAATTGTATGATTGCCTTTTTCTTTTTTTGTCTCTTGCTATTATTTATTGTGTCACAAAGCACGTAAGTTGTGGTTGAATAAAGATTTTATCTATCTATCTATCTAAAGAGTTAAAATGCTGTTTATGTAGCATTACATATATTGTGGACACATTTCGGCGCGGCATTATGAGACCCCCAGAGACATCTATCGGCAACTTGATACAACGCTCCTCAACGTCTACACCGCTTCAAACTAGACTGGGTTTTTGGCGTTTTTTTTTTGTGCTTGTGGATAAAATTAGTTATTGCAGTTAATTATTTATTTGTGTAATGCTTTATCCTGAACAGTAGGTATGCAGTTTTCAAATAGGTACATATTGCCAAGAAGAAACATACCGGATGGGGCCTGTAACATGAGCAAATAATTAAAACATAGATTGTACTCCTCAAACGGTGACACTTATGTTCAACAACTTTTAAAAATTATGAAGTATTTAGACTCCCTATTTTTCATACAAAATAAATATTATCTTCAATGGACGCCATCGCCACGCCATATCATTGTGAATGACGTTGCATGTCAAGCCTTAAACATAACTAAATTCGCAATACATTATTTCTTTGAATAACCTTTAAAGTGTATTAAAAATCAAAGTACAAGTTATTTTCAAAAGTCGCTGAACAAATGTTGATCAGTATGAGGAGTACAGCCTACAGTTAAATTTTTACGCCACACCCGGTATAATATACAGAATTATCATGGGCCATTTTCTGTCCAAGTATAAGTAATTGAGTAGGTATGTCTGTCTTCTTCTTTCTTATCTAGTCGTTCCGTTATGTCACTATGTCTCAGGATTGCAATAATTCTCCATGCAGCTCTGTCGGTGTCAGCCATGTATAATATGCAAAGATTTGTATACCTATGTAGTTAATAATATGTATGTATTAAGCTTTGAATATCTTAATCATAGGGTGATAACTCATAATACGACCTAATGTCACATCTGGACACAATTTACGGAACCCTTCTTGCCTCCGTAAAATTCACAACGACTAAATTTAAATGCAGATTTAAAATACCAAACATTCAAACCAACAAAAAATCTAAACAAGGACGAAAAAGCAAAATAAAAAAGGCGCAGCGACACATTTCGCTGTCTGCGGAAGGCTTTACTACTTCCGCTGACAGCGCCATTCAGCGCGCCCGGAAACTGTGGCGCTGCACGATAAAACACCTAACCAAATTGCGCTTGCGTCCGTTGGCACAATATATGGTAAACTACTTAAAATGTATAGGTTAGGGTTCAGTTTGCATTGGCAAAGCATGGTTAAGAAGGGCGTTGAAAGCGTCAAAGGAAAGGAATAGACCGAGCATTCCTGTCACAGATCGGTTATTTCCCTCATTGGGTATGATGTAAAGTTTTCCGACTGATAACGGGGAATGGGGGTCGTTTGCCCTTTCACTGCGGTTTGGAGTTCATTATGCTTTTAAATCTGCTGTTAGCTATCTTTACGGGCGTTGTGATGTGAATGTGATTAAGTTTGGTGCTTAAAATTGATGGTTATTTCTTGTTTGCCTTTGTGAAATCTGTGTTATATTATATGCGTCTTTTAGTTAGAGTGATGCTGCTCTATATTTTGATAAGAGGGTGTTTTGTAAATCGCCTTCGTAGACAACTGACCTAAATAATTTGGTACATATATGATGGGTGATCGGTGATCACGTGATGATTTCTATAAAAAAAACGAAGTATCAGACACCTCGGCCCCGAACCGGACCGTTCTAGCGTGAGTCATCCTTAATATATTTGGTTATCTCTAGTACATATTTCTAATCAAGATTTAAAGCTTTATTTTAACATTGAGTAGCGTCACACAATGATCAGGGTGGTTTACGTTAATCAAAATAGTGCATCTATCACTTTCAATATTATTATTTATTACTATCAATATATCAGTATCGTCTCCCGTTATATAAAGGATGACTCACGCTAGACCGGGTCGGAGCCGGGCCGGAGTTTCTGGCGCTTCGTTTTCTATGGAAAGCACCACGTGATCACCGATCAGCCGTCATATAAAATGACATGTGGGACGCCTAGGCCCGGACCGGGCTCGGTCTAGTATGAGTCATCCTTTAGAATTCAAACTCTAATAAAATATTTCTGCTGTCACATCTCAATTTGAAACTACGCACACATTCCCGTCATAAATGTTGACTTGAGCACTTTTCATTACACTCAGGTTACATGTCACTCTGAAAAATTTTAAATTCTCCCCACTCCCGTGGGCGTAACCGACACTAACCTTAATGGAACTGTCGAACTCATAAGGCACCTTATAAAAATTCGATACATCTCGGGGGTGACACAAAAGAAAATAAGTAAAAAAATACTGTTTTACATCAGAGAGAAGACTTGATACGTGACAGATGATATTAGCGTACGACGTGCGATGTTTTCACTGGATACACAAATTTTCAAGCGATTTTATATCATATAATCTAACTTTTACAGCTTAAAACTGTACTACTTGGATTAGGTAGGTACAAGAAAGGCGTAAATGTATTTTATATTTCGACGATGTGAGATCAATGGAGATTTGATTTGAAATTATCTCGGCTCGATGCTGACGGGTTATTCGAAATTTATTAGGTATTTAAATTACATATTGTCCTTACAGAGTTCTTTTATTTTTCAAATACATTCAAGGTATTTTTTTAGGCTCCACTTGAGTATCGATCGGAAGGTGATGCTACTTCGCCAATAAAAAATAGTATTTGGTATTTATAAATAGGCAGGGCATTCCCTGACAATTTAATCTTACACCGTTTCAGAATCATCCTGTATAATAATCACTGCTCAATATGAATCATGAATTCATAATATAATAGATAGGTACCGTAAAATAATCCAAAAGCTCCCAACTATGGTACCAAAATTAAATCGAATATCTTCGTTCAAGTGTCTTATATTATATTATTTCAATGTCGCAAAGGTCTGAGGTAAAATATTTTTATAAAAGCAAGACAATCAAAATATGGATCATAATTTGTATTTAGTTCTGGACTACCTACCTAAGTTGGATATATGGTTTTACGATATGTTCCTACCTAAGTGCAAATCCATTGAGATTTAAACCTTGCTGAAGCAAGGCCAACTAGAAACAAAGTCAACAATTTTAGACGATTTTAAATACAATAATTATGTAGAATTGTTTTTAAATCAAAAATGTCTAGTAATTTTTATTTCGAAAAATGGAAGACTGTACTTAAGCAGTTAAAATCATTAATACAAATTGATCAAGAATATCAGGTAATATAAATGTCAAGTGATTGAAATCCTAGTTGGATAATATGTATCAGTTTCATTTCTCCACCATACGTAAATAGCGATTAGGTTGCCTGTCGTTTACCTCTGTCTTCATGTATTTTTTGTGTTTTCCATGTACCTACATTTATTCTGAGGTTGTGCAATAAAGAACATTATCTTGTATTGTATTGTGATGTGTCTGGTTGAGAGCTCTATAGAACAACTTAGCTTCTGCCTGTGACTTTATCTTTGTGAAAGGATGATGATGATGGATAGATTCTAGCCTATGCTGCACCGGGTCTTAAACTATGTCGCTTAAATTTTTGAGAATAAGGTTATTTGCTCAAAAAAACATCCTTTCATTATGTCAGATTACCAAAGCACATGACAAGCGACGTTGCCAGGCCGTCGAGCGCCTGAGCGAGATGCTAGCAGCTTACATCAGCATTTACAACGAAGTGCTGGAATGCTCGCAACAGAACTTGCAGGTGCAGAAGACGAAGGACATCTATGCTGTTTTGTGTGCAGTAGTGGACCGGTGAGAGATTTTCCTTTTTATGGAAAAAATTTAGACAGGCTAAAAGGAAAAGATCTTAGAGAGTAGACTAATTTCGATTAAATTTGTCAGAATCCTTGAACTCAAGCACCAGCTGCGAAAACTAGAAGGATGTCAGGCCCAATTCCTGAGTAAGGGTGCGATCCGTCATCATTTGACCGTCGATGATGCAGAATTCGACGATATCCCGGTCAGAGCAGACAGAGGTGAACATGTCAAGGAGATGATAACAGATGCCATTAATGCCGTTAAAGAGAAAATACTTCAAAAGGAATTAGAGCTAGGTAAGGTACTTTTTTAGACACATCAACACGACACTTATAAATATGTTTTTTTATTATTCTATAAATGCCGAATCCGACTTTGTGTCATTAATTGCAATATTGCAGCGAAAGAAGAAGAAATTTCAGAAACAGAATCAATAGATGCGTGGTGGGACGATGATAATGACAAAAAAGACGACGGGGAAACCGGGGACAAATTCATTCGGTATGACAAAGAGGAGGAACTTTCCGAAGAAGCACTTAAGACAAGAGAAATGGTGGCTTTGATACAGGCGCACGAAAAAACTAGGTAGGTATAAAATTCAAATTAGGTATTAATAGGAAACGTCGCTTATTTCATAGAAATAAAAAAATGTGTTTTGAAGCTATGGATAATTTCTAGGCGAGCGACTCAATTGAACTTGCAAAGGATGCAAAAACGAACGCTGTGGGAAAAGGAGTTACTAGGAACTTTAGCACCACAGGCAAGAGAAGAACTCAAAATACGAGCTGCAAAACTAATACAAAAAGTTGGCAGGTGATTTAATAACATTTAACGTTATGATGAAAATAAATTGTTCGATGTTAATAACAAGAAAGTTTGCAGAGTATACATGGAATTGAAAAGGAAGAAAATAAGAGAATGTAAAACAAATGAGGTGTTGGGAATCAAACCCTGCGGTGAATTTAGCTACAGCGAAAGAGACAAAGTAAAAGAGGTAATTAATAATTATTAATAGTTTACTTGAAGAATACAATTATAGATTCTAATTTAATTTAAGTTTACCAAATCATTAAGGTGAAGGTTCGACGGGTTGAAATATATAAACAAATGGACAAAGACTGGAAACATCAATGCGAGCAAATAAAAGAAGACTTTTATAAGAGAAAACATGACGAAATTAAGGAACATTATCGAGATAGCATCAGAGAATGGTTTCGAGATTGGTAAACTTTTCTTAATAGTTGTCTATTCAACCGAATATAGTATTTGTAAACATATTTAAAACATAAATAACATCATTCATCATTGGTTGTATTTCATACACTGGCCAAAAAGTAAAGGTTTTTAACGGTAGAAAAAATGTGAACTTATAACAGATAATTTATTCAAGGTACGAAAAAATCGGACTCTTCCATAATATACCAAAGATTAATAAAGGTGGGTCAGTTGCTATTTGGCGGGGAGAAATACCATCACCTGAAGACTGGTACGAGCAATATAAAGAGTACATTGCTGCAAAACAACGAAACAAAAACAAATCAGGACAAGAGGTACAAAAATCAGTAGTTATGGATAAACTTATTGATTTCTAGCGTTTAGTAATTAAGTAGTATGGAAATTGTAGTATACAATTCACATCAACAAAAGCACAAGAAGATCCGACAAAAAGACACTTGAAGGAACTGTCATAGGGAATTATTCGACCCGAGAAGTATACTCGACCACATATATACATAGATTGTAAATAACAAAATTGTAATTTTTTTTTAAATAGGTTAAGAACTTAATCTCTTGTCTTTTTTCCGTGTTTTTCAAAACCTGCTTAATTTTTTAGGCGAAGTTGGAAAGGAAGGCTGCTTTAATGGAACAGAAAAGGTTGAAATTGGAAGAGAAAAGGAAAATGAAACTTGAAGAACAGTTAAAAAGGAAAATGATGAAAAATCCTAATATGCATCCAGGGTATAACTACCCGGAATCCAAAAAGTTTCATAAATTAATCGAGGTACGATATTTAACTATGAAAGTATAAGGTTGTATAGGCAAAGCAGTTTCCCTGGTTAAGTATTAGCAAATATGGCAACGTCTCCCTTTAAGTAAATATTAATGAAGTACCTATCGATTTTCTGCACTGATTTAGGCTTTAGACCATTACCACGAATTATGGGACCAACTGGATGCAGACGAGTCTATGGAAATAAAACAAGGAAATGTCAAACAAGTAGACGAAGAAAATCTCATTGGAGAAGTGAAATTAGAAATCGCCACTGAAGTCGATGACGATATGAAGTAATTTACTCTTCACGTGACCGCTTTTCCATACAAACGTAGTCCTCATCTTCTTCTTTAGATATTATTGCAAAATATTTTTATGCAATTTGATGTACTTAATAGGAACCATCGTCTTAACCCCTTTTGTATTAAGAAAAGATAGATAGATAGAATTCTCTTTATTGGCACACCTCAGTAAAAAGATTTAAAAGAAAAGAACAATTGATTAAATGTAGAGGCAGACAACAGGCGAGGCAAAATATGTAGGTCTGCTTTTAGTAAATTTATTTATTTAACCTAACAGTAGACTTAAAATTCAATTAGAAGGAGTTGATCCGAAGTTTTTATCTTATTTTAATGAATTTCTACAGACAAGAACTAAAGAAACTAAACAAAGCTTTAAAGAAAGATTATGAAAATGCACAAGAAGAAATGCCTGAGTCGATGCCGGAGAAAAAGAGCAAGCGCGCAAAAAAGAAGAAAATCAAGAAATGCAAAGAACCTAACAATGAGGTTATTGCAGAAAAAATGGAGGTAATATTATATTCTTCTTTTAGTTTAACAAAAGACAATACTATACAAATACTCTTTATTGCACACCTCAATACAAGAAAACAATAAAGAAAGAAAACAGCATCACATAGCAGTCTCATCCAGCTAGAGGACATTAATAAATTTACACAATTTTAGTAGGCGTTGCAAATACAATGAAAGAAATGATGAATAAGTGAATTCAATTTAAACTACAAAAATGTAAATTTTTATAATATAAGAATATGCAAATGTCGGTCTTAATGCCCCCATGATTATCATTTGCTAGTAGTACAAGGTTCTTCTAATTCCTCATTAAATATTTTGTAATATATCTCTTCTTTTGTTAGTATTTGGTTGAAAATGGTTTTCTGAAAGAGTATCCTCAGACGAAGTTAGAAGACTTCCTCGGAGACCACAATATGGTCGGTGACGACTGTCGCTGCTTAGACATGTAAGTTTTGGTATTATCTAGTAATTATTTTTAAACTGCACAGTCTCAATCTTTCCATTCTTTTTGTTTTACACGCCTTAAGGAGTCGCATAGCGCATCTACAGCAAGAATGTTTTAACCGTCACCGGAGTCTCAAATATTCAGAATTCACCAGTAACAATAACAATGTGCTAAACCATACCTCTCACTGTCCTAACTTAAATGGTATTGCAGAGAGGCGCACCCATCCGCCGGCGAAATAAGAAGCCTCTGGTGGGAGCGTTGTCGGGAAGTAAGCCACGGGTTCCACAAAATCCTGGCTGTCGGTCCGGCTGGCAGTGGTCGGTCCACGCTAGTCTACGCGCTTGCTTCTGTCAACGGTATGTTACAAGCTTTTATTTAACTTGGAATAAACCGAAATATGTATATGTCATACAGGTACATATTTAGAAAAAATTACCAAGCCCTCCAGGATCCGGGACTGGAATCGAACCAGCGTCCTAGGTGCATCAGCCCCTCGGCCACCCAGGTCACGGCGGCATAGGTCGATTTTTTCCAAGTATATGCAATTTTTACTGCGGACTTGTGGCGCCCCCTATGCAATTGTATGTTCGGGTGCTCGCTAAATGGCTAAATTAAACCCACTTCCCATTATTCAATGGAGCTGAAACTTCACAAAATACCTACCTATATATGTAAGTTGCAGTGGCGGAGCGTCCAAAGAACTCGATTCCCATGGGCTTCTCTGATATTCAGGCTCTTAGGCCATTTTCTTTAAACTTATGAAGAAAAGGAAGGGCAACTTAGCTACGGCTTGCCTACGAACAACCTAAACGCGCCGCCACTGCAATGTACCTAAAATTGTGGTACCATCCAGCTTATCCGATAATAGATACTGGAGATGGCCATAGGAACTATGTGATAATAGAATATCTCGATGAATATTAGTTGCCAGTTGAAAGAAAAGTACAGTCAGCGATAAAAGCTTGTATCAAAAATGATTTTTTTAACGGTTTACTTATTATTTTCTGTAGACGCAACACTCTTGGAAGTCAACCCTTCGGCGTTGGACGTGGATTTGGTGACACCAGAATACTTGCAAAACCTAATGAATGCGCTAGCAGTCTGTGCTCGTGATGCACAGCCCACAGTCATTTACATGAAAAATGTGCACTTATTATTTAACAGGAAGGTAAATCTTTGGCCACCTCTTTTTACAATTGTAGTAGGTAGGTATACATTATGGAATACAGGATGTAGAATTGGGTCAATTTCTGAACACGATTTTTTTTCTGTCGGTGATGAAAATCGCGGGTTAGCATCAAATAATACTTACCATTTTTTTTTACATAAAGAAGCCACACTTTCACACCGGGTTCCATGTGAATCCACTGATTAATTGGTTTATAGAGTACACTTAAAAATACCTAAAGGCTCAAATTACTACTCCCGTGCCCTGTCCGGAATCTACTTTTGAGCATAATGAAAAATCCTACGAAAAATTCTACATTAGTATCACTAATTTGGTGTCAAATACTTAAACTAGATGATATTTACTATCACTGAGCACATACACTATTAACTTCATTGTGGTAAATAACTCGTGATCGAAGTTTAAATTTTGTCCGAGCGCGCGAGTAAAATTTCGTCGGCAAAACTCAAAGGGCTCTGACAGCCGACGTCTGTATCTGAACCGCCTCGTGTCCCGCCTCACCTGTACGGGCAGTATTCGGCTATTTCTCAAAGCAAGCGGATGTACGTCAAGCCGCGGCGTGTTCGAGCAAATCACATAAGTATTTCGGAATCCGGGTGGGCGACAATTTTTTTCTAATTTCGATGCCCCTTATAAATTTTATTTCCCACATGGCTTTTCAATAACAATTGTCATATTTAGGAGCCCTTTATGTATCTTTATGTAAGCGATAACATAACAGTTTGGTTAAACACGATTTAAATTTTTGGCGAATTTTTTTATTACGAATTCTAATTTCCGTGCCCTAATTCCCATGGAATATTTACCTAAAACAGCTGATTAAGTGGCACGGGAATTAGAAAGTATTACATTTATTGTCAACAAATTTTTAATTGGGGGCACTGTAAGTTAATTGGCAATGTTTACGTCATATTATTGTTACATATATATATATTGGCATTGAATATATATTATATGTAATAATAATATGACGTATATCTTTCTATTTTACATTTAAGGAAATCTCAAAGAATGCACAAAAATCTATGAATGGTTTTTTAGTATAAGTACTATAGTACATACTTACAGGGTGGACCCGAATAACCCGGGCAATTTTAATATGTAAGGTAAGGTGGGGTAAGACGACACCGGTGTAAGACTATCACTTGTATGGAATCCTCGTACTGTTAGTCTTGCGCCACCTTACCTTATTCATTGATCATATTATAACATTAAAATATTATATAAACATAAAACTATTTTTGGAATTATTACATATTATAAAACCCGTACCTAAGGTTACATGAAACAAAATGAATCAAATTTACAATGGTTATTTTTTGTAAATTTGACAGCTGACAGCGTAAGCCGTATAAAGTTTAAATATCTGGGAGACCGAGCTTTGCTCGGAAAACATATACCTACCTAAAAACTCAAAAATGCGCGTTTTCCCAGAGACACCTATGTAGCTAGATCGATTTTTCATCCCAGAAAACGCCCATATATGATCAAATTTCATCGAAATCGTTAGAGCTGTTTCCGAGATCCCCGAAATATATACAAGAATTGCTCGTTTAATAGATTAGTTGTTATAAATTAGCTTTTCTAATAGGTACAAGAAAAATTAAAGATATCCTATTCTTACTATATTATAAATGCGAAAGTATCTCTGTCTGTCTGTCTGTTATCTCGTCACGCTTAAGCCGCTGAAACAATATCATCTTGATAATACATATTTGGCATGGAGATAGTTTGAGGCCTGAAGAAGGACAAAGGATCTGGGGGCACGGCAGTGCCGCCGCCAAGTCGAGCAAAACAAAGTGGCACGGCCGTACCATCAAATCTCAATAACATTCTATCTAAATAACATTTAATTTGAGCATGTAGTCTAAGAATTAATACACTTTAAAATCCCTTAGTTTTGTCACTGGCACAATCACTCTCAATCAATATTATTTTAAGGTACTTCTAGCATACCCACAAGTTCCAAATTTGAAACGTAATTAGGTTTTAGCTTTTTAAGCCAATAAAAATCTAATAATACTGCAATATTAGTCACGTTCTAAAGATAACTGCATAATTAAGTTTGTAATCCTATAGAAATATATGCGATAACAACGTTACCTTTTAGTTCTTACAATTAGTAGGGAAAGTAAAGGTACACTACGATGGACGATGTGAGTATGAATAAAGATGTATTATGATATGTATATATGTCGCAGTAAGATAGATAAAGCCGTTATATAGTTATAACCCTAGGGATATAATTATATGTCGTAACATAGTTATACGAAAGCGATTCATTACTATCTTACTAGGAATATAACTATCTCCTCTATCTGTCTTTAGTTTAGTGATATAGTTATATTACTGGATTAAGTTTAGTGAAATAATTGTAGGTACCTAGGAGTGTGACGGTGCGGCGGAGGTATAGTTATATCCCTAGGGATATAGTTATATGCCGTATATTACGTATTATAATCATATTCCTAGTAAGATAGTAACTGTAGGTAGGAGTGTGGCGGTGCGGCGGAGGTATAGTTATATCCCTAGGGATATAGTTATATGCCGTATATTACGTATTATAATTATATTCCTAGTAAGATAGTAACTGTAGGTAGGAGTGTGGCGGTGCGGCGGAGGTCTAGTTATATCCTTAGGGATATAGTTATATGCCGTATAGTACGTATTATAATCAACTATAATACGTTTCTAGTTTAGTCATATATACTATTTTACGTAATATTGCTAAAAAGTATTACAACTGATTGCAACCAACAAAGTTGATTTTGTAATAAAAATAAAAACGAATATACTTACCTACCGTTTTCTTTGATTCCCTGGCAGATTTATAACCATTTAACCACATTAGTTTAGTCAAATACCGTATTATAATCATATTCCTAATAAGATATTACTATCATACTAGGAATATGATTATAATACGTAATATACGGCATATAACTATATCCCTAGGGATATAGCTATACCTCCGCAGCACCGCCGCACTCCTAGGTACCTACAATTATTTCACTAAACTTAATCCAGTAATATAACTATATCACTAAACTAAAGACGTATTATAGTTATATTCCTAGTAAGATAGTAATGAATCGCTTTCGTATAACTATGTTACGACATATAATTATATCCCTAGGGTTATAACTATATAACGGCTATATCTAACTTACTGCGACATATACATAGTATCAGTATGGTATGGGTATGATTACCCGAAAAGAAGGACAGCCTACAAAAAGAGATGGGATCATTTCAATTCATGTAAAAAGATGCAAATCTCGCAACGCAGTTCTTCTACTCTACTACAAAAAAGTTTTGGGATGTAATGTGAAACCAAGTCGGTTATTTTAGTCAGTGCCAGGAGGTATTTTGTAAGCAAGTTTTTTTTAGGAAGATTATGATATTTTTGAAAAATTACTTAACCAACCTACACTTTGAAGATTTTCCCGCAGGGAAGAGACACCCCGTATACCTATGTGTAAAGTAAGGCGGGGTAAGACTAACTTAGTTTATTTTGATCGGGGCAAGACTAACAGTATGAGGATTCCATACAAGTGATAGTCTTACCCCGGTGATATTCTTACCCCACCTTACCTCATATGTGTTCAAACAATTTTTTGGGTTATTAATTTATGAAGGCAGCATATTCGATTTCTTCAGATTAACTTACACAATAACTTCTCACTGTGCCCCTATTTATTTCTTAGTATCATTTCCTATACGACCTTATACCAGATCATACACCTTGTACCTATCTACATGCAGATACATAATGACACTTTTTAATGAATAGTTTTGTATGTAAAGGCGGACAAGTTTACGAAACTACTCAAAGTATTGTTTTGAAATATGTACATTTTACTAAGAAAGAGAGATTAGTTGCCATTAAAATAAAGGAAAGGATTAGTCAAATACGTAGTTTTTAGTGTAACATACTTTCGTAGATTTGTCGTTCGAAACTAAAATTAAAGAAGGTAAATATGTCCGATGCCACTTCAGTATGGTTGCAGTATATTATTGTAGATTAAAATATACATAAATAATAGTTTTAAGTACCAAAATAAGTTAAGAAAACAATTCCCGTGCCGTGTTCTAATTTATGTCCTAGTAAAATCTAATTTCCATGGACACACTAATTCCCATGCCCTGACCAAAATTTTAAATTTAAATAACTTTTATAGTTTTATGAATATTTTTATCCCATAAGAAAATTAATATTTATTATATTTTTTATCAAATTCTCAGCATATTTTTTTTTGTGTAATGTTGGTATTTCAAAATTCCATGGGAATTAGACAAAAATGCTCGTTTGGTGAAATTGACCCAATTGTAGATGACCGCACAATCCTACTATATTTTAATGGTACTATTCTATTCATTTGCTTTGAAGGTCCGGACCCAAGCAAAAATGTATGACGCTTCCTTCTGTGATCACACTTGATGTTTCTATCGAATACGATGTGTCGAACGCCTTGGCCTGAACGCAGACTCATAAGAGAGTGGATACAAGAATAATTTCATTGCTAATTCTAATTTCAGAAAAAAAAATCTATCGGAGGTTTTCCGAATGCAGATCTGATAAAACGATACCTTTTTAAGAAGCTCTGCAAACGGTTTAACAAAACTGATAATATTACTGTTATTGGTAAGTTATCTCTCTGAGCATTATTCAGCAGAATCAAATGCCTTATTAGATAAATGAAACGAGCCAAATGAAACTTTACACCTCGACTTGCTAAGGCTAACTTTCATTTACGCTAGCACCTGTCCTGTCATTCCGATACCTTTTGTCGATACCTATTATAGAGGTACAATTTCCTCGATACAACAATGATTTAATGAACGAAACGTAAGTACCTTTTAACTAGGTACTTACTTAACTATAACTTCTGTTTCAGCCAGCTGCTCCGAGCCTTGGCTGACAACCGGAAACCTTATTAAGCAGTTTCCAGATGTGCTCCTGCTTCCTGACACCACATACTCAGTGGTCGTTCAATTGTTAAACAATTGGGTGATCAGGTAAGTTAAGTTTGAAAATCAACTGAGGCTGAGTTTTTTTACAACAACACAACACAAGAGTTTTTTTTACAGCAACAATAATATGAAGTAGGTAAGAGCTGAGCGCGGGGCGCCAACAAACTGGTTACTCCAGCGCATTTATTTTAGGTAACCTACATATATGTAACTTTGTAATTGTTTTACATGCATAAAAAAACTTACCAATTGCGAGTCGGACTCGCGCACGAAGGGTTCCGTACCATTACGCTGTCTATCTATCTAATTTCAACTGTCTAGCTATCACGGTTCATGACATATACATATACAGCCGGTGACAGATGGACAGTGGAGTCTTCGTAATAGGGTCCCTTTTAGTACGGAACCCTAATTAATTAATTAATTAATTAAGAGTCTTCTGTTTCAGTAACCGCTGTCTTCCTCGGGACTTGGACGTGCACACCCTGGCGCGGATGCTCAGAGGATATGATTTCGCATTCCTTAAGACCACACTGCAGGACTTTCTGACGCCTGATCGCATAGTCAAGTGAGGATCTACACTTAGCCAATCGAAACTTAAGCATTGTATGGAAATAGTTCCTCCACTCTCCAGTGTCTGAGGAGTGAGTGAAAATACGACATTTATAGTGGCATTTTCGCACTTCATTGTGTTTAATAATGACATTTCCACGCAACAGTTAGCTTATTCAGACTCAATCAAACCAATATATATCAGATCATATGTATGTATCTTCTTTTCACAATACTTGGTCACTTATTGATTAGAATTTAGGTACTTAATTATCAAATTATCGATAGGTACATACTACTTTTGCACAAGAAAATGAATTTCTCTTCAGAATGGCGGCGTATGGTCTAACTGTGAAAGAAATCTTCGAGTATGTCATCCAGACAGGTGTTGAAAAACATGTGAGTTGTTTTTAGTACCTATAGCTTTAGTTTAAATATAAGTACCTAGGATAGCGAAAAAGATGAACTGTGTGTGCACCTTATAGGAAATGCCGAAGGTTGCCTTTCCACTGAGGTGGAGATGAGAAAAGTTGTGCAGAAATCAACCAATGCGGTTATAATCCAACGGAGATGAGAGTTTGCCTAAGTGTTAGTCGAGATGTAAATTAAATTTGACTTCAATTCAACTGACAGGACTACGAACAATACTTGAAATGGTACTCAAAGAAGACAATCTGGGGCAAGAAAGAAACTAAGCAGCTTGAGGAAGCCCGTGAGTTCCGGGCAGCAGTGGAGAAGTACGCAGAAGTTGAGAAGAAGAAGAAGGATAAGAAACATGTAGCAGTGTTGAAAGAAGAATAAATTCAGTTCAAAAGTTTTGTAGAATTGAACTACAACCGTGCTTTTTTTTGCTAAAGAGTGGTTTTATTAAATAGTTCAACTATTAGGTATCTAATTAAATTTTAAATAAAGAGGTAACCACCATGTAACCACAACAAAAGTGCTAAAAGCATCATACATTTGTACCTACCAATAGGTACATTAGATTAAAGAAACTAGTATAAGTAACGAAACTGGGTACAGGACCCAGGGTTTCCTAGATCAGGACTCAGGGACGTGATTTACTGTAAGTAGTTATGTCTAATTTTATACAATAAACTTTCATGTGAGTAGGTAGGTACTTATTTCTGAATAAGTACAATCACCTGCAATAATACCTATTGTTACACAACAAACTTATGGCTGGCCAGTAAGGTCATGTCAGATATTTTTGTGGCCTTCGAAGAGTAATAGGTAAGTATATTATTGCAGATGACTCAATCATATACTTACGAATTTCATATCGATTTTTTTTAATTTCAATCATATGTGCCATTGAGGCCATTGACTAGGTATAATTCCTACACATTGACGCATTTTTTCAAATATCACTCTCATTAAATTCTCCTTTTTTACATAAATAAAAGAAATAATTGTATATTAGCGCAATTTGAGCAATATTTTGGCAATCAAATTCAACCTTACCTACGTCCATTTACCAACATACCATGCAGTATACAGTATAATCTACAGTTATTTTTCATAAAAATCGCTATAATTATAAACAACGCCCAACGATAATCCGCTCAAACTGCCCAAATGGCCGCAATGCAAATAATAAGGCCCGCCCTTTCCATCGGAGGGTGTTTGAGCGTTTTAGCGATTTTTATCAACGTGCTGACGCCGCGATTTCTGCTCTTTATTGAGCAAAAATGCTAGCTTTCAGTGGTTGGTTCGCGCGGTGACCACACGGTAGGAGTTTGGCTTTATTATTTATTTAGATTTTAATCCCAATTATTCCGTGAATAAACTTTCCGTAAATAAAACTACGAATTACTTGAGAAATTATTCCGCGTAAAGATACAGGGTTACATAATAAAATGTTCCACACAAAAAAGGAACTCCGTTTTTTACGAATTCGTCCGGGTCCGGTCGTCCGGCGTTTAGTACCTGATTAGTTATGATTTTTTACATGTCTTTGAATGCATGATGGCGATGGAAATGCATGCTGTTTATTTTTTTCGTGATTCCTATATTAACATTAGTATCCGTTAGGGCCACTTGCATCATTCACTAACCCGGGGTAAACCGGTTAAACCTGGAGTTATCATGGTTACCAGTACAATTTGATACTGGTTTAACGGTAGGTATAACTGGTTAACCCCGGGTCAGTGGGATGGTGCAAGTGCCGCTTATATCGTCGATCTACTTTTTACTTTTGGTGAACGCAGTCTTGACTATCCTAATGCCATGGTCACCTCGCCGCACCCTTTTAACCCGTTCGCAATTATCCGGTCTCGTTTACACGCTCGGTAACTCGCTTCTCATTAACCGAGCCATGTTTACTTTCCATCGCTTGTTATCTAATCATTTTATGGTTTACAGTTTATACAGCCGAGTCATTTCCAATTTCAATTCAGATTCAAAATATACGAGAGATCAGTCGAATCCGGGTTCGTCCGGATACTCCGGATAACATAAAACTCGTTGGATTCTTGATTTGATACCCCACTAATTGACACGTTTAGTGTAGATATAAAAACACGTGATGGAGCGTAATTTTTAACGTCAGTGGCGAGCCATTGTGAACCTTCTCGGATTCACAATGTATTGTTGATATTGGGCTGTCCCTTGGCCCTTGACGTCTTAGGCGGTCAAATGGTAAAAAATTGGCGGAACTCTAAACAAAATATTGTGCTGTGTTGTGTACAATAAAGTGATTACTACTACTACTACTACTAATATTTAATAGGCCAGAATATTTAATATTTACTATTAATAAATATATTTGAACAGTACTCGTGAAATCACATGGGAAAAAAGTGCAACTAACAAAATCTTTTTGTGGTAGAGTCAGACCAACAGTCTGCAGCGGATTTGATAGCCCACGCAGTGAAAGTGTTATTTTAAACGTCAAACTTGTATGAAATTATGACGTATAAGTGACACTTGGACTACGTGGGCTATCAAATCCGCTGCAGACTTTTTTTGGTCCAACTCTAGATTCATAATGACTTGTGACTTATTGTATGACAATCAGTTTTCTTACTAACGGTTTTGACATTTTAATACGCTTTGATATAAAATGAAACAATTGTTACACAACATTTCTCTATATTTTATCACATAATAAATACAAAGAATAACAACAACCATAATAAGACAGATTAGGTACACTATGTTACAAAGTAATAAATTGTGATTACAAAAACACGTACAGCTTATTCGTTGTGATTCGTGTTAAAGGGTTAAACCCTTTCATTACCACTTGCACCATCCCTCTAACCCGGGTTAACCAGGTTAAACCTGAAGTTACTATGGTTACCAGTACAATTGACACTGGGTTAACGGTTTAACCCCGGGTTAGTGGGATAAGTATATCACTTAACTCGGAGGATTCGTGAGAAGTTATTACGGTTCACTGTTTGGCTTATTTGCTTCAGTAAGTAAAAAAACGTAATCTAGTTTAATCTAAACTTTACAGTATATTAAAAGTATAATTTACGCACTATGCTTAAATTCAGCATCTTTTACGAAAAAACTAACGTGCAACTTTCCTAACAACCGTCTGAGTTAAATAGTAGGACTTTTGGTAGGTACCGACTGGTAGGTTCTATACCTACCCTACATGTC
Source organism: Cydia fagiglandana (assembly GCF_963556715.1). NCBI lineage: Eukaryota > Metazoa > Arthropoda > Insecta > Lepidoptera > Tortricidae > Cydia > Cydia fagiglandana. The sequence goes on along the minus strand of NC_085936.1, from coordinate 20,712,509 downwards.
TATTTTCAAATTATGTACTGACAATACTTTTGCTTAGGCCCACTTGCACCATTCCACTAACCCGGGGTTAACCGGTTAAACCAGGAGTTGCCATGGTTAGCCATACAATTAGACACTAGGTTAATAGTTTAACCGCTTAACCCCGGGTTAGTGGAATGGTGCAAGTGGGCCTTAGTGGTCTTATTTTAAATAAAAGCTTACGTAAAACTAATGATTTCAAATTTATAATACAAATACGACAAGTATAGCGGTTTGTTTTTATAAATTATTAGTTTTAATTTTTATTTGTAAGCTTTATTTGTTATTTAATTCGTAATTTGAATCCTTTAGGCCCACTTGCACCATCCCATCAGCCCGGGGTTAAACGGTTAAACCGTTAACCCATTGTCAAATTGTACTGGTACCCATGGTAACTCCAGGTTAAACCGGTTAACCCCGGGTTAGTGGAATGCTGCAAGTGGGCCTTATTGTGTATATTAGATACAAATCATACAAATAACTTTCGAATTGACAAAATTTCAGAAAAATAATTAAGTATGTTTTTTATTAAAGTCATATCATATCATTAGACGTCGTAGTCGTAGTCTAACACCGAGATTATTTCTATGACGTTTAGGCCCACTTGCACCATTCCCTTAATACGGGGTTAATCGGTTAAACCTGGAGTTGCCATGGTTACCCATACATACAATTTGACACTTGGTTAACGGTTTAACCGCTTAACGCCGGGTTAGTAGGATGGTGCAAGTGGGCCTTATTAATACAAATCTATCTAATAATATAAACCTTTAGTTTCGAAGGTTAATAAAAAATAAAATATAATTTGATTTGCCTTTGTAAGAACTTAAGTGATTTGTCACATTGTTATAGACATTCTTGGCACAATCCTTGACTTTTCACACTTAAAGGTATACCTACAAGTACTAAACTGCTACTGGACATGCCTTTACAAGATATAAAGGTGTTGTTATATAGACAATGTTATCTTTATATCATATGTTAGGTACAATATAATCTGAATTACGATCAAAATGGTTAATATACTTCGTTAGAAATTAAGTGGTTTATAGGCCGATATTCGGCCCAATTCGAACTTTAAGATAGGTACGTAAAATTTTGTTTGAAAAAAACGTTACCTACTTTTGACACTGACATATCTAATCCATATCGTATCTAGACGTAATATTTGACGTATCTTAAAGTTCGAATGGGGCCGATTGACCTAGTAATGAAAAGAAACTTAAGTACACATTACATTTAGGTACGAATAATGTCACCTTAAAGTGATCTATAAACAAAAGTCATCCCTTACTCAACTAGTAGGTATGCGTCTTGGTTTCAATAGTCCTTGACAAAAAATAGGAATGTTACAAAGTCAATACAATTATAATAAAAATCGTATTAAAAGTAGAATTTATAATTTACCTTTAGACAACTTGTGCTATAAAATATGAAAAATTAAGTCTTCCCTTTTTATATGGCAACGCAGCATTAAAACCCAACCAACAGCACTTTGGTAAAATATTTGCGCTTAAGGCATTTTTTCGCAAAAATATGTATAAATAAAAGACCAGCTAAGTGCGAGTCGGACTCTCCCACCGAGGGTTCCGTACTTTTTAGTATTTGTTAAATAGCGGCAATAGAAATACATCATCTGTGAAAATTTCAACTGTTTAGCTATCATGGTTCATGAGATACAGCCTGGTGAGAGACAGACGGACAGCAGAGTCTTAGGGTCGGTTGCACCAAACTGTTCGTATCGTTAAAGAGTTCGCTAAATTTTTATGTAAGTATGGAAAGTTTCATAGTACTTAAGGCGGGGCGCGCCGGATTACGTTGCTCAGTCTGTCAAATGTGGTTGGTGCAACTGGCCCTTAGTAATAGGGTCCCGTTTTTACCCTTTGGCTACGGAACTTTAAAAAACATACAGCCGCGACTCTCGAATCTTGGAAGTTAATATTGGTAACGAGACAACGGGTAAAAAATTGGATTTTAAACGAGTTATAGTTTGTCTTCTGCCGTGGGTAGATAGTACATGGAATCGATGAAGTATTTGGTGATGTCGGAGACGAGGCTGCGGTCGGAGATCTCCTGTGCGACGCCGTAGATCGCCATCTGTTTACAAAAAGTACCAGTTTATATGTATGTATTAGATTTGTATATTGTGTTTTTAATATTGTGAAACATAATCTTTAACAAAATAATTTGGCCAAGTCCGAGATAGCTCGAGGCATTTAGTGTTCCGTACGGCTACCATCAGTTTGGCATTGACATAAACGATATCGTGAACGTAATTTACTTCCTATAGGTATATCTCTTTCGCACTAATATGTCAGTACGAGCGAGATGCATAGAAAGTAAATTACGTTCACGCCCACGGTAGCGTTTATGTCAATGCCAAACTGATGGTAGCCGTACCGCTCGCATCGTTACATTTTACAGAGGTTGTTTGCCTGTTTTTAGGATACCGGATTCAACTACACACACAGAACAATAGTACAAAGTGTCTAAGTGCGAAGGCCGAAGGCCGAGATTTAGCAAAATGTCATCGCTTTAGCACAGAGCAATAGTACAAGTGTCTAAATGTGAAGGCCAAAGGCCGACCTCCGCGTAGCCCGAAGGCCCGAAGCGTCCAGGATGTCAGTGCTTTAACAGAGAACAATAGTACAAGTGTCTAAATGCGAAAGCCGAAGGCCGAGCTCCGCGTAGGGCCGAAGGCCCGAAGTGTCCAGGATGTTAGTACTTAAACACAGAACAATAGTATAAGTATCTAAATGCGAAGGCCGAAGGCCGAGCTCCGCGTAGGGCCGAAGGCCCGAAGCGTCCAGGCTGTCAGTTCTGTGTTTAACCACTGACATCTTGCAGGCTTCGGGCCTTCGGCCCTACGCGGAGTTCGGCCTCCGGCCTTCGCATTTAGACACTTGTATTAATTACCTGTGTTTAGAACTGACCTCCTGGATGCTTCGGGCTTTCGGCCCAATGCGACTTCAGCCTTTGGATCTTGCGACTTAGACACTTGTACTTAAAAATACTTGGAAAAGTTACGGGAGGCGCGCGTCTGTCGGACGCTTCGGATCTTCGAATCGCTCCTTCGGCCTTTGCATTTAGTTAGATTCTTGTACTATTGCTTTGTGTTTGAATACCGAAGTCGAGCATTTCGCGAATGCTTGATGTATTATAATAATTTAGAGTAAGGCCAAGTGCGCACCACGATTTTTTGTCCTGCGATAATTTTGTCGCAGAAATGCAACGTATGTGTTTATATGTTAGTGCGCGCATATGCGACAAAAAAATCGCAGCGATTTTAAAATTGTGATTCGTCACATTTTTCCGCGATTGTTCGCGACGCGATTGTCGCAAAGTGAATTGCAGCATGCGGAGTTGTATGGCCCCGCGCGCACTATGATAATAAAATCGCACCCCGGCCGGACCTCAGTCGGCATTTCGCTCTCCAAACCCCAACATCTCGGCACCTGCAACTCCAATGGAGTCTCAAAATGAGACGCTAGATGTTGACCATTTAATTATGGAAATAGACGGGGATCACCTTTGTGTTATAAATGCTCAAAGTCATACAGCAATCGCATATTAAAGACACGTTTCATGACAAGCGACTGGTACGAAATCCATGTTGAGAATGAACAAATCGTCGACTTTTTCATCGCAGTGCGCGCAGTGAATTTTCTGCGATATATTACGGCGCGATTCTAAAATCGTGTCGCAAAAATTAATATCGTGGTGCGCGCTTGGCCTATAATACCTTAAATGTATACTCCTTCAATTTGAATTTAGAACTCATTATTATTTTTTATTTTATTTCGTTTCTAGTTCTATGCCATATATATAGACTTTAATATTATTTAGAACTGCTAAAAAACAAGATCGGCTTACTTTAAATATTTCGTCAATATTACCTTTGTTTCTAAAAACTGTGATATTTAACTGTCATATACTATTAATGTCTTCCAATATTATTTTCTCATAACAGGACTGAGGGGCTACCGCGAAAACCGAAATTCGCAATTTGCGGGGATCTTTCTCTTTTACTCCAATGAAGGCGTAATTAGAGTGACAGAGAAAAATGCTCGCAATTTGCGAACTTCTATTTTCGCGGTTATAGCCCTGAATCTTGTTGCTCACCGATCCGTTCAAAAATATGCATAAGTACTGAATATAATTAATAGATATTATAATTATACAATTAATACAGAAATGTAATGGTACTTAATGAAAAGGAATATTGTGTATATTGTTTCGACGAATCAGATACTCTCAATAAAATCTATACATGAGGCCAAAGCTGTTCATAAATATTAAATGACTTTATTATCTCTATACGCCTTACTAACTCTATGTGTCCTATTGTGGAAAAAAAAACACAACGACAGTCAAGAACGGAATTCTTAATTTGAATTTTTCAGATTTTTGAGATGCCTAGTCCATTGGTTGGAAAGCCCGTTCGAAATTGAAACTTATTTGCAATATAATAATATCGTATTTTGTAGATCTCTCTCATACTTATAGTAGGCTATTGAGATAAAATTAAATATCCCACAAAAATAAGCATGCAGAATTAAACTTTGTGTCAAAGATATAAGTCATAAATTTCAATGCCAAAGTTTTAACTAAGGATGTTTCTCGCCTAATATGAATAGACCAGTGTAAGCATCAGTTAGCTAGCCCTAAGCAACCAAAGGTCAAGCTGCAGTTGAAAAACTAATAAAGATAAAGTTAAGCTGATAATTTTCCCGCCGTCTCCATGCTTCTTTAAGTTGGGTATTGACTGGTCAGCTGCCTGTTAGCTATAGTTTTCGCGAAAATCGCCAGGACAGAGGTGAAAATTTTTGTATGAAAACTTGCAACTTTAAATGCATTTTTGACGAAACTATTGCAGTCTAAAATGAAGTCAAAATCAGTCCATCGACTCAATTTTTTGCAAGCTTTCTAATGGTACCCCACACGATTCTTACAAATGAAAAAAGTTTCAGCCTACCCCTCTCAACCCCCTAAATTTCCCCCTTTAATAAGAAATAAGCAGTTTTGACTTATTTACAATATGAGTGGTGGTAATTGCTATAACTGTTCCAAATTTTAGGTATCTATGTCAAACGGTCTCTGAGAAAAACGTATTTAACTGATTTGTAAGACCGAAGTGATCCCATAAGTGTTCCGTAAACAAAGTTTTGTACGGAACACTAAAAATATGTGACTTCGCAAAACAGTCTACAATCTAGATGGTTTGGTTTTCATCAGCAATCCAGCAGTTAGATTTCATATATTGCTATCAAATGCACGACGTTACTATGAAAGTACCCATATCGCTATGTGCGCCTATAATAGGTACCTATGTGAAGATTTCATATTTCATCTCCTGGGTCTCATCATCCGATAACGTGATTGATTTTAACACTAGAAACTGATAAGCACCCAAACAAATAAAAAAAAATACAAAAACATATTGGTGTTATGCATTTATTATTTTTATCCAGGTGATAAACTAAGTTTCATTTTTAACACTAAGCAATTTAACCGTAGACCATCTTTATCACGCTGTCGCGTAGACAAACGACCACCACGTCTTAGGCCCACTTGCACCATCCCACTAACTCGGGGTTAAGCGGATAAACCGTTAACCCGTGTCAAATTGTATGGGTAACCATGGTAACTCCAGGTTTAACCGGTTAACCCCGGGTTAGTGGTATGGTGCAAGTGGCCCTTAGTATTTTTGTTTCTCAAAGGAGTCGGTCTTACCTTTCCTTCCACGGGGCCGGTGGAGGCCTGAAGGCAAGTGTTGGCGGCCTCTCGCACGTCGCTTACAAAACGCTCCGCCACCCCGGCTTGCGTGTGCGCGTGCGTCACGCAAATATGGATCCTAAATAAACAATACATAAGGTTGGTTTTGATACAAGTTTTTGTTTGAAGAATGCGATAATAAGTTGAATTATAGGGAATATTATGCAATACTCTGTGTAGGGGGCGCCACTACCACAAGCCATCCCAATCTGGGCGTCTACCGTGAAACAAGAAAATCGAAAGTTCGTTATCTAACCGCTATCACTCTTGCATATTCGAGCAATAAAGAGGCAGATAACTAAATTTCGATTTTCGCGTTTCGCAGTAGGCCCTTGTTAACAAACCGCCTCAATGTCATATATTATTGTCTGAGAAAACTTGTCAAAAAACTGTTTAAGGCCAGCATGTATAAGTTACTCTATGGTTTACTAGCTAGTTTAGTGCTGCACTCTGGCGGCAGTACATTGCAGTAATACCCCCTATTAGCGATGAACACATAGGTGCTCATAACAGCTCGTGACAGCTCATGTCAGTCACGCTCTGGGGCATATTAATAAAATACAAGCTAATATAGTATGCATTTTCTCAAATGATTTTTACACCTAAGACCCTAAGCTTTTAACAAAGCCATTGTTTCTCTTATGCCAGGTGCTCCCGTATTAGTCACGTGCCAAAGCAACAATGTCATTTAAAAAGCAACTGTATCGTGATCGTACTAAGGTTCAAATTACTCAAATCTATATATTAATATGAGGGCTCGCTTACATTGAGGTGGTCGATCGTCCTACCAAACCATGCTAACTCTTATGAGCTGTTACAGAGATTTGAACCTTAATACTAACACGGTGCACCAGAAGCACCTGTGCGTAAATACTACCCGTAATTAATGTATTACCGAAGATGGATACGTATATACCTCCTTCTTCCTACTGTCCATAATCTGAATAAATCTGGATTTTGTATTAATTTCTCACCCGGAAGGAAACTGCAGAGCGTTGAGACTCCACCCCTTCTTGTGCAGTAGCTCCGCCATTTTGAAAATATCGAACTTGTCCGAGCCGAACGCGATCACCGTCGTCGCCGGCTTGCCGAAGATGAATATGCCTTCTACTGAGCGTAATCTGGAAAAACAAATTTATTTTATTACCTACCATTTAATCGAAAAGATTTAAATTATTTAGAGACTTGTGGGTGGGATCTTAATACATTAGACCATTTTGTATAGACGCGTAGATACCAAAGTCCTTAAATTTACTGTAAACTGAGTATATTTATCCCGTTGTGTCCGAACATAAATCAAATCTGACACTAGTTTGTCTGACTTAGGGCCGGTTGCACCAAACTGTTCGTATCGTTAAAGAGTTCCCTAGATTTTTATGTATGGAAAGTTTCACAGTAAAGCGCCGGGGCGCGCTGGCTGACGATGATCAGTCTGTCAAATGTGGTTGGTGCAACTGGCCCTTATACTTATATTGTTGAGAGTGCGGATATACAATTATTTTCAAACCTTCTAGAACTAATCAATTTGGAATCTAATCGGATCATTAACTAATAGTTCAAATTGGCGTTCACTTCGTGTGGTTCTAATCTCTGAATTTTTAAGATACTGGTAGATTAAAGTAATTCATAAATGTCAAAATATGGTACATCCATATTTTGACAATTATGAATTACTAGATTTAAGAATGAATATTTACAAAAATTACTCACTCAGCCTCGATATATTTAGTGACTCGCAGAATCTCGTCCGTCATTGTAACGTATCGGGCTCGTCCCACAAACATCATGGTAGCCCAGCAAGCTGCGATTAGCCCTCCTGCTCTACTGCCTATAAAATGAAAGAGATATACATTATAAATATTTAGCATCAGTTTGTGAGAATGAGATTCTGATAGACAGCTAGGTACAGTGAACTACGAAATTTCATGGAGAAATTATGAATGAATTCATTCATAAAGTCGCCATGCACTTTTGCGGCTGATGGTAGACACAATAAATACTTTTTTGCGTCTCATTCCGTAGTTTCTATGGATTTTACTGAACTAGGCCCCTTGGATGTATTCCGTTGGATGTATACTGCAATGTGTTTGAACACCACACCATGAGATGGGAATAATATTTGCCAAGAGATATGGCTTGGTTAAAGGTGGTGGTTGAAACTGGGGTTAAAGTGGGACTGGGCAGGCCATGTACGACGCATGCACCCACAGAGGTAGTCTAAACTAGCCACGGAGTGGGTGCCACAGTGTAAACGCCGGCAGGGTCGGCCTAAGAGGAGACGGCGGGACGACCTGGACACATTTCTCAGCAACTGGACGGATGCTGCAGTTAACCGGGAGGATTGGAAGATTTGGAAGTATAGGGGGAGACCTTTTTTTTTTAAATACTACATCGGTGGCAAACAAGCATACGGCCCGCCTGATGGTAAGCAGTCACCGTAGCCTATGGACGCCTGCAACTCCAGAGGTGTTACATGCGCGTTGCCGACCTTTTAATAACCTGTACACTCCTTTTTTGAAGAACCCCATACTGTAGACCCTCGGGAAAACCTCGGAAGGGAGCTCATTCCACAACCGGAGCGTCCGCGGGAGGAAATTCCTCTTAAATCGCACAGACCTTTGCCCAGCAGTGGGAACTAGGCTCGTTCGCTGGCTTGATTAAGCTAAAAAAGAGAGCATAAAGTGAGAGGGAGAAAGAGATATTTAACTTACCGTTGACAGTAGGCGAGCCATACACTCCTCCCGGCCATTCCGTGGTGACGGTGTATTGGCAATGCCTGTATTCTGGTTTACGGTACAACACCACTGATGTTCCTTTCGGCGCGAACCCATACTGAAACAAATAACATAGAGTTAAAAAAGATCGATTTGACTGATTAGGCTGTGGAGCATAGAATGACCTGCTAAAAGTCAAAATCATCACTACTTAAGATTGGTTGGTTGGCAGTTCTCTAGTTTCTCTGCTAACTATCTCTATGTGTTCGTTTTTTTAGCATTAGAAATAAGGTAAACAATCTTGATGTCTTTTAATTGAAAAACACATTTTAAAAATAAGTTACGGCAAATATTTAACAATTATGAATCTTATGGCTCCTCTACAAGATGGGCCAACGCCGACCACTCCAAGGGACGGATTTATGCGTTGGAGGGAGCAAGTGATATTGCTGCCTCATTCTACCGCATGGCTGCGTCCCTTGGAGTGGCCGGCGTTGGCCCATCGTGTAGAGGAGCCCTAATACGATCATTGATATTCTTCTGCTTTCATAAGTAATAGTTTATGATTTTTTAAAAGTGTTTTTCAATTAAAAGACATGTCAAGATCGCTTACCTTCTTGCAAGTTCTTTTTAATGCTAAAAAAACGCACTATAAAGTAGTATTATATTAAAGTATAACTAGACAATGGATTTTTTTCTGAATGTATTTTGCAAAGCGCTTTTAAGCTCGAATGAATGAATGAGAGAATGATTGAGTGAATGAATGAATGATTGATTGAATTGATGAATGATTGAGTAAATGAATGAGGAATGAATGAAATTATAATGAATGAATGAGTGATGTAATAAATGTAATAATGTTTTATTAATGTATTTGTCTCTGAAGGTACAGAAATTCATGAGTGACTGTATGAATTAATTATATGAGTAAATAAATGATAAGAGTGAATGAATGAACAAATGAAATAAGTAAAAGAATGACCAATCGGTTGACTTACTTTATGCGTATCAGCGGACATGCTAGCCACACCCGGCAGCCGGAAGTCGAACTTTCAAGCTCGAATGAATGAATGAATGAATGAGTGATGTAATTATGTTTTATTAATATATTTGTTACTGGAGGTACACAAATTTATGAGTGATTGTATGACATAAGATGAACAAATGAAATAAGTGAAAGAATGATCAATCGGTTGATTGGCTTACTTTATGCGTGTCAGCGGACATGCTAGCCACACCCGGCAGCCGGAAGTCGAACACGGGCACCGGATGTCCGGCGTCCGGCATGAAGGCGGCCACGAAGCCCCCCAGGCACGCGTCCACGTGGAGGGGCACGTCGTATTCCAGGGCCAGGTTGGAGAGGGCGTTGATGTCGTCCATGGTGCCGTAGGGGAAGTTGGGAGCTGAGCCCACTATCTGTTGGCGAGAACAATATGTGGTTTGAAGTTTATTTATTATTATTATTATAAACTGATCGGCGATTGGCTCTACTCACACCTGACCTGATGGAAAGTGAAGACAGAGCCTAAGATGAAGCTCACCGGTTCAGTGGTTCACAGTGATAGCCTATTCACTCTAGCATTAAAGAGACCGAGGTCATATTTCTCAGGGAATACAGACGACGGGAGCGCATTCCATTCCTTAGCCGTCCTTACCAAAAAAGACGAGGCAATCGTTTTGTGCGGACAAATGGAATATTAACCACAAACGCATTCGTGCATTCGTCCGATGATGGAAAGGGGAAGTTTGTAGTAATTTTGCTTTAAAGTTTGGCAAGATGCCGGGAAATGCACGATGATGGGTCGGCTGAAAGGTTGAACCGAACCGTCTGTCATCGTCAAAAAGCTAGCTACATTTTTTGTTTGGAAATTTTCATAGTTCACTACTGACTAACGTTGGTACAAATCAATCTTTGACATTTAAGTAATTAAAATCCCTTGTTTCAGTCAAACTTCACTTCAAGATTAATAAAATAATACTCGGGCTTTAGGGCCTCCAAGAATCACTAATCGAAGCGAGCGCTTCTAAAAATACAGACCGAAGTAAAAGCTTCAATAAAATACAACGTAAAGTGTGGGTTTCTTTATTCTTTCTTTTCTTTAAATTCTTCTTTCTTTAAGGCGCTCTTATAGTTGAGTTTTACGTTTCCGAGGGGGTGAAGCAGACGCGTGGTAGAACAGGCGGGCGGGCGCCCCGCGCGCCCCGCCGCACCATTCCCGCGCAGCATGTCTACATCCTTATTCTGGCGCCATCGGTATTCTGAATATTCTGATTTGTCAGTTCCGGGATTTTTTCCGGCAATTAATATCGAAATAAGGTTTATTATTTTAATGAGTATTTAATGAAATTATATACAATATGAGAGTATACCCCGACAAACTAAGAACCTAATCAAATTATACCCAATTATTATGAGACAGAAATTAGTACTTACTTACCATAAAAATATAATAGAGTTAGACCAAGAAAATTCTGCAACGATTTTGATTGCACACGCAGTGCAAGTGTTATTTTGAACGACATACCTTTATGAAATTATGATTAACACTTGCACTGCGTGTGCAATCAAAATTGTCGCACACTTGGTCTAATTCTAGAAGTCAATTTCGGGCAAGTAGGTATTGAAAATAAGGAAGAATACTGTAGTTCGTTTTTTTTAGCATTAGAAAGTACTTGAAAGAAGGTAACCGATCTTGACATGTCTTTTAATTGAAAAGTGCTTTTTAAAAATCAGTAACTATTACTTATGAAAGCTTATTTTATATACGAGTATTAGGACTTTTATTTTATATAAAAGCAATCAACATTTGGCATGATGTGTCACATCCCCGTAGCTGCAGGCTTCCATAGGCTATGGTGAATGTGGGTCGTATGCTTGCTTGCCACCAGTGTGGTATATAAAAACAGCATTTTTTGGAATAAATTTCCATAACGCACGGTACGGACTTGGCGGAAATAAGGTAGAAGTACTAGTGCTCAACGCTGCACTAGTATTCGACATGGGCACTTTATGTCAAAGTGACAAGAACTAAATTTGAATACAGAAAGATCGTCGCCGTTCAATTAACCTATATTACTTTGACATAAAGTATAGTGTGTAGCTTTCAAATAGAGCTCAACGGCTAATCCTATTGTCTATTGTTAAGTAAAACCGCACGTGCTACTTACCTGCAAAAAAGGGTCTTAATTATTTTATTTGGCACCTGAGCGCGGGCTAACGCTCAAAAAACCAGTGTAGGTGCGCTCTTGTTACGCATCTCTATGACACATTTTAGACTGGTTCTGTAGCGTTCGACTCACCGGCACTCAGTAACCGAAGTACGTATTTTTTATGCTGGTGGTTGTGGCACGTGGCACGAGCGGTTTTACTTAACAATAGACAATAGGATTAGCCGTCGAGCTCTATTTGAAAGCTACACACTATACCCATGTCAAATACTAGTGCAGCGTCGAGCACTAGTACTTCTACCTTACCTAATATTAAACACAAAACCATTTTAGACATTTTTCGACCACTTCCCTTAAAACGCATGTAGGTAACTCGGAAACTAAAAGCGGTGAAATGGTTACCAGCATACACTAAACACTCCCACATAGGTATTTGAATTCCATACACATATGTTTAAAAATGATTCAATTTGATTAATTTAATAGCCTTTAATAAAATATGTTTACACAATTTATCAATCGTGACTGAATTCCGGATTGGTTAGATGGGTGTGTGCCTTTGCTTCCCAACTTGTTAAAATGACAATATGACGGGCGAATGTCTGAAATGTCACAGTAATTAAGAATTATTTTGCTTTTCTTCGTAAGTATGTTGAAAAACATTGTGTGTATAACATATTTGCATATTTATACAGTGGTTACACATTTTATGAAACGTCCACTAAACTAGCATAGGTCCGACGCTGGCAGTGGCCACGGGCGTACTGACGCGGGGAATGGGCGCAAGGTATTGCCGCGTAGGGTGTAATTTAGGTAGGTAAAATTTGAATTCATAAAAGTATGAATGAAAAGATTAACGTATCAATAAAAGGACCAGCAATAACGAAGATTTACTTAAAAGCTATCGAATGAGGTAAGTTTCATATCCATTTTCGTCGTAGTACTTCTAAAATATGGATCAAAAGACAGCTTTAAGCATGTTTTCAACTTAAGATTCTATCGAGAAAATAATGAGCCGTTGTGTTTCTGACAAGCAATAACGTAGTTCAAGGACTAAAGTTATACATACTAGAAAATAATGCTTGAAATCCTTGTAAAAGTCTGTAAATATGGTTACAAAAAAGCGCATTTTACTACACACCGCGCCTTAAGTCCTTTTATTTAAATACCTATAAATATGAATCTAATCTAAATATTTACCAAACAAGTCCTCCTGCCAATCGCCTTCCTCACATCCTCCACATTCACCGTCATAGTCTTCTGGTCCACTTTAACCGTCACCACGCCCAGACCTAGGTACTGAGCGGCCTTGTCGAACGCCGAGTGTGCCGTAGATGGGACGACTATCTGAGGGTTGGTGATGCCTTTGCTATAGGCCAGATCTCGGAACGCTTTGCAGGCCATCATTATAGATTCTGTGCCGCCTGTGGTTACCTGAAAATATACAATATTGTAAAAAAAAAACCGGGCAAGTGCGAGTCGGACTCGCGCACGAAGGGTTCCGTACCATAATGCAAAAAAAAAAAACAAAAAAAAAGCAAAAAAAAAACGGTCACCCATCCAAGTACTGACCACTCCCGACGTTGTTTAACTTTGGTCAAAAATCACGTTTGTTGTATGGGAGCCCCATTTAAATCTTTATTTTATTCTGTTTTTAGTATTTGTTGTTATAGCGGCAACAGAAATACATCATCTGTGAAAATTTCAACTGTCTAGCTATCACGGTTCGTGAGGTACAGCCTGGTGACAGACGGACGGACGGACGGACAGCGAAGTCTTAGTAATAGGGTCCCGTTTTACCCTTTGGGTACGGAACCCTAAAAATTGACTTAGTTCCACACAGTAAGTTCAATAAGGATAGTGTTGTGGGTATAAACAGCAACACTCGTAACTGTACAGTCGCCATCAAATATATCGGAGCGGCCAAGGTGTTCAAAAATATCTGGACACGCACCCTAACGCCTTGACAACAGAGGCGTGTTCAGATATTTGTGAGTACTGTACCTTAACCCAATATTAGCTAATCTACTTTAATAAAACTCATCCAGAATTAATTATAAATAAATAAAAATAAATAAATTTGGCCATGTGATCGTCTAGTGAAATTAATACGTTGTGAACCTTAGTACTCTTCGTCTTTTATGTGCAGACTGATTAGATTTGGATTTAAAATACTACCCCTAAAATACCCTATGTAATTGTAAATATTTCTACTGTATTTCTATATTATAACACTATCATATGAAAAAAATTAAATAATAAATTATATTTTTTAGAATTTATCTTCTACCGAGCCCTACCGTGACCAGTTACCATGAACAGTAGTGTAAGCCCTTGTTGTTTGTAATTATATTTTCCTTTTATATCCATTCGCTAATCTAGCTAGCTAAAGGAAAATATGTATATGTAAATGTTGCAAAAATTAATACGTACAAACATACTTTATCTACTGTCACGCCTCGGATGAAGTCGGGTCTCTAAACTAAATAATACCTATTTTATTTTGTTTTGTTTTTAATAGGTATTCCTAAACACTATGTAATATTTACTTTTATCTGCGTTTCGGAACCTATTTTCAGACAAGAAGAAACGCCAAGAAACTTATCTGAATATACTATAAATGTATGGAATACTGAAGCGATCGTCTAATAAACATGACTTTTTAACCCTTAGATACCCAATATAGAAAAGCTCAAATTGTCACTAGTGAACTGCTTCGCCTGTCACTAGCTCCCTATAACAAAATTATTTAGTATGTCCTCAAATAACTTTGTTCCCCTATCTCACCAAATATAAAAATGTATTACCTTTAAATCATATTTAATATACGAGCCTCAGTAACCCATCCATATGCTACTAAAACTAGACTTTAATTTATTCTGTATTTTAAAACAATTAACACTCTAATGATTTTAACACTGTATGTAACCAAAATACATGTGAAAGAATAAATAATAATAAAGAAAGAAATAATAATTACAACTACTCCGTGAAAACCGTGCTCAATATTGCCACCAAGCAAAGTACAAGGGGCAGACCTCCGGCCTCTTGGTGGTCCACTGTCAAAAGAGACCTGAAGACGCAAAATATCCCACCACTGACAACACGGGACAGATTGTCCTGGCGCAGACGCACAAGAAGGCCTGACCCCAAATGAAGTTGGGAATAGGGCAGGATGATGATGAAAGAAAGAAATAATAATTAACCCTAACACCCAAATAATGACTCTACCCTAACTCTACCCCAATTTCACCTATTCTAATGTGTAAGACTAGAAGCGAACCTCTAGTATTACAGGGGGGGGGGGGAAGTGTGTGAGAGGGACCCTAATTTAAGCTGTAAACGTTCGGCCGACAAAACCGAGGTATTGCAAACCCTAGTGTCTGTGTAATTTGCCTCCCTCCGCAGTATAGGCCGTAGCCAAGGGTACTGACGAATAAGGCGCCCTATTCCAAATATAAAATGTGAATATATAAATATATATAACAAGACCACGCTTCTTCAATTACCAACAGATTTCAGTGAGTAAAGATTACTCTTAATGATCCACACGTGAGATCCTCACATCCCTCTGTCAGACCTTGAAGATAACGTAAGAGGTATAATCGTCACCTGTGTAGGTAAAAAGGTTGACGCCAGGCCCCTCTCGCGACCTGGACCTAACACTCTACTGGATTCCCGGAAAAGCCTGCTTATCACCGCTAGGTTAGGCGTTTCCGGTTGATTGACCGTGCAATCAGACACTAATCTGGCTCTAAAACACAAAAACACCAAAACACACGTAAGTATTTACACTGAACTAACAATTGAACAGTCTGACAAAAAGCAGCATAGTAGCTACGTAATGTCAAACATTCAACCGTAAAAATAACACCTTTGTTTTAACGTCTACGGGCGAGCCAGAGATCGTGACAATCCGACGGACAAAAATAGAATCATCCGTTCCCAGCTTGGCGTGGGGGTATTTATAACCATAAAAGACATTAACGAAACGCGTTTGACGCATTTGACGCGTTAGGCGCACTTCAAAATAAAAACTTTGTTATTTATTTCCTTTAAACTCGAGTTCCAATCTTGAGTAGTTTTAACAAAGAGATGTGAATCCCATAAGACAAGCAAAGTCAAAAGAAACCCCTTGCCTCGGAAATCAAGACAAAGCCACTCTCTAACAGATGGCGCCACTCTCTTGATATTCAACAATTCTAATGCACATCAATGTAAAAAAACATGGATCAAAACACATGGCGTTCCAAAATTAATAAAAATAATTTATGTCTATATGTAAATATATATGTTTTATTGATATTTTTATACATTTTCATCTTTAGTTTCAATACTGCGTCAACAGATGGCAGCATAATCTTCGTGACTACAAAATTCACCGACAGTAATTCTCTATACACATTCCATTCTCTTTGGATTCAGCGAATCAGTTTTTCTGATTAATGGCCCACTACAAACTTGACTCAGTTAAGTTTTTGTTTGTTGTTTCGAATTTCTCGTGAGAATGTTTTGCTGTTATTTAAAATTAATTTACTGAATGCATATATTATAGTTACTTACATGTATTTATTTTAATTAACATTTGTATATAATAATTGAGGTTTTAAAGTTTATGAAAATAATATAGATCGATTGATCAGCTGTGTCAATCATTATTTATGTTAACTAGATCAGCTAGTGCGTCTAGTTACAGTACCTTGGCCGCTCCGATATATCTGATGGCGACTGTACATCGGTGGACCTTATTACAAAAGGCATAAGGTCCACCGATAGTCCTAGGCGACGATATTATAATAATAATATATAATTTTAAGTAAATACACAGAAAACATCCATAACTCAGGAGCATTTAAATGCCCTTACCAGGGTTCGAACCCAAGACCTCATGCTTCGTAGACAGGGGCAACAGGACAGGGAGGCCGGGCCGTAAGGAATGAGTGAACGGATAATGAATCAATTGAATAACGGGGTGGATGTATAATTGAATGGAATGAGTAAATGAATGAGTGCCTTGAATAGTGAATAAATGCATCGGTAATGAATAAGTGAATGAATTAATGGAGGAACTAGTAAGAAAAAGTGAAGGATAAGTGAAATAGTGATTGAATGTATAGATGGCCGAATGAAGAACGAACGAGTGTTAAATAATGAATGTGTGAATGAATGGATTAAAGGGTCACGCGAGGGATGTAATCAATACCTAGCGTAGTGAGTATTAAAACAAAAATTTTACATTTTATTAACTGTTACTCACGGTACCGCAGCACTCATCGTCCCCGTGGAACAGATTGGCGGCCATGCGCACGACCTCCGCTTCCATTTTGTTGATACCAGGGAACACGTCGGCGTGGAGGGGGTTGGTGTATGCTGTTAGGGAGTATGCGTCGGTTGCCACCTATAGTTTTTAATTAATTATTAGTAAATTAAACTATAAATATTAAGGGACATTTTACACAGATCATCCTAGCCCCAAACTAAGCAAAGCTTGTATTATGGGTGCTAGGCGACGATATACATACTTATATAGATAGATACATACTTATATACATAGAAAACACCCATGACTCAAGAACAAATATTTGTGTTCATCACATTAATAAATGCCCTTACCGAGATTCGAACCCAGGACCATCGGCTTCACAGGCGGTCACTACCCACTAGGCCAGACCGGTCATCGGTATTTTATATTGGTAATATAATTGGAAATATTATATTTTTCATCTGTTGAGTGTTTTTCAATATACTTAACTAGCTTAGGACATTATTAATGTCCCAATTAATTAGATATGTATATGTACTTATAATTATTATATTTGAAAGTGTAATACCCAATGTACCAGACATGGTAAATTTTATAGCATTTTCGGTGCAGCGGACTGGTGTTAACGGAATTGGTATAAACAATTTCAACCCTAATGATTAACTAGCGTTAATTACGTTAATTTACCATTTCAGTATCCATACCTACCAATTCCGTTAACACCACTCCGCTGCACCAAAAATGCTATGAAATTTACGATGTCTGATAATTACTCAGTTGTAATAACAAATTGTTTAAAGTATGCAGGGTGTCCTACAAGTGACACGTCACAGTGACACTGGAGGTAGACCAGGCCAAGAGGACCCAAACCAACTTAACATGACCCCAGTAAAAGTGGCACGGTTTTCGAGTTATGGCCAAATTAAGGTTTCTCATGAATTTTGACCGTTTTTAACATTGTTAGTGCACCCTGGGTGCACTCGGAAAGGTCTCGAAGTTAATTTTTTTTTACAGCAGTGACCTGTGAAGTGCTACTTATGGGACAGCCTGTATTTAGAAAGATATAAATCTCTGTATTCTTACCTTGGCAATCTCTTCGCTCAAGTGATATACAGCACCGGAGACTGTACCACTCTTCCAGTCATAAGCACCTAAACAAACATTAAAGAGTAGTTATATTATAATCGCCCAGCCATACGGCTACGGCATACGGCTTTTAAGACATACGTCTTAAAAATAGGATACAGGTTCTTTTTTAAGATATACTTAAAACATAAAAAAAATTGACGTCGTCCATAGATCCTGTTTTCTTTAGAATTTAAGTTTAATAAGGTTTACATTGTGCATGAAATAAAGCCCCAATAATTAATAGAGAAACGTAGACTCAATTTCTATTTTAAAACCCGTATAAAACTATAAAGAGTAGGTAATTTGACTGTGACGTCACAAGCTAGAGTTTCATATAAATTCCATAGTAGCAAAATCGTTTTGACAGTTTGAAAAAAGAACTGATTTGACTAGTAATCAAATACCCTATTGTGCTTTTAAACTCTAGAACCCCACAGATGCGATATCGGGTCAGCGATGACATTCAATATTTAAAACCTCAAGATCGCTTTTTGGCTGATAAACTTTGATCCGTTGGCCTCAGGGGTTAAGACAGTGGTCCGTAAACAATACTATCGTAAAAGCATGTTATTATTAACTTACCCAATGTAAGATGATCCCTGACTTCTTCAGCCACCTCCTCCGCAGTCAGACCCTTCTCTGGCAACTGCCTTCTGATGGTCAGGCCTGCAAAATTCAAATATGAGTTTACTCTCCATATAGTCCATACACAACTGGGCTGCCCTGCAACTGGTTAGCACGAGAAACACTACTACATACACTACACTATAGTAGGCGTGGCTCACTCCGCGATTTCGTCGCTTTGCTACAGGTAGCTAAAAGTCCATCCGTTCGACCCCAATTTCGGGGTTTGCCATAAGCCGCGCGTGGCGCTGTCGCCACCTAGCGGCCGTATATGTGCTGATCGTGATAGACGCGTTTTGTTAGAGAGTGAGTCTTTTGTACCTAGCAGTGGCGGCGCGTCCATAAAAGCCGATTCCCACCGGCTTGCCTGTTTTTGGACGTTTGAGCAGAGATGTAAAGGAAATATGTAAGCCAAATTAGCCCCGGCTTGCCTATGGATATGTTTGACGCGCCGCCACTGGTACCTAGTACTATTATTTATTCCGTGACTGTATGTAGTTCGTTCGCGTTAAGAATGCTGTAAAATCATCACTAACCGCCGGCCACTAATATCTGCTCCGTCAATGGACCGGATCTAAAATGGGGCATTATCTATGAAAAGGGACCTGATTGTCAATGGCGCTTACGCCGCACAGCGCCGCGCGGCATTGTATTTATAATGGAGCATCGTTAATAAAGGCGTAAGCGCCATCGACAATAAGATCCCTTTTCATAGATAACCTCACATATATTTCCGATAGTTTAGGAATTTTCGTGTATGATGTTAGTACCTGCAAGCCTCTTGGTAACGTCGGCCCGGAAGTCCCTGTTGATTTCCGCCATCTTCTCGTCTATCTTGCGCCGCACGAACGGCACTGATCGCAGCCATCTGAAGAACTCCTTCCGAAGTCTGCTTGTGACCGCTGGAAATTAGAGCTTATATATTTTTAGGTTATACAGTGTGTACAAATAAGTAAGAGTACGTACAAATATAAAGCGGTCTCTGCTGTACGACCAGAAAGTGGTCAAACTGCATAATGGGAAACCTACATTATAATGGGTCCAAATGCCTTGGAACCAAACAAAAGTCCAAAATTAACCATAGACAGTCTATAGTTAGTTTCTTTGCATTAAGACGGTACATGTTTTTCTAAACAATTATAGCATCATATAAGTCAGTATGATAATACTCAAGAAATGTATCTTCCTTACACAAACGCAAGTAATCATTTGGACAAAGAATTTATCTTTACAATCAAGATTGTACTTAAATGAATTTTATTGCAGCATCACCAGAATGTTAAAAAAAATACAAGTAAAAATACATTCCCCTTTCTTACTGCAATTAGAATGTTTTTAAAAAAACAAGTAAAAAAACATTCCTCTTCCTTACTGCAATACTATATCTACAATTTTACACTAGAAACTAAACTAGGTTAAGTGTTAAGCAGATACTTAAGAAACTAGAATACTAAAAGAGGTAACTGAAACTACTCATAACAGTCATAACGAAACACGGAAATTTTAAGCAACTTTACAACACACATGATAATTATTTCAAGGCCAATGTTTTGAAGATAGGGAAAGAATATGTAGGCAATTGGGAAATCCATTTTTAGATTCTACATTTAGGTAGGTACTATTTACTATCATCATTTGAATATTGATTTTTATCAATAAAACTTTAAGTGGTAATATTAGTTCAATCAGCAGACTAAGTTACGTCTGTAGTTTTTATTAGATTTTAATTTCACAAAATTAATCTGCATTAAATTAAATAGCCAGATTGGGAGGCAGTCAGTTGGTTAATTAATTTACTTAATAATAAAATTAAATGTGTTAATTTCATTTGACAACTCTTTTTAGGGTTCCGTACCCAAAGGGTAAAACGGGACCCTATTACTAAGACTTCGCTGTCCGTCCGTTCGTGCGCGAGTCCGACTCGCACTTGCCCGGTTTTTTTAAATCGCTTTCCATTTGACCACACCAATATACATATAACCTTTGGTTTTTGATTAAAATATTTTCATAGGTACAGTAGACCTACACCTAACTGTGAGTGCCTCTATACCTAGAGATATAAAAAAACTTTTTATTTTCTTTTTAGGGTTCCGTACCCAAAGGGTAAAACGGGACCCTATTACTAAGACTTCGCTGTCCGTCCGTCCGTCCGTCTGTCACCAGGCTGTATCTCACGAACCGTGATAGCTAGACAGTTGAAATTTTCACAGATGATGTATTTCTGTTGCCGCTATAACAACAAATACTGAAAACAGAATAAAATAAAGATTTAAGTGGGGCTCCCATACAGCAAACGTGATTTTTGACCAAAGTTAAGCAACGTCGGGCGTGGTCAGTACTTGGATGGGTGACCGTTTTCTTTTAGCATTTTTTTCCGTTTTTTTTTTTGCTTTATGGTACGGAACCCTTTGTGCGCGAGTCCGACTCGCACTTGCCCGGTTTTTAAATTAAATTTCCACAAGCATGACATGGATAACTCACAACAAAATATTAAAAACATCAATGAAAACAGACAAGACTTATGTCTCTGTCAATATCTTCAGTAACTTACATTCTTGTGCGTTGTAGAGACTATGTGCCCACACTAAAGCGAGCACCGAGGAGGCAGTCATTGTGACGATCTGCCATGGCTCCCGGCCCTCAAACAGCCTGTTTATGGCCTTCAGTGGCTGCGGTCGCTCGCTCATGTCTAAAAATAAATAATCCTTTTTATTCTTGGGTGAAAATGACCACAACCTTCCAGAAACCATGAAATACCAGACCAAACAAAAAAAATATAATAATTAGAAGGGTTCTGGAGTAACTTAAAATCTAAAAATTGGTGGCTAAAATCCCACTTGGCCACTTGTACTAAAATGAATTCTGTTTATAGGTGAATAGAATTCATTTTTAGTTTAGGGTGGTCATTACTAAACGGTGGCCAGTTATTGATGAATCAGCCTAATATGTAAATGAGCCTGTTGGGTTAAAATTGTCCTAATCATTTTTTAAGTGAGAACTTGACATGTAGGACCATGTCATCTTGAAACTTAAGTATTGTCAATAGAGGTGACAGCAAGGTGTCATCTATTGGGCATTAGCATGTCGAGCACTAAGTAGTATGTTTACATTATGTGTAGCTTGAATCATTTAAAAGTCAAGAAACAAAGAGACTATGAATATCTACATACCTACTTGTCATAAATATGAAAACTGACAGTTACTTACTAGCATAAAACAATGAAATATTTTGTTATTGGACTTTGATTTCAAAGGTAACTTGTTACCTGCCACAATGTTTTGTCCTTTATGAAAATGAAAAAAATGTTTATTGTGTTAAACACAATTTGAATACAATTACACTTGAGTCCTCCTTGTAAGTATAAAAACAATGCTTTTAGGCATGATTACCTGACTACAGAGGTTCTTTAACGTATGTAACGAATCTAATACACTGTTATTTTAAACACAACGACGCCGATGATATATCCTTCTTATAACATAATATATTTAATACTATAATACCAATTATTATCAAATAGGCTCATCGTACTTACCTGTATTAATTTAAATAAATTCTTATCACTGTAATTATCCCAGGCCGCAATCTCTCAATCAGTTCACTAGTCAACTGGGCTTATCTACATCTACATGATATTACGGATAGTTCAGATTATCACTATTTTCTTAGCACGTTACAAACGACTGCAAAGTACACAAAGATAGGTGAAGTATTTCAAGTATTTTTAATTGAAACAAAGGTCGATTAATAAACAATGGAAATGAATGATAATTTGTAAAGTGTGCAAGACATGCGCAAGATGCTTCTTTAACTACTTGCCTTGTAATAATTTCTGACGTAAATTAAATTTGTACCTAAATGTAATAAGGTAGGGTTTCTTTTAGCTTAGATGCTGCTTGTCGAAATTAGTGTCATCGACGTCAACGTCAAAGTTTCTTACGTCGAGAAACATGAAAAAATGAATCTATTTTCAGTTTTGTTTAATTTGCTCCGAAAAATTACAAGAACCCTGTTACGTAACAAATATTTATTTTTTTAGTTATTTTTTGATAGATTAATGATTATATTTATCATTCGCAAAATTTTCTTAATTCGTTCAGAAATAATATTCTGGAAATTCTGACATTGACAGTTACGCTACGTAACATAAACATAAATCAATTTTAAGGCAATTGAATTTCGTCTTTAAATGAATGCCATAAAGTATAAAATTGTGAAAAGGACTACTGCTGCCCACGCAAATTTAACAGATGGCTATTACAACATGAAAAAAATGCACAGTAAAATAAACTTTACCTCAAATAGTTATGGTTCCTATTTGATTAGCAAATTTTAAGCGTAGATGACCAATAAATTATGAAATTAGTTCAATCGGAACGTGTTCTAAGGTGTAGGAGGAAAATATTACAATGAGTCACCATCCTCCAGTTTCCTGTATTCCAAACACCACGAAGATGTCGAAAGCTAAGAAAGTTATTGAAGAAGCTCGGGAGATAAACAATCCCGAGATAGATTTAGTGGATAAAGGGATCTCGAACCTGGAGGAGATACCTGGGTTGTGTGAGTACAGTTATATATCCTTTTATAGAACCAGTTTGGGCACTTTTGCTTTCAGTCGTTTTGGTTGTGCTGTATTTTTGACGTTTGGGTGTGTCTGTGTTTAGCACCTAGGTATAGCTCGCCCACTCTAACCTAAATACTGTAAAATATAAATGACTGATAAGAGTGATAAGTGAGGAACAATTAAATCTAACAGAAATGCTAAGGATTTATATCTTTATACTTAATTAGCATGATTTAATATTCATTCATGATCTAGTTAGGTCATCAATGGCATCATTATTATATTTAGGGTTTAGGTAATATTATTGTTAGAAATATATTCTTAAATCTTAAATAAAAGATATATAATGTAACAATCTTTGAGGGTTTCCGACTTGTTGTACCTCCTAGTCAGCAACAAAAAAAAATGTTTTGTTTTTATGCAAAAAATATAATTAGTTTTTTTTTTCTCAGTCGCTTTTCCATTAAGGAATGCTATGCATGTATAATTATTATTAATTATTCATAAGTTTTCCTGTTTTTATTGCCTATTTATAATTTTTCCAGAAATACACAGTCAGTAAAAATACTAAGATTACTGGAATCATACATTTAGTTTAAATAAATTAATTGCATTTGAAATTATCCGAATAAACTTTGTAGTGACTTTAGGGCAAAGTAAATGAAAATTGATGTTTAATTTCAGTCACACTTGCCAACATCACTCGCCTATCCCTGAGCCACAACAAGATTTCAACCGTCCCGGCTGGTCTTGCCAACTTGATGAACTTGGAGATTCTGAATCTTGCCAACAACCACATCGAAGAACTGCCCGTCAGCCTATCTTCACTACCCAAGCTCCGGATCCTCAATGTTTCGCTTAACAGGCTGTATACATTGCCGAGAGGCTTCGGTGCGTTTCCAGTACTGGAGATATTGGATCTTACGTACAATAACTTAAATGAGAAGACATTGCCGGGGAATTTCTTCATGATGGAGAGCCTTAGGGCTCTGTACTTGGGAGACAATGACTTTGAGGTGCTTCCAGCTGAAATTGGGAACCTTAAGAATCTACAGATTGTAAGTTATTTTTTTACTGTAACTTGAATAGTTTGTCTCTTTAAATAGACTTTTATATTATATTTATTCGAAAATCTCAATGTTTCACACCTTATTGATACTTAACAAAGGCATTACTTTAAACTTTAATGTTCCATTGGTCAGCAAAGGCTTCAACTGTCTTTTTTTTTTCTTGATGTCCAATTATAGGCATTTAAAACTACCATCTTTGTTTGCCTCTCCATTTTTAGAGTATGTTCTGAAAGTGTTTGAAATGTATTAAGCCTAAAATTGTTTGTTTTCACACTCTTAATACCAATCGATTAATGCATTCCACGTGTTCCAGCTATCAATGCGAGAGAACGACCTAATTGAGGTACCTCGCGAGTTGGGACAGTTGGCGCGCCTTCGTGAGCTGCATCTGCAGGGCAACCGCCTTGTCGTACTGCCGCCCGAAATAGGTAACTTTACTTTACTGTATCTCTGACTTAATCCCTTAACGCGCACATAGCCATATATGGTGGATATGATATTCAACTCTATTGGCAGCTATTAAAGTTCAACTTTAAACAAATATTTTTTATTATATGCAACAGGGGGTAACTCCAGTCATTATGTTAAAAGCTCCTTTATAAATATTAAAGATTTTTATCTATAAACGTAATAACTTTTGCTATTAGTACACTTGTTTATGTAATTGTTTACCTTCCCATGAGCATTTTCATTGAGTCTTCAGAAAAAATTCAAGTATCTATATACAGCGGTCTTCACATTAGTACTATTATAACTAGATGTGCGACGTTAGCAGTACCGTCTTTACCGTAAGGGCACACGGGGCCCATACCCAGGGCCCCCATCCTCAGGGGCCCCCCAGATCAGACAGTAACAGTATATTTGATTACCCGTAATAAAGTAGAAGATCATAGTACAAAAATATTAGATAGATAGATAGATAAATCATTTATTTGACAGCTGCAATGACACACAATATAAATTTAAACACATCATAACAGAGAGAAAAAACAATAATTATTACACTAACAAAGAAAATTATATTAGAAAATTATATTATATTAGTTTAATTCGCTTTCTTTACTTCCTAAAATGGCCCCAAATTCTTATGTGCCCAAGGGCCCCAGCATGGTTTAAGACAGCCCTGGGCGTTAGATCACCGCCGAACACTCCAGTCCAACTTAAAATAATTTAAAATTACTAGAAACAACTTGTTTCACAGGAAGCATGGACCTAGCCAGCAACAAGTCCGTACTCCGTCTCGAAGGCAACTTCTGGGTGCCCCCCATCGAGGACCAGCTCAAGTTAGGTCCCAGCCACGTCCTAGACTACCTGAAGTCTGAAACGTACCGTGTGTTGTACTCCAGGCACGTGTCGGCTCGCCCGCCGCCGCCGCCTCAAACTCTGGATAAGAGCAAGAAGGCCAGTCGCGCTAGATCTTAAGTTTCTAACACGAGTTTGAACTTTATGTACAGAATTTAAGGTCTATATTAAAATGGCGGGGCCAATGGACGCGAGTCAAGGGCGCGCTGACGCTTAAATATGGACTTTAAGTAAAGTACAAAAGGTTCAAATTCCTATATCAGTCTTATGCTGGATTATTTTTGAAAGTAGCTTGATAGCAAGGCCGTCGCGATAGGTCGTAACTGTTTTTAATACCTAAACATTACATCTATAAATTCATCTATAATTCTGTTAATATCGATTATTACATCTATGTCCCTACTTGTGCTAAGTGCGTGGTAGAGTTAGTGAAGTTCGACGTATGTTATTTTGTACTTATGTGAGGACATAGCATAAAATTAAAAAGGTAGAAATCTGTGTGCCATAACATCTCAAACTATGAAATTACAGTAGTGTAAAAATATGGGTGCATACAACTTACTCAAAAATAAGCCCCATAGTTCTTAATTCGCTGACATAAAGAGCTATGGGATATATTTTTGAGTATGATGAGTGCACCCATATTTTTAGACTTGACTGTACCAGATGCTTAATTTGTTGGTCAGAATTATGAATGTTTGTGTTTTCTTAATTAAGATTAAGTATAATTGTTTTCAAATACTGCCTCTAAATGATCTTACTAATTATAATTACTGAAAAGTATTAACTTTTAAACAAATATGTGTTGGTTGTGTTGTAAGTTATTAAAACAATTTATGTGAATAAATATAACTTTATTCATCTGGATGAAACATACAAAATCTTAAAACGAATTGAACAATGTCACGCAAGATAATATTAATTATTATTAATAATGAGGATCAATTGAAGTGCACTTGACGAGATATTTTTAAGAGAAATTTAATAAAATTATTCTTATTATTAAATGGTGCT
This sequence comes from Cydia fagiglandana, assembly GCF_963556715.1. Classification (NCBI taxonomy): domain Eukaryota; kingdom Metazoa; phylum Arthropoda; class Insecta; order Lepidoptera; family Tortricidae; genus Cydia; species Cydia fagiglandana. Next base: position 20,685,868 of record NC_085936.1, on the reverse strand, counting down.
AGCCTAAGACACAATTATTTTACAAATCAACAAGGATTTTATACAATTAAATTATTACTAACTAGTTACGTTTGTTTTTATTTTCATTGCATTGACTGTTTGATTTCATACGCCATCCGAGAAAAATGAAATTAAAAAACAACAAAAAACACTTTAAAAACCAGTACAAGGAAAGCATTGATCGAAAATTTCAGGATTATTGCATTGCAGATTTAAGGCCTGTGGCCACCGGCTTGCGTGTGCGTGACGTGCACGTACGCGTGCACTAAAATGTTGGAGCCGCACACGCACACGTCACGCAAGCGGTATGCCGTCTCTCATAAGGATCTGTATACTACAACGCCGCACGTGCACGTCACACACACGCAGCCGGTGTGCACAGGCCTTTACTGATTTAATCGTAAAATGTTAAAAGACTACAAAGCCACAAAAGAAAAAAAGGGAACACTACAAACAGTACCATAAATAATGTAAAATTAAAAACAAGAGCAGAAGCACTAATACATATATGCCTTATTCTTCCATTTTAATGGGAATATGATATTAAGTTAGCATACTTATCTAAAATTACAAAAATACTTACAAAATCAAGACAAACAAAGATCTTTATGTCATTAAGCGCAAGAGTATAACGTATAGCCAATCACAATAAAAAAATAAAAAGTTTTTATATCTCTAGGTGTAGAGGTACTCACAGCTAGGACCTACACACAGTACCTACAACCTAGGACCTATGAAAATATTTTTAACAAAAACCAAAGGTTATTTTTAAACAGGTTATATATTGGTGTGGTCAAATGGAAAGCGATTAAAAAAAATGAACCTCGGAAAACTACATCCCTAATTTCACGCCTAATAGTTTCTTTTCTGTGAAATAGGGAGCTATGCGGACGGATAGACAGACCGACATGACACTTACCCCATTCGCACGACAGCTTTTCAACGCGTGTTAAAAAACCGCTTGAATCTGTCCACACTCTAAATTCGATTTAATGACCAAGGCTTAAAGTCGGAAATCCAACAACGCTTGATAAAAAGCGCCACCGCTGTCGTGTGAATACATACATGGTTATTCATTTGTATCATTCAAACGCGCGTTGAAAACGCTGTCGTGTGAATGGGGCCTTAGAGTTCCAATTCACAGAACCCTAAAAAAAGATTATCTTAAAATTAAAAGATTGACCTGCAGCGGTAGCATGATAGGATTTTCATCACCTGTCACTTTCGCAATTACTTGTTAGAACGTGACAGACAATAAAAATGTGACCATGCTACAACCGCAGTTCTGAAGTCAAATGCATTACTTGCGACAATACGACTAGACTCAACTAGCTAACAAACAATCAGTCTTATACCTTACACCGTAAAGTTCACATTTCATCGTCCGTGATATCTTCATCGTCCGATATGTCCAGGGGGGCTATTCTGGTGGAGTTGGCGACGGGTTTCCGTCGGGGTTCCGTCGAGAACGCGTAGGATTCGTAGTCGAGGATCTCCTCGTCGCTTAGGTGGGAGTCGCCTTCGACGAATGATGCGAATCTGTGATAATAGAACTAACGTTTAGATTTTAGAATATTCCACTTAGGATTCAGTGGCGGATTTGCAGTCCTTGCCGCCCAACGCCCCAGGCTCTGTAGTCGCCCCCTTCTCAGCACCTATCATATTGACTACATTTTGAATTATTTCTTGTTATCATTAGCGAATTTATTGTCACAATTTGCCGCCCTAGGCCCGGGCCTACTCGGCCTTAGGGCAAATCCGCCACTGATAGGGTTGCCATACTTTCCCGTACACCGGGACATGTCCAGTACAGTACAATTGTGTCCCGGTTGACGTCCCTATAAGTAGTTATGGCAACCCTACACTAATTATAATTTGATTAGATTAAATATGTACAGTTGTCTACCAATGTCAAGTTTTTATTATATTTATTAATATTATACTTCTGCGTTCTTGCAACCTGTAAAAGCCTGCGCAAACCGGCGGAGCGCAGCGCAGATCGCTTTAAAATTATCAATGTATATTCTTCTCTATTTCAATTACATTCAGGTATAAATTTAAACGCCTCGACCTCGGAGCATCACGAAGGATTGTTACTCTGCGGCATCCAGGAGCACGTTAGAGGATACTGCGGCGGTAGGCGCCGGCATGCCGCGGCATCCCGCGGCATGCGCCGAGGCCTCCCGAGTGCGCCGGAGTAGCGCCGGGACGACGGGGGAGAACTCGTGCACACTAGTCACTAATCCCTTGTGATAGAGTACACACGGCATCCCCGGGGTGTCGGTATGTGGGGGGGATTTTACCTCGCCGGTGTGCGCTGCGCGGCGTAAATGCTCCTCGGTGATCTGCGCTGCGCTCCACCGGTTTGCGCAGGCCTTAAACATCTACATACAAGAGGGACTTTATCAACCAATCGATTTTAAACTGTTGTGAGACATACTAACATTGAACAATTTTACGGATACAAGGTGAACGCTGCTGGCACTGTTAGTGCTCGAGAAAGGAGACCTAGGCTCTCCGAAACATGTCGCGTGAGTGACTTATTAAAACAAGTGAATCTAAACCGTAAAAATATTCAATGATAGAGCCAATTTATTTTTGCGATTTCAGTGTGGCTACGAGAATCGGGTATGTCGAACATAATAAAAATCCTGTATGTAGAAAGGCTGTGGAATGATATCTTAAGAGCCCAGTTTTTTGCGATAATGGTATTTAACGAATTCTTCAAATAAGGAATGTATAACCTCCTAAGGCCCAGCCATATATATGTAAAATCCAAAATTTGCCACTGAAATTTGAACCTATAGTGTAGGAAATAGAACTGATTTTGCGTTGTTGGAAAATGGAACGAAACAAAGCAAAAACGACTCTGTTACAATTGAATAGGATTTAAATTTCATCAAACGTACTATAGGTAGGACCTAGGTCTTTATAGGAGGATAGGTTTTCAAAGGGTCGGCAACGCGCATGTAATACCCCTAGAATTGCTAGGGTCCATAAGCATTGGCTACAGCTAATGTATGATTGTTCGCCACGGTTACGGTGTAAAAAATGTTTAACCTTTTAGAGTCATTAAGTTTGAGCATAATCCTCCACTGCGCACAATCCGGACTAGAACAGTACTTCCTCAAACTCTCGAGAGCTTGTTTCGTCTCTCTCGCTCCCTCCTCGTAGTACTCTTCACTCGTGAGCAGTCGCGGCTTCGGCGGGAACTTGCGCCGCCTGAAAATGAGACGTAAGGTGAGGTAATAGAGTCGAATTTTGTTTATTGCATAGCGGGCATGACAAGGCTGCATTTATTAAAACGAAGTTATGTTGAAAATTTTGAAGCATTTTGCTCCGCTAGGTACTTTCTGCAATAATATATCATGGCCACCTCCTGTGTTCAACATCAGATCAGCTCAGCAGCAGGGGGGTAGCCAAAAACGTCACCAAATATCACCATGGGGAGGGGGGATCAAAAAGTAGCCAAAAACACCTCGCGTGTTTTGTGAACAACCCCTTATTTCGCTTGCAAGTTTTGACCCGAACATACGTGCATACATTCAGACCTTGCCCTTTAAATAAAAGCTTGTAAAAAGCAATCATCTCCTTCAAGATGTTTGCCATAACTGCCATAAGAATTCGAAAAATTATATGTGTTAACCTTCTGAACGCCAAACGGCGCATCTATTTGCCGTGCCACTGAAGCCACGGGGGTAAAATTTAGTTCTGTGAATAAATAATGCCAACCTAAAAGTGGGGTGTTTTTCAGTAGATTTTCATCAAAAAACAATCGACGTCAAATGCTGTCGTTGTCACGATTTTGCGTTGACGTCAATTGCCGTCTGTGGCGTTCAAAAGATTAAAATATTAGTACAAGGGAGTCTTACCAATATCCATAAATAGAGTTGAGCACGGACTGCGGGAAGTATTTTACTGTGAGACAAACGGCTACCACGGCCGTGGACGCCTCTTGATACTCGCTGCTGAAGAACATCATTAGCACGCCGATGCCCTGATGAAATTTGAAATATTAGTATTTTGGCCCAATTTAATAATAATAGGGTTAACAGTTTTGAATGATTCACGGTTAGTCTCACTAGATTTACATTGACCAGGATATGGACCATGATTACCTTTGAGCCTTTGTGAGCGCGGTCTACACTTTGACACTCACTCGCTATCTTCAGTTACCCTCGTTACTGCGTCGAAATATCGGGAGCTCAAAAACAATACAAAAGGTAATCACGGTCCATATCCCAGTCGAAATAAGTCTAATAATAAGTTTGGTCGTGGTTTGGTCCTAAAGTACACTAAGGAGCTAACAAAACTCATCATAAGTGTATTCCAGAACAGATGTGTATTGTGTCTGATGTAAGAGGCATAAGAGCCGGTGCAGACGGCCTATTGCAATTTGCGCACCAATTGTTTTACAAAAGTTGCCTAAGAGCCTAAGACTGGGAGAAGTGGAGAAAAATTAGGTAAGCTGCTTACTAGCAGAGGTCGTACCCAGGATAAATGCTAAGATGTTAGAGAAAGAGAGAGTAATATTGGTGCATTGTACCTGTAACGTCCACATGACAAGGTTCTTGCTCCGTTGATTCCTCGGCGGCCCCACCCTATAGCACACCAGGAAGCTGATGAACCCCACGACCAGCGTGTACCAGAACAGATACGTCTGGTGTGACAGCAGAATGTTTCGGATGTTCTCCCATACTTGCTGGAAGATGTACACGCCGACCGTCCAACCGCCGATCAGAACGCCGTATGTTAAGGTTTTCTGCAAAGAAATACTATGGGTTAGGGTTCATGAAAAAATTATAGCATTATTTTGATGATATGGCGATTATGAAAAGGTTAAGTTGTGTTTGCCAATCCTTCGTGTGATTGCCAATGCACCCTGGTTCACTCGTAACAATGAAGTACATGACTATCTCAATATGCCCACCATAAAGGAAGAGATCAAAAAATTCACTAAGAATTACATTGAGCGCTTAGCAAAGCATCCTAATCCACTGGCTTCAAAATTACTGGACAAGACTGAAACAGTGCAAAGACTTAAAAGGAAGCACATTGTGCAATATGAAAGTAGTGGTTAAGTGAGACGATGGTTTCCAAAACCCAAAAACAATACCTATATACAGCAAAACTGATTATAGTCGATACCGACTGATGGCAGTTCAAAACAGAACAAAAAAAAAAGTTGTGTTTATTCAAAAAAAATATTGATTATAATTTGGTGGCTAAACTCTGCTCACGATATTTTCCAGTCCATAGATTAGTTTTGTACTAAACATTATAACTAGTTTTCTTTTTTTATTTTATTTTGTATTGTGTACTAAAAATATTTTACTATGTAGAAAGTAGCACAGGTAAAAGAACCACAAGATACTTTCATCAATTCTCATTTCTTTTTTACTAGGAACATTAGCAGCACAAGCCCGATTTTCACCTCTTAGGGTGATCTGTATGTTTACTTACCCTAGGCAGAAGTCTGCTGATATAATACACCAGCACCATGAACGAAGCTGACACGCCCACGAGAACCCCGCACAGGTAGAAGAACACCGGGTTCCCGCTGAGCGCACGCGATGAGAACACAGTGCACGCGCCCAGGAACATTAGCAGCACGCGCCAAATGTCCACCCCTGGAAACAAAAGATATTTAGGCATTTATTTATATGTTGTTACAAGACAATTTTTTAATTTACATCTGTAGGAGGAACTTGAGTTTAGTAACAACACTCAATCTTGACACAACACTTAAATGTATTTCTTGGCAGTGGCACTTATTAGAACTTTCAATGTGCATCAAAAACTCGAAAATGTTTGTATGTGACATGTGACCCAAATACATTTTTAATTTTAATGATAGGCAAACACACCTTAATTTTAATGATTAGTTTACTGTATTTTTATTTTTAATGAATGTTGTTCCTAAAATGCTATTTCGTCAATAAATATTAGAAAGTTAGTCAAAAGGACAATCACAAAGAGTCTTATAAAACAAGTTTACATTTAAAATCTACATTAAACACATTGCACTTACTAATAATCTGCAGCTCAATACTGTGCCTATGTTTAGTATTGATGGCCATGCATGTAGTATTGAACAGGTCTATAGCCATCGTCCTGTAGGTCCTCTTATGGAACGGACTGACCACGGACCAGCCGTAGCTGTCTTCCGTGTACTCTTTGTACACCTCGGCCGGGCTGGTGCCAAGGTATTGGCTGAATTCATCATTCTTTATCCTTATGTGGAACTGTAAGAGAATTATTATTGATGATATAAAAAACAGTTGGATACAAACATAATTAAAAATTCTGGCCAAATTGAAAACAGAACGTAAAATCAGAGACCAGGTAGATGTATATTCCAATGTTACTTCAGATAGTGACTCCAATTATGTATCTGTGTTTGTATCACTTTAAAAACTTACCTTGGCTGTTTGCCATAGAGCCAAGATGTTTTTGGATGTGCCTCGGTAACAGTAAATGTCTATATTTTGTTTTGTAGATGAAATATCTCTGTCTATGGTCTGTGAGCCGCTCAGCCAATGCACTGTAATAAAAGAAAATAGGTATGTATTTTAACCAATCTTGCATGTAGAACCCATCTAAGCTAACTTTGCATCAACTTGAAAACAACAAAGTGAGGGAGTGTCATGATAAACATCATATTTTCATAGAAATTTTATATCAACTATGGCATCGCCACACTTTGTCAGAGTTAGCTTATAAAGACATAAGAGAATAAAGTCTAGCTGTTAGCACTTTACACCATACTTGTTGATGCCGTAAATGCCAACACTTTTTAGGGTTCCGTACCCAAAGGGTAAAAACGGGTACCCTATTACTAAGTCTCCACTGTCCATCTGTCTGTCACCAGGCTGTATCTCATGACACAGATGATGTATTTCTGTTGCCGCTATAACAATTACTAAAAAGTACGGAACCCTCGGTGGGCGAGTCCGAATCGCATTTGTCCCAGTTTTTTTCGAACATGCAAAATGTTAGTCAATAAGGAAATGTTAGTCTAAATTGTATATAAATAAGACAGAAACATAGTACAATGAATGACTGTCTTAAAATAATTTATTTACCTTTCAGAATATTTAGTGTTCTTAGGGTCCTTACACACACAAATGATAATATGTATTAAAAAAAATGACTTAAATGTCTATGTTATGTACATGATGAAACGGAAAACGGTGAAAAATAGAGATAATATGAAAAACCGGGCAAGTGCGAGTCGGACTCGCGCACGAAGGGTTCCGTACCATAATGCAAAAAAAAAAAACAAAAAAAAGCAAAAAGAAAATGGTCACCCATCCAAGTACTGACCCCTCCCGACGTTGCTTAACTTTGGTCAAAAATCACGTTTGTTGTATGGGAGCCCCATTTAAATCTTTATTTTATTCTGTTTTTAGTATTTGTTGTTATAGCGGCAACAGAAATACATCATCTGTGAAAATTTCAACTGTCTAGCTATCACGGTTCGTGAGATACAGCCTGGTGACAAACGGACGGACGGACGGACGGACGGACGGACGGACAGCGAAGTCTTAGTAATAGGGTCCCGTTTTACCCTTTGGGTACGGAACCCTAAAAAAATATAACCTCTATATTTACCATAGTCTTAAAGTATTAGAAACCAAGCTTTAATATAAGTGAAGAATCGTAAAATAATACTATACCATCATACGGCACGGAGTGGGCTTGAGAAAATACCACAAACAATAACAAAATTTGCAAGCGTTGTGATCCCTCCATGTCAAAATAACTGTTAATACAAGCACATAACCGACTTTCTATAACTATCTACACGATGCACTAGAACTTCTCATTAAATTTTAGTCAAAACTTGCTTGATTAACTTTTTATTTGTTTAGTTTTATTCTCGTTACGTTACGACTATTATGACGACGAGCTTCGGCGGTTTGCGTTTTGCGTTTGACATTTCACTGAACTGACCATTGACAATGCAATGACAAGCAGCAGTTCTGTGGTCCGTATTGGGTCCGTATTACACTTTCATTATATCATGAAGCGCTATCCAGACGGTATGATCAATTCGGCCGATTTGATGAAATTGGCGTCAATCTCCAATTTAATCGCCAATTTTAGATTTATGGTACTATTAGAGCCCTCTAAATTGAAAAAATGCCCCAGTACGAAAATACTGGCGTCACAAATTGGTATTCTTGCGTCCACACCTCATTTTATCGGTAATATCGGTCATTATCGGCGGTTGAATTTAAAAAGCCAAATTGGCTTTTGTGTCCGCACGTCCTGATTCGATCGGGCAATTTAATCCAATTGGCGAAAAATTGATGATGTTTAATATTATCAAGCGTCAATAAATCGTTTAAATTTTATTTGCGATATGCTTTGATATTTATGATATATATACTTCGTCAATATCCGAATAATGTGATATTGAAAGACTGATAGTGTGTCAGGGGGCAAAGGGAGCTACTAATATTATCTAATATGGGCCCCCCCACATCTGGCGTCTTTCGAGCGTCGGCGTCTACAATTCTATGGCCGACGTCGACGCAACGTCGACGCAGCGTCGACGCAACTGAGCAGCGACGTCATTTCCCATAGCGCTGGACCGACGCCGACAGACGCCGATGCTCGAAAGACGCCAGATGTGGGGGGGCCCTTAGTTGGCCTGGTCTGAAGACCCAAACTCTCTCAAACCCACCATGCATACATCAGGCTCGATTTCACATGCGAGCATAGAGTATAATAAGTAAAGAAAGAGTGGTAACTCCATACATCAGTTTTCTTAGCAAAACGCGCGTTATTTCGTAGCCGACATCTAGCGTCAGGTAGCGGAATTTATCAGTACTGCTAGTTGACAATAGATGTCTCGGCGAACGAAAACTCTAATGCTCAACAATCAAGGGCCCAACGTTTCTGTTCTCTTTCACGGCGCAGCAACTAGTATCATTTCTCTCTCCTCGCTCTTTTAAAAATGCCGTTTGTCAAAAAAGGACAACCATACTGTTGACAAGGTGGACTTCAAATCAAGTGTTGCCTTTCTTGATGCGCACAGGCTGTGTATGTGTGCTCTTTCAGGGATGTGAAAAGTCGATTTTAATCATGTTATATATCGATAAGCGCTACACAGCGGAACGAAATAGCGATTAATTGAAGCTTCAATATCTTCGTTAAACATAAACATAATTGAAATGCTAATGGATAATGAATATATTATAATATAATAATATAATTCAATTATTGCGGAACACCTATTTTAGGAGGTATTTATGTATTTTATTTAAAAATCTGAACTTTCCCTTGGTTCCCTGCTGGGGCGTGACTATAAAATTGTGATCTGATAACCACAATAAAGAATAAAAGCGTTTTTGGTCATTTTAGGTATCGTTAAGTCTTTGAAGTAAAATTAAAATTGCAAGAAATGTCGATAGTTTACCGATATGACTTTATCGACATGGCTACAGCAAGGTGGGCCTCATTGTTAATCATACACTAAACCAAAGAGTAAAGTAAGTATAATAGGTAAAGAGAGCCCTCTTGAAGCATTTTATGGAAACTCATTTGAAAGAGCCATCTCTGATTCTCCCCCGAAACTAAGTATGTATGTGTGCGTGTACAACTACATATGCATCCATACGTGTACTTTCGTCCCACATAATATTAGGTCTACTTGGTCGGTTTAAAAGTCCATTTTTTGATTGGTTTCTTGTAACAAATAACTGTAATTGTTTACAAGAAGTCAAACAAAAAATGTACTTGTAAACCGCCCAAGTAGACCTAATATTATGTAGAAAAGGTTTTAAAGAGTGGAATGAATATAACAGACACAGAATAGTAAGTAATAGTAAAGTATTTTATTGCCTTCAATTTGGTATATACAGATAGTACCTATTAATAGCAGGAATCTACCGCTTGCAGCTTCTGACTCTATATCCATTGTCTAAGCAGGTACCTCCATAATATGCGCTCCAGTTCCTCCCACGACGTGTCTTTAGCGGAATCAAGACGCACGATTTTTTGCAGAATGTCATAGAACATGTTTGTCGTATCGTGACCAAAATTAAAATTGCACTATTATAGTTTCGAACTTATACAGAGGTCCTTTTCATCGCTATTTGCAGTGAGCACTAACGATGGAATTTTTCATTTTTCGTTCGAGAATATCTAAACCTCCCGGCATTTTCTTGAGCACTATTAAAAATTTTAAACCTCCAGGTGTTGTAATATTGGGAGGCTAATTTCCCTATTTTCGTATTTAATGCTTACTCCATTTTTACTCGGTTACACTTTAAAATTAATAGAGAATAATTATCTTATATAATTTGTTTACGACATTTATTTTGGTCTGACAAGTAAACAACAGTTGCTAAGTAACCAACATTATAAATAAAGAAAGGTCTTGACAAACTAGGTATGTAACCTTCTCAATGTTGTATTCATGCCTTAAAATTGTATCAATTTTATAGTGACACATCTAATGACGTAGTTTGCATAATCGGAAGTCTGCTTTACGCAATTTTTCTTTCTTTCTAAATTGACGCCATCATCCGCCATCTTTACTGACGTTAACTATGTTCCGAGTGCCCCCCCCCCCTGCACTAAACAAAAGTGGCAACAGTGACAGCTCGCTGAGACACCGTCTCTATATATTATAAGTCTATGTCAACAATTTTCAGCTAATATTATAACCGGATTAACTGGCAGTCTATTTTCAACCCCTTCTGCTTATAATATTAGTTGTAAATTGTTTTAATAGTACATTTTTCGTCAGTCTACATAGTCATTCGTCAGTAGTGACATCTGGTGTAGAGTAGGGGTACTGATAGTTCCGCTACACGGCGCTAGATTAATCAATCAATCAAGGCAAATGATACATTTTTGATAGAACTTTTTGCTCTGCCTCAAACTATGACCAGCCCAAACTGACATTTGTCTAATTTCAGCTTACCAAACAAACATCTACATTAAATTTTTTGCACATCATGTCTAGAATGAGATGTTAGCGATCGGGCTAGCGGCTGTTTTGGCTGCTCTTTTCATCTGCTGCTCCGGCGCGTCGGTCAACTATTGTGGGGCTGCGATGTGTGGAATGTCTAATGCTCACACGTTTTGTCAGTATACTGTGAGTATTTCGCTCGCTCATGATGAGATCGCATCTGGAGCCAAATAAGCAATCAGCGAAAGAGATGCCATTCCTCTTCTGCAGGTTTCTTTGCTTTAGCTGCAGTGCAGTAGCAGAGATGTTACTTATTTGAAATACTTGTATTTAAAATGCAAATACAAAATGCTAAATACCTATTTTGTATTTTGTATTTAAATACCTTTTGAAGAAAACTATTTTGTATTTTATTTGAAATAGTTTTTGGGACCTATTTTCTATTTTCAAAATACAAAATACTTTATAGTAGGTAGGTAATGTAGGTAGGACTTACAATCTCTTCTGACGTTACAATCCTGGCAACTCTCTCATTCTTTTAACATGGAACTGTTGAATCTGTTTAGTAACATCGCACATGACCACAAGAGTAGCGAGTGGTTAAAAAAGTGGAATCTTGAGTGTTGGGAGGGTTTCAAGGCACGAGAGGAGAACAAACTTTTCTGCCCTGGTGAAACACAAACGAGACGTTTTCATCACTCTAACGAGAGGCATTATACTAGCTGTGAAGCATTACAAATTAATGCTTTAAAAGTTGGCCGATAAAAACCATCATCCATACCTACATCCTACCGGTTAATATGAGCAAACAACTAGAAATTTGCACTTTAGATAGAGGATTGATTTCAAAGAATAAAGAGTCTTTTCAACTCGGAAATTCCGAGTAATACTTTTTAATTCAGACTAGGTATTCACTACTCAGAGTACCTTTTATCGAAAAGTATTTGTATTTTAAAAAAGTATTTTGAGAATACCTATTTCGTATTTTGTATTTAAATACAAATTCAAAAACTATTTTGTATTTTGCATTTGAAATAGTATTATCAAGGAAGTATTTGTATTTTGTATTTAAATACTTTTTATAAAGTATTTTTCGCATCTCTGTGCAGTAGGTACATGGAGTACCCATAATATAAAATCGTTCCTCTCGCCACATATTGCGTCCCGTACCTACATTTCCAAAGACTTGTCTAAATTGAACTTGAGAAACATATCAAAATATGTATTTCGATCACAATAGTCGACAAATTATTTATATCCTTCTGGCTCCTGTGCCTCTCATGATTAGGTATCTGAGGGCCTACACCACCAGCATCTTTCTCTTTTACTCCAATTAAGACTCCAATTAGAGTGACAGAGAAAGATGCCCGATGCCCGCAATTTGGGATCTTCGTTTTTCGCGGTTATAGCCCAGTCCTGTCTCCAGTGCAACCAATCAGAGAGCCGATTATTTACTATTATTGATTCAATAACTAAATATGGGCCAGCAATGCCAACATTCACGGAGTCACCTTGAGACAATTAACCAATAAGCATATTTTATACGTAATCAATAATCCTTTACAGGTGGGTCCTGGTCCCAAATGTACCGGTTACATAGACGACCGTCTCTCGGGCGAGGAGAAGACGCGTTTGATTGGTCGCATGAACCGCCGTCGTAATGAGGCAGCTCAAGGCAAATTACAACTGCCTGCAGCTAGCAATATGCTTAAACTGGTAGGTTTCGTATGACATGCTCAAACTAGCAGATTAATAACGTCTAGTCCTGCGATAATCCTATGTATGGAAGGGGCTATTCATAAATTACGTCATTACAAATTAGGGGGGGGGGGGGTCTGGACATCGGATCATGGTAGCATGACGTAGGAGGGAACGAGGAAACGGGGTCATTCGAAGCATGATTTTTGGATGAATTTAGGGGTGTGGGGTCAAAAATCGATGAAGTAATTTATGGCCAGCCCCGAAGTAAACTGGTAATATTGTAGAGGTAATAAAATATGATGTCACTTTTTGGAAGGTGAAAGTCTTGGTTTCGATCAATTCAGAAAAAGATCCACTGTTCATTTAAAATCACTATGGGCCGCGACTTACAAATTTCCCCGGAAAAACTAACCAATACTGATCTTTTAATTCAATCTTTTGTAGCGTTGGGTCGAAGAGTTAGCTCGAGAGGCACAGGTATGGGCAGATCAATGCAACCCACCTAGCTTTCCCGAGGGACATGATGCATGCAGGGATCTGTGTAAGTTTGCTTCCTTATGTGCAGTGAGTGCAACTAACTGACTAATATAGCTCAGCGACCCAAAGAGAGTCTTAGCGTCCAAAGCGAGAGCACGCCGCTTTTGCCGATCCTGCGCCGTTTACTTCCAATTATCGTCTTGAAGTCGACGCAGATCTGCTTCCATAGTGTCTCCCCAGCGGTTTCTGGGCCTATACCTACCGTGCGGCCACCAGTCGGCCAGGTATAAATACATTTCTGTCTCATTTATAGAGTGTTCCATTAATAGAGGTGAGAGAAGAGGTTATTTCAGTTATAGAGGTGGTAAATAAGGTATTTTGTCAACATTATGTATGAATTGTAATCATCAACAATAAATAAAGGTAAAATAATCCTTGTCCTTTAGTCCGAGTTTTATAAGTTTATTTAAATTTTTATTCGAATTAACTTTGAATGATTCTACTTCTACCAAGGGTGGATTTTGTTAAATTTTAATTTAAAACGGACTTTTTCATTTCCATAGTTTTAACTACTTACTCAAACTAAGTAAATAAAACTTGAAGTCGTTTAGACACAATTAACCGAATGCGGAATTTTCGGTTAGACTAAAGTCCAAGATCTTCAATAAAGTCCAAGTTAGAGAGGTCATAGATTGACGTTATCTCAGATACAGAGGTCAATTCCTATAATATAACATTCTAAAAAAACAATGAAGCAAAATGTAATCTTTAAAATATACGTAGTCTCAGTAATAGAGGTAAAATACACTCTCTGTCTCAGTAATAAAGGTAAATTTGACTATAAAATCAACAACACAACAACTAACAACAACTAATCTCAGTTATAGAGGTCTGTTTTATCTCACTAACAGAGGTAATTCAGCGCCAAAGTGCCGGGACCGCACCATGAGTCCCAGCTAAAGAGGTTTCCCACTTATCCAGGTCCCACTTAACCAAGTTTCACAGTACATTCACATATTTTGTGAATATGACTCTAATCTTACTTTTCAGTTTCAATAACAGTAGGTCAGTGCGTGGCGTCAGTGGTGGGTGAAGCGCCCGGCCTCCGACCAGAGTCAATGGTCGACATGTGGTACTTGCAGGGCCGACAGAATGCCATACCCACGTAAGTCAACCACAGCACACGATATTTGTGGATTTGGAATCTGAGGAAGCTAGAAGCTGTGAGCATTACGGGACGTGGTGATAAGTCCCAGCTACTAAATTTAGTTTTGCGAGTAGCGAATATTCAGGTTAGGTACTCAAACGATACAATATCCCATTACTGGCCTTTCTGATGTTGGCTATATCACACAGAAAGATAACACGGATTTTTCATTAGGTGACACGTAAAACACGAAAAAACCTTCATAGCTTTACAGAAGTAGGTATGCAACTCGTTACACCTTACATACAATTTTCAAACCTCATATTTTTTGCACTGAAGAATTTTTTAAACCATCTTATGTTTGGCTAGGGATGACAAGAACTATCCAATGGACTTCGCGCAAATGTTATGGGCACACACGTACTTAGTCGGCTGCGCCAGAAGCCAGTTTATGGTAAGTTTTACTAAAATTAGTGAGCGCAAAGTATTTAGGATCTATACCGCGCGAAAACTTCGACAGTGTTTTTGTAACACCTGGTCTTTTTATCACTCTTCGGAGTTCGCGGTAGACCAGGAGGTCTAAAATAGTATAAAAGGTTAATAAGTTCAGAAGAACTTTTATACTGTTAGCTGATGATGGTCCCAACAGTCTTCCAACGACCCTCAGCCTGACCTCCCAGTCTTCAATGTCATCATCAGATGTAGATCACTTTAAATACAACATATTAATAAACATTTGATTTATGTCAATATTTGAAATAGTATTTGAATACATTTTTTTTGTAAGCGCAGATAGAGCAAAACGGCCGTCTCCGTACAGTAACACGGTTGGTGTGCAACTTCGCACCGCGCGGGCCGGAGGGCCCGATGTGGATCCCAGGAACGCCTGCATCCGCCTGCCCGGCTCGTTCGGGGCCTGACCCGGTGTTTTCTGGACTTTGTACCTTCCGTGAGTCCTGGTTATACTAAACTGCTTCGAGTTTTTGAGTGCCAGCTGTAGACTACTGGGGATGATCCGAGTCCCTGCAGTTCAGCTATATACAGGCTGTGAGATGGTCCCGAGACCCCTCATCAGTTTGGCTTGATCGTTGGATTTGTTGGACTTTTGCGAGTCATTAGAAGTATACATAGGAAGTGTTGCAGACGTGAAGGTCTCCTCAGGGCACCCGATGCCTACATCTCTTCGTATCGGGTAAGTTTGGGACGTGATCTGTCACTATACTCAGCCTACAGCCACTCTTATACTTCTTTCTCTTTTCCTCATGACGTCGTTATTTTGTGCACCAAAGCTTTCCATTCTGCACGATTTTCCGCTCTATTCCTAATAATTGGCGCCTGTGTAAATCCCTGGCAGGCCATTTGTACAATGTCCACCCAGCGGACAATTACGGTTTATGCTCATTATCTTACTAATATTGTTTGTACCGTACTGACCTGAGGAAAATCTCTAAATCGATAATACTTAGGTACAATCAAATCATGATCATAAATCATAACTTAACTATACATCATAGAAGAAGGCGAAATGTAACCGGATATTCTGAGCAGCATAGTATTATTCTGAGTAGAAGTTATAAAAAAATATTACTATTATAGATCACGACGCCACCTTTACGTATGATGCCAGTAATACAACAGTATTAAAGGAACAGTTAGTATTGGATACAATCCTGGAAATAGAGAAAAATGATTCTTTGAACTATCATGGCAGCTTGGACCAAATATATTTGACAAAAATGGTGGCAGCAAGTATAAATTATCCAAGTGAGCAGCCGTATCAACATGATTTCACAGAGAAGAATGACAGAGTTGAAGCCGATATTCCAGATTATAAGGAAGACATGATAAATGTTACTGACGATAGTACGATAACTGATTACAGCTACGATAATGTAACCACAAAAATAGTAAACGAATCAACTGAAGCACGAGTAACCAAAAAAATATTTAGTACAGTTGGAAGACCGAAATCATATATCATAGAGGAGCTCAATGTAGTAAACAAGGATACTGAAAGTAAGTCGTAGTAATGATGAATGAAATCATATATATCTGTTAAATATTAAATATGATAATACTGATGAAAAATCCATTGTTGCAGATGGAACAGAAAATTCAGTGCCTGTCAAAGAAGATAATATTTACAATGATTACGATCTTGACGACATTGTAGAGAGAAATGAACGGGATTATATTGCGACTGTGACAGAAAGCAGCGTAACAACTGCAACACCATCAGTTGTAATCGGTCCGTATGTTCTTTCATATTACAATGTAACGTTTATAGAAAAACAGTTAATATTGCCACCTCACTTATAATTCCAGTGAAAATAACGTGTCAGATATAGATATAAAACTGACAAATACAATTTAAACGAAATCAATAATTTCAATTACAGAACGCATCACAGAAACTATAAGATCAACAAGAAGCTCAATAACTTCAACATACATTTCGGAATCAACAATAGCAACTTATTCAAATGACGGTGAAATAAATAATATCACCGTTTACCCAGACGCAGATGTCCAAGCGATGACTCCCTATGTTCAAAATGATATCCTTAAAAGACTGCTAGATTTAAGTGAAAAAAATGACCAGAATCCGTCAGACCGTAAGTAAAAAACATATGAATGTTGAAGTTGCCAGTGGAATTTGTAGACAATTGAGAAAGCCTGTTGTTGATGTCCATAATAAAACTAAGAAAGAAACTAAGAATTATGTTCCAGAAAATGTAAACGACGTTCTATTTATTTGGCTGATAAAGTACCCACTGGAAGGTACAGGAGAACTTTCTGAGTAATCATTTAAAAAGGTTGATACTTGCAAAAAAAAGTGCCACCCAGCAGTGGGACGTAGCTGGAAGTTAATAAGTGGTTGCTATTATACTTTAGTAAAATGTGACTGTGGTAACTGTTACTGAGATGTTTATTATTCTTAAATATTTAATGTTTCTTTTCTCCAGCTGAAACGGCGCGAGAACTGGAAGAGGCATTGGAAAACATGGAGAAAGCTCTCTCATCTCCACCAGTTTCCAGTAAGGTAAACTATAAAACGATATTTATCGGATCACATATTATTTTATGGAATAATATGATTATTGTTATCGCACAAAATATCATGTTTCAAAACAAAGTGTGCAATATAAATAAAATGATTGCCCACCGACTGACTTTTATTTTATGTGGAAAACGACTCCATTCTCAATGAGATTGTACCATTACGCTATAGATTAGATTTTTTTTTGTAATCTGTCACTCAAGCTGTCAATTCTGGAGCACCTATTTTAATTGTTAGTTGTATACTATAGATTGATACTTTATTCTACCTGATTTTAGCTAAGTTAATAATTTTAGGTTCGCCGAGATTTACGTCAACCACAAGAATCTAAAGCTACACAAGAGCAAAAAGAGAATGAACCAAGACCACAAAAAGAGCTTCCGAAAGAGCTAACCCAAGCCCAAAACTTGAAAGACATCGGCACACTCGACTCAGCTCCGATCATGTCTATATTGACAAAATACGCTCCGTTGCTAAAAAGCTATGAAAACATTTTCAAACGAAGCGATGCATCAAATACCACCCTTAGTTTAGTAGTTTTGGTGTTAGGGTTCTTAGTTTCAAACAGTTTGTAAACTTAAATAAACAAGAGTCCAACCATGGTAAATCAAAAATCTAATATCCTTTATTTTTAAGCAACAAAGGCTCATAGATACCGATAACATACATACAATAATGATTCAAGCTAAGTTTACAACGATTGGTAGTAACAAATACATATTCCATAGGCAATCTTGATTAAGCACCTAGCATGAAAACTTAGCGTGGTTGGACTCTTATAAATTTCCCCGAACAACATTTCGAAGAATTAGAAATATGTAACCCCCTATGGAGCATCTATCCATCTATCAAATGTGACTGCTTTAATCTACAATTTAATCAACTTTCCATTTGTGACGTTTGGATTTTGTTCATCAATCTTCTTACCGTTTAAGATAAACATCTTCAAATCGATTTAGGGGCATTCCAGAAAAGTATTGGGCACCTTAAGCAATTTTGTCCCTTCGGATAACGCTAAGCCTTAAGCTAAAGAAGCCAATGTTTGGCATGATAATGTTTGATAGCTTAGCTCTGAATTCAACAGTATTATAATACAGATTTCTGGAGCTTATTAAGATACAGTGGCGTTCAAAAGTGCAGGGATAGATGTTGACCGTAATGCCTTAATATTACGGTTGAAACATCTCCATGCACTTTTGATCGCCTGTGTACCTTTCATACGCGTCACTTGGTGCACCCCTGGTGCATTTAACTCTTACATAAAGTCCTTGATTTTTTTCACATCCTAATAATTCTTTAATTTTTTACTTCTGTTTCATTGCTGTGAACCTAGTTGAAATAACCTATATTTGTTAGTGATGTATTGTGATTTTAAGTTTTGTAATTTGTTGTATTATTTATAATCTGTATTTGTATTTGCTATATTTTTTAAAAGCTTGTGTTTATTAAGTTTGTTTTGTTTTATTCATTATTATCATTGATAAACATGTAGAAACGTCTATGTCTGACTAAAGACGAATGGTCATTCAGAATTTCAGACAGTCCAAGATGTTATTGATTCTAATTTAAAAATTTGTTATAGTTTTGAACTGGTTTTGATACGACCTTGACAATGGACTTTCAATTAATTACAGTGAGACGCCTCATTCTGTTCTCGTATGTTTCTTTTCTTTTAATGAATGTATTAATTATACAGGATATTGACTCTTGGAGACCCTATACATCTCTAAGGATAACTTGATAAACTATATAATCTTATAGTTCTGACACCTAGAGACATTTACACCTCTAAATATTATAGATTTTTTTTGTGTGTGTTTTTTTATCTGTATTTTGTATGTAATTCGACATTAAGAGACCATATACATCTCTTAGTAATTGTAATACGTTAGATTGAATTGTTAGTTTTATTTTATAAAATTGTTGATGTTATTATTTTTGCTTTTATGTAAATTCAATGTTGACGTGTAAAAGTGCCCTTGTGGCCTATTTGCTGAATAAATGTTGATGTTGTTGATGATGTTGATGTTGATAATTCATTTCGCATCACCAATCAGCGTCAGCGATCTTCAAGGTCTTCACAATAAGGTCAAAACCATAACCAGTTGTCAAATCAGGATCGGGCTCCAAGCCTTTCAATATTTTCAATACAAGCTTGTCAATGATCAATCTTTGACGTTAAATTAAAAATGGCGGTACAATAGTTACGAATGAGTGAACATTACTTCAGTGTCCCATTTTTGTTCAAGTCGTGTCTTCTTGTGAAAACACACAATGTTTAGTAACACGACAAATTTACTCAAGCAGGCTTAATTACGCCATTGCCACTTAAAGTTACAATAATTACGTATTCTGGTCTGTTTGTGAAGAGCGAGAAATTTAATATGTAACCAGGTTTAGCATTGTAATGTCGCGGTGTCTTGGTTATGTCTAAATTGGGCCGAGTGTTAAATAGTAATGTGCTTGCGGTTGGAATTGGTGAAATGGAACATTTATGGAAATGGCTAGATTGCTAATTTTTGTGTAATGTTTTTGCAGAATTCTATTTTAATTTGGAGCTATATACCTAGTAACATATTTGTGTAGCAGCTAACGAAAATCGATTTATACATAATACCTATATATATTGATGTTACATTGTTGTTATTACATTTCTTATTATTAGTTAAGTAATGTAATAACGTGCTCTTTCTACGCAGAGTCTTTTAGCATAAGGAAATTATTTACTTAAATAGTAGTTCCACCATGCACATCATTTTTAAAATATTTAATTTGTACGAAACTAATAACCGCAATTTTTGAGTTAATTTTGTCAAATGTGTGTAATTCATTCAGAGCATTTTCGCTATAAACTGATCCGACATGAAATAAGAAATGGTTAACACAAATTTTACAGGAAAATAAAAAATATAGGTTAGTATCAAAACGCCTGGTAACTTTGCAAAAAACCTACATTTCAACCCGCACCGCAACGGCGCCGCCGAGCGGTCATCGTCCGGTCCAAACGACAGTCAGTGTCGGCGCGCGTAGCTCGTAGCACGCTCGTAGAGTCGTAGCACGCTACGGCTTCAAGGCTTCAATAGTGCAACGTTTAACTATTAAAAAAAACTCCTAGCTAATTCTGAATAACAGTCGTACAATTTGGTTAAAAAAACTCTACAATGATTGAAAATATCTAAATCTTCTTAAATGTAGCTACTTTTCACTTACATACATATTTCATGGACTATTTTTATTATTATGGAGTATTCGTAAATGAAAAATTTAATAAATTCCAAAAACATCTGGTGCCGATCAGAAACAATTACTCTAGATTCTAGAGTCTAGAATCATACATTAAAAAAAAAATTACGCTCATTCCAACAAAAATAAACAAGTGAAAATCGACTAATCTCAAAAATCCATAGATAAAACAAAAGCGTATCGCGACAACGAAATGACGAACGACGACAAAGGGTCGGAGGCGAAGGAGTCAAGAGGCTCGTGGCCGAGGAGGTCAGAAGATGTCAAGATTGAGTTCGGATTCGGAGTCCCGTTGGGAGCTATGGGCGCACATCCGGCCTTCCATTCAGCTTGGGATATCGGTTGGTAAGTATTGTGCCACTGAAGGTCTGATCTCAAAAGATCATGAGCGAAGGCCTGGTCTTAAAAGGTCAGGTCGGAAGATGTCAAGATTGAGTTCGGATTCGGAGTCCCACTGGGAGCTATGGGGGCACACCCGGCCTTTCATTCAGCTTGGGACATTGGTTGGTAAGTATTGTGTCATTAAAGGTCTGATCTCAAAAGATCATGAGGGAAGGCCTGGTCTTAAGAGATCAGGTGTGAAGATGTCAAGATTGAGTTCAGATTCGGAGTCCCGCTGGGAGCTATGGGGGCACATCTGGCCTTTCATTCAGCTTGGGACATTGGCTGGTAAGTATTGTGTCATTAAAGGTCTGATCTCAAAAGATCATGAGGGAAGGCCTGGTCTTAAGAGGTCAGGTGTGAAGATGTCAAGATTGAGTTCAGATTCGGAGTCCCGCTGGGAGCTATGGGGGCACATCTGGCCTTTCATTCAGCTTGGGACATTGGCTGGTAAGTATTGTGTCACTGAAGGTCTGATTTCAAAAGATCATGGGCGAAGGTCTCGTCTTAAAAGATTAGGTCTGAAGGTCTGAAGATGTCAAGATTGAGTTCGGATTCGGAATCCCATTAGGAGCTATGGGAACACATCCAGCTAATGGTATTGGCTAGCAAGTTCCAGATTAGCTGGTAAATATCAAGGTTATGGCAAGAGGTCTGAAGATTTTAAGATTTGGTTTGTTTAGGTTCGCTGGGGGCTATGGTAGCGCACCCGCTTCGATCATTGGCTGATAAGTCTGAAGGTCCGAAATAAGAAATGGTTAACACAACTTTTACAGGAAAATAAAAAATATAGGTTAGTATCAAAACGCCTGGTAACTTTGCAAAAAACCTACATTTCAACCCGCACCGCAACGGCGCCGCCGAGCGGTCATCGTCCGGTCCAAACGACAGTCAGTGTCGGCGCGCGTAGCTCGTAGCACGCTCGTAGAGTCGTAGCACGCTACGGCTTCAAGGCTTCAATAGTGCAACGTTTAACTATTAAAAAAAACTCCTAGCTAATTCTGAATAACAGTCGTACAATTTGGTTAAAAAAACTCTACAATGATTGAAAATATCTAAATCTTCTTAAATGTAGCTACTTTTCACTTACATACATATTTCATGGACTATTTTTATTATTATGGAGTATTCGTAAATGAAAAATTTAATAAATTCCAAAAACATCTGGTGCCGATCAGAAACAATTACTCTAGATTCTAGAGTCTAGAATCATACATTAAAAAAAAAATTACGCTCATTCCAACAAAAATAAACAAGTGAAAATCGACTAATCTCAAAAATCCATAGATAAAACAAAAGCGTATCGCGACAACGAAATGACGAACGACGACAAAGGGTCGGAGGCGAAGGAGTCAAGAGGCTCGTGGCCGAGGAGGTCAGAAGATGTCAAGATTGAGTTCGGATTCGGAGTCCCGTTGGGAGCTATGGGCGCACATCCGGCCTTCCATTCAGCTTGGGATATCGGTTGGTAAGTATTGTGCCACTGAAGGTCTGATCTCAAAAGATCATGAGCGAAGGCCTGGTCTTAAAAGGTCAGGTCGGAAGATGTCAAGATTGAGTTCGGATTCGGAGTCCCACTGGGAGCTATGGGGGCACACCCGGCCTTTCATTCAGCTTGGGACATTGGTTGGTAAGTATTGTGTCATTAAAGGTCTGATCTCAAAAGATCATGAGGGAAGGCCTGGTCTTAAGAGATCAGGTGTGAAGATGTCAAGATTGAGTTCAGATTCGGAGTCCCGCTGGGAGCTATGGGGGCACATCTGGCCTTTCATTCAGCTTGGGACATTGGCTGGTAAGTATTGTGTCATTAAAGGTCTGATCTCAAAAGATCATGAGGGAAGGCCTGGTCTTAAGAGGTCAGGTGTGAAGATGTCAAGATTGAGTTCAGATTCGGAGTCCCGCTGGGAGCTATGGGGGCACATCTGGCCTTTCATTCAGCTTGGGACATTGGCTGGTAAGTATTGTGTCACTGAAGGTCTGATTTCAAAAGATCATGGGCGAAGGTCTCGTCTTAAAAGATTAGGTCTGAAGGTCTGAAGATGTCAAGATTGAGTTCGGATTCGGAATCCCATTAGGAGCTATGGGAACACATCCAGCTAATGGTATTGGCTAGCAAGTTCCAGATTAGCTGGTAAATATCAAGGTTATGGCAAGAGGTCTGAAGATTTTAAGATTTGGTTTGTTTAGGTTCGCTGGGGGCTATGGTAGCGCACCCGCTTCGATCATTGGCTGATAAGTCTGAAGGTCCGAAGATGCGAAGATTGAGTTCGGGTATAGAGTAGCATTGGGAGCTGTGCTACCCCACTAAGCCAAATAGCACTAACTGAAAAGAAAATTCATTGCTATCTTGTACTTTAGTTTCTATAGTTTTGTAAGTTTTATTATGTTTGTTTATTTCTTTCTTTGTTGTTATCAATTAAAATAAAATGTTTCTATAGCTGATAATTCCACTTTCAAAATCATTTGCTATTGAGATTGGGGCACATCCGGCCTTCCATTCAGCGTGATACATTGGCTCGTACTTAAGTCACAGTTTGGTTGGTAAATCGCAAGGTCATCAAATTTAAGGCGATACTTACAGGCACTTGATGCATTAATCCTTTATTTTCAGCTTGCAAAATGAGACAGATTAACTGGAAATAAATCACCATCAAATGCT
Organism: Cydia fagiglandana; assembly: GCF_963556715.1. Taxonomy (NCBI): domain Eukaryota; kingdom Metazoa; phylum Arthropoda; class Insecta; order Lepidoptera; family Tortricidae; genus Cydia; species Cydia fagiglandana. The sequence goes on along the minus strand of NC_085936.1, from coordinate 20,662,272 downwards.
CGTACGAGTGGGTAACTTAAATAAGGAATGACTTGAATTGAGCAATTTTCTACTTAAGGCCTCCAAGGCTTGTCGTAACTACATACATCATCCATAAAAAATAGTTCTTTGTTCAGCATGCTAATACTGACAGTAGCAATCTCGACTAAGTATTTGTAGGCCTTATATCGTTCCAATAGGGATCATAAATGGTTACTCATAAAAACCAAATCAGTGCAAAAGAAAAGAGACATTTTAGATACTATAAAGATTCTGAAACTGCAGTACTTTGGTCATGTATTACGAAATGACAAATACAACCTCTCCCAGCTGATGATACAGAGGTAAATCCAAGGAAAACGAAAATGAGGAAGGAAACGTACCTCGCAGCTAAAAAACCTCAGGTGCTGGTTCAAGATGAGCACCAGATCGCTGCAGCGTCAAAAGTGAAAATAGCCCTAATGATAGCCAACCTACGGCAGGAGACGGCACCATAAGAAGAAGAAAATAAACCAAATCAAATATATTACCACAAAACCACACATCTTGGAAATAGAAAATTTCGATTCCCATACAAAAATATGAGGAGTCTCAATTTTTCCATGTATAGTTAGGATTTTTCAAACTTTCTGTTGTTATAATATATATATAGTTTATACTTATAAACTTAATTATTGTACAGGGCTCGATTTGACCTCCTTCGGGCATCGCGTGAGCCTTCCCCAATTACTTGTAAGGCGCATATTGTACAAACTTTTCTTTGCAATTTGCAATCTTTCCTCGTTGGCATAAGTTTCAAAATGTAAACTCACTGGAAACTGGACAAAGGGCTCGCAAAGAAAGCCCTGTGAGTAATTATACCAAACGGAAGTGGACCAAATTATTTGTAGGTGCCACTTATGTAAGCATGTAAGAATGTAAAGTTGGTTTTTTTTAGCATTAGAAATAAGGTAAACAATCTTGATGTGTCTTTTAATTGAAAAACACATTTTAAAAATAAGTTACGGCAAATATGTAACAATTATGAATCTAATACGATCATTTTATATTATTCTGCTTTCATTAGTAATAAATAGTTACTGATTTTTAAAAAGCGTTTTTCAATTAAAAGAAATATCGAGATCGCTTACCTTCTTGTTCTTTCTAATGCAAAAAAAACGAACTATAGGTACTTACCTACTTTATAATGGTCCCTCCAATCAACATATCAAGAGCTATAGACAAACTCATAATAAATATTTTTGTTTAATAGTAAAAACCAAATACTTCATATAGGTAATCTATTTTAAAGGCTAATTTTGTCTCGATCAAACACTGAGTTGTTACTGAAATATATTTTAATATAAAATATATATAAGAAAAGTTTAGTTAGTTCTCTCTGTCAGGAATTTTGATTAGAAACGAATAAAAAACATTTAAAAAAGGTTATGACTCACCAAAATTCACAGAAGTAACCCAAAACATATCCCTTCCACACACAACCACGTTAATATTATACAAAAGGTGCATACATCGGAACTTATTGTTTGAGACGTAAAAACTAGAATCGCGTTAATTATTCCTTATTCCATACATTATTGATCTACCACAGCCATAAAAAAATTACTTACCATTAGCCGTCTAGACGTCCAGTCCATGTTACCTAAATGCCCCACAAATGATTAGAACTTTGTCATAGTAAACTAACATGCTGATTCACTTAGCACCAATTGGTTTGTTTTACAACGATATAGTTCTAACTTTTTGTACATACAATCATGTCGGGAACGGGGGGTGTCCATATATCATCGTATCTGATCTGAATTATACACCCCGTATAATACGGGGTGTTGCGTGGAGGTTTAGCCTTGAGGGTAGTTTCACAGTTCTGTAAACAAATGACTTTGACAGCTAAAACCTTGAAGTTATGACTGATGATTAAGGTTATTTTCTCAACATTTTACCTACTGGTGAAGATTGTTTCTACCAAGTTTTTGTCCACTTTAGTTTAGAATACAGTAAGCAGAAGTACAGCTTGGCAAAAAAGAGTAGAAATTAAAAAGTGGCAACACTGTAGTGTCGTCCCTTTTTCTTATATAAATTGGTTTGAAAGGGACGACACTACAGTGTTGCCACTTTTTAATTTCTACTCTTTTTTGCCAAGCTGTATTGAGCAGTTCCCTAAAGTTTAACCTCTTTATTCATAAAACTTTACGGGCCTTTATCCCTTTCTTACAAATACATAAGTCAAAATGATAGACAAAGACAAACGATTCATGGCTAATTCAAACCCAGCAACGCGTTTATGAATAACCCCACTAAGTAGCTTGGTTATGACTTATGTTCTATGGCGTTATTCATTAACCTTTGTCAAATCTAACAAGCTGATGTATAAGTTAAGTTTTTGGTCCCTCGAACCGGATTATGAAAGCTTACTCCTTTTATAGTTGTTATGTAGGTACATTTACTCATGACTGTTGTATAGGTATCTCATATCGTCATATCTGTCGTCATATCATATTATAGTTACATAAAATAAACAAGAAATAAATAACAAAACAATGCTCATATTTCCCGTTGTCTCAAGGGATATAAAAATAGAAACGTCATTTCACGGAATCAACTTAACTTTTAATCAAGCTAAGTGCACATCCTTTTTTCCTTTGTTTCGCTGCAAATTATATCATGAGTAAATTAAATTGGCAAAAACGCTTCTTATAAAGTTCCATGTTGCAATCACATCTCAAAGGCTGGTAAAGAAATATATGCCTTACTCCTTGATATTAGGTCACATTTTAATTCGTAGCAAAAGACGTCCTCTACGCCCACTGCTGCATCATTGAGACAATTGGAACAGACTCCAGAAAAATAAACCTTAAGGTGGTTATATTGAGTCTCATTTGCATTGCAGCATTGTTCAAAACGTGATAGTCTTCAGTCATTTGATGGCCAAGCTGGTCTGTTGTCTCAAAAGGTCGTATCTCTAAACGGCATTGATAATAACATACGGCTTTTTGATGAATATACAAAATTGTCCCGTGGGATGGATGTCAAGTTTAATGGACATTTTCAATTGCGTTGCCTCGTTATTCACTTGTTTTAGTGGATTGACACGTCTGCTTTGTATTCAGTGTTATTTTTATGCCTGTTTCATGCGTTAAGTACGCACGATTTATTGAAATAGATTAGAGCAATTCTATTTAATTTTATTAACGTAGACTGTACAACTGTACGATGTATCTGCAGATACATATTGAGAATTCAGTTTATTCATTGGCCCTAGTAGAGTTACTAGTTCCATTTTGACTCAAAAAAGAAAATCGCCACTTTGAACTTAAGTTAGCTCTTTTAAGTTAAGCACCTTGATTCTGTTTTGTAAAAATGTTTAAAGTTGCATCCAGAAATTTACCCTTTATTGAGAATTTAAGCCGTTAATTAAGGCAATGCCCTAATGCTCATATAGACACCCTAAAGACCTACTGATCGCCCATTACCTCATCCGGCTGTTTACACGATATGTGTGCCAAAGGTCGTCGTACGGAGTTCATTGCACCGTTCATTCATAGCTAATATAATCGATGGCTTCAAGGAAGGACACACCTTGTAATAAAGAAAAGAGTCGTATGTACGTATGGGGTTTAGGGTTACATATGGTTTTTAGTGGATGTATGGATTTTGAGTGTCTAGGATAAGAAACATATTTCGTTAGAGTAACACCCCTACATAAAAAGTGGCATGTCGACGAGTAGGGGTCTTCATGTACCACTTTTTGATAAACAAAATATTCTCGGAAATAATCGCTCCGAAATAAAATGTGTCACCCCCTCTAACTTTTGAACCATGGGTTTAAAAAAAATTTAAAAATATCGTGAAAGTAAAGCTTAGTATGTAAATACTTTTAACGCCACGCATATGTACGACTACCAAGAAGCACTATCTAGAAGTCCTAGAACTAATCCAGAATCATTAACTCCAAGCATTTTAATTTTTTATCGATTCGATCATCAATGACTCACAACTTTACCTACGATACGTTTATGGAACCGTGTCAGCATAGATAAAGGCATCCCGAATACATTTCGACAACCTCTGACACACATGGGTTTTGGGTTACAATGACCGATTGGTCATTAGGGCTTTAATCGAATGTCCCTTGGCAGTTGACCTAGAAGTGAGCCTTGAATTAACCCTTTGTTTGCTTCAAAGGTTAGGTGTTCAATAACTTTTTAAATTTAGGCTTTTGGTGACAATATTCGTTTACCTATGATGGATCGTTGATCGTTGCGACAATTTAATCAATTTAATGCAACGTTGCCCGTGACGGGACTATTCATTTGATGGAATCTATTGGATTGGGATGAATTTAGTTACTAACTGGGCTATGGGATGAAAACTTTAATAAATTTTTCACCACCACCAGCTCGGAAAGACTTACTTTGCTTCAAAAACTGATAGCAAAGTTGCATTTTATTCACATGTGAGGCAAAGTAATCAAATGCAAATATTGAGTTGTTTTCTTATGTTTCATATGTTTGCTGGTAGAATTGACTTTTAAATGATGATTTTAATGATAAATATTTAATAACATTCATTTGGATTTTATTTGGTTTGATTTTGTTTGATATTTTACATTTATAATATTTGTTTCGGGTTGGTGTGGTGAAAATTTTTGTGTTTCACTTGTTAGGCTTTTTTTGGTAGTGGAAGTCGCAACGCTCAAGATTCCATTTTTCGAAATTTTTCGATTCCAAATTTGGAATCTGGCGTTTGCTCGGGTATCAATATTAGCACGAGCAGTTAAACAATAACTTTGCCCCCTTGTAAAACAAATAACTATTGTTATCTCACCAGGGAATACATTTACCATTTCCACTACCAAAAAAAGCCTAACAAGTAATATATTTCATACTAGCTGTTGCCCGCGACTTCGTCCGCGTGGACTTTTATCTTGAACATTTTACATCTTGAGTACCTATAATTTTCATCGATGCAAACTTTATAATACAAACTTTTAATATAATGTTAATGCCTTTTTACCAAGTTTGAAATTCCTAGCTTAAAATCAAATTTGCACCCCAAGACGAACTTTCATCCCCCTTTTAACCCCCTTAGGGGTAGAATTTCCAAAAACGTCGTAATTACTTTTTTGTAATCAGCTATTACGCTTTTCTAAGAAGTTTCAAAGCATTTGTGATGGATTCAAACTTTCAACCCCTTTTTATTCCTGTTAGGGGACGAATATTACAAAACGCTGAAATTACTTTTCCTGTCTTTTAATAATATTCCTAAATACAAAGATTCAAGTCCCGCACTCGAAAAAATGTTTGATATCCATACAAACTTTCAACCCCTTTTTCACCACCTTAGGGGATGAATTTTCAAAAACGCTGAAATTAGTTTTCTTGTATTTTAATAATTTTTTACGAAGTTTCAAATTCCTAGCTTAAAATAAAACTTGAACCCCATACAAACTTTCATCCCCTTTTTAACCCCCTTAGGGGTTGAATTTCTCAAAATCGCTTCTTATCTCTTGTACACTTTATAAATGTAATCTAGTGTGCAAATTTCAACTTTCTATCTTTTGTAGTTTCGGCTCTGCGTTGATGAATCAGTCAGTCAGTCAGTCAGTCAGTCAGGACACTTGCATTTATATATATAAAAGATTATCAGTTAACACTAACAGGCATACTAGCTAAAACAAACATAAATACAATAAAGATTTCAATTTAATCCCTTCTTCGCTACTCTGTCTGTCTGTTACCTCTTCACGCTAAAACCGCTGAACCGATTTAGATAATGGTATGAAGATAGTTTGAGGCAGCGAGCAAGGACATACTGCCGTATTCGAACTTCAAGATATTCACAAGAGACGACACGTACTAGATCCATTTTAGATACGTTATAGTTTAGATATCAACTAGTTCTCTTTTGCAGCGCAATTCGGGCAACCAATGTCACTTTTACGTTAGATAGAGTAAGATATCTATTAGATGTGAATTGGATCTTTAAGTCATATCCTGTGGAAATCGTTCAAGAGTATCTCCAAAATCGCGCAAATGTCAAATTTGACAGGTTAGATCTTAAACATATCGTTATCGTATCTTGGTGATGTCTAAAAGATATCTATAATAATTGATATCTATTTCAAAATCAGAATCGGGCCCATATTAGGATTAGTTTTAATCAATCATCACATCCAGACGAAGTCGTGAGCAGAAATTAGTTGTTAATAAAAAAAAAACTTGAAGCATCGTAGCAATTTAACGCTGAACAACTTGAACAAGTAATCAAACGGTAATGATGATCTGATAAATTATGCTCACCTACTTTTCCGTAACTAGACCAGTCAAGGACCTCCTTACTACAAAACCACGTCAATTCTCAATTCTCAACATTTCTACCGTTCTTATGCCTATAGAAATAAAGTACAAATTGATTAAAAAAAGCCATAAAGGCCGGCAAAGTGATTATTGCCGTACGCAACGGTCAACGTCAAGGCACATTTCCGCAACATCGTCGCCAAGGCAACCGCCGTCAAACAAAACTGTCAAACACACCAAGCTTCGTACAATAACCAAAGTTGACCAAAGAAATGATTTTATGACAATAAAACTGCATGTAGCTCTCACGTCTCTCCGATGATTTTAGCAAGTTTCCGCAGGATTTGGAAAACGGCGATGGATTTCGGTTTCGGTGACTTCTTGTACCCCAATATCAGGGGGTTGAGGCAGTACTTTGAACATGAACCACACAGGTAAGGGGGTGTGTTATACAATATTACTAATCTCAAGAATACTGGTAATATATTAATTAGACGGGAATAGGTATTTGGAATGGAGAAAATTGTATTAACCGTAATCTTATACATTTTATCCAGCTATGTGCTGTATTGCTGTCAGCCGTAAGTAGATAATACATCGCAGATTGTTTTTTAGCTATAAGGTATAAATTGTCCTAAATTATTCTTTGACACAAAAAATTTAAAGGTCAATACACCAATTAAAACATTCAAGTTTTAAAAGCCAGTAATATTATTTTATTTGTTTCCCAGCCCATCATCCAGCTTCCACCACATGGCCCGCATGATGGACCGCATGATGCACGAGAGCCTCCAGCCCTTCGGCTTCGCCCGCATGAGTACCAGACGCGACAAGGAGCCGCCTAGAGACGGTCTCAGGACCGAGAGGAGTGACACACGGAGACAGCGGGCTGGACAGTGCGATACACACGCCGCTACTGGGACGAGGCATCCGCCTACACAAGGTATTTACTAGCTCTGTAAGCTGTAGAACTTGTGAACCCCATGTCTCTGCCATTTTAAAAAAATTCCAAGATCATAAATAAAATTGGTGAAAGCAATCCATATAATTATGGAACCTGCTCACAAATTTCACTAGAAATAGTTGAGAAATGCGACGTTTAGAGGAGAACAGCCGGATTGCTACATAGACATACGAAAACGAAAGCATTTTTATCTTAACTGTAAGGAATTTTTCTCGCGCTTCGGGCTCGATCGGTCAAGAATGCTTGCCTTCTTACGAAGAATCTGAATTTTTCTTTTTGATCGCTGCAATCCGCTGGCTTTCCCGCCTCCTACCTACTTAATTTAACTAAATTAAAATACCTAACTATTCTTCTAGTCAGCGAGGATTGTGGTACGTTTCTTTAAGCTAATCGACCTATATTTCTATTTATAACATAGATAGACAATTGACTATAATATAACATTAATTTATTATTATATCGTATTTCGCTCGTTATGTTTTGGTTCTGTTACGAGAATATGCTCGACAATCACTTGACCTGACCGATTGAAATAAATCAAGCGAAATTTGACCTAAAATAATTCAAGCGACCTATTAGGCTCAGCATTTTTTTATATTTCATATTGGACTTTTAGATTTCGACTCGTAAAATTTTGACGGTCTTACCACTCTCACATAATAGATAAGATGTAAAAATTCCTTCACTATTTATAACATAAGAATGCATGCTTTGGCTTTAACGACAACTTATCTGTCTTTGTTGCAGTGGTAAGACCAACGAACGTCACCACATTCCAAGAGCAACCCATGGATCAGACCAAACAGGTAGACCCGACCACAGAGAGATGGGCCGGCACATTACGCCGAAGAGACCCAGACCTTCAACCAACACTACCGTCTATAGTTACTACTAGAAAAACTTCCACAGCGTCATCTGTAAGCAGCGGGCGGAAGACACGATCCGTTGAAAGAATGCCGAAGACCTCAAGAGTAAGGCAACTGGTACCCATCAAGCCAATGGTCCGAAAGCACGATGTACCAAACGAAGGGGGGGATGTAACGATTCTAGAGAAGGATGAGAAAGTTTTTGACGCGACGGGGTATGAGCTCCATCTTGTAGAAACCTTGGAAAGGGATATACTTCAGAAGAATCCTGACGTGCGTTGGAGGGATGTCATTGGCTTGGATGACGCGAAATCTGTTCTGCAGGAGGCAATGGTGTTGCCGCTTGTGATGCCCGATTACTTTAAGGTAAGCTACTTTTACTTGAGCTAAGCTGTATTTCAGTTGTTTTCTGAACTGTTTCTTCAAGTTATCAGCTAAATTAATAAACTAAACACTACTGGTTCACTCAATACATATCAATTCGTATTTTAGTTTAATTCGATTTGAAAATATCTGATATAGTATATCCACATTTGTCGTACAGAAGTGGCACAATCGTAATTTCCTAATGACGCAAAGAAACAGCAATCTTAGCCTACTTTCCGGTAAATTGGATATTTGCGTGATAGATGGTATCGTGCCTGAGTTGGCTCGGGTTTACCCGTTCACCCTTACACTGTATTTGCTAATAGAAGATAAGAAAAATGGTTGACCCGAGCTGATAAGATGACAACCAAGTGATTTACAGTGTTAAATAACATTGATAATACTTATGTCTCGCGTTGTAAGTAGGAAATGAACAAGCATTCATTATTTTATCTAACTTTAGGTTGATTCATATTGGTAATTTGATGGAAAAATACTACCTAGATTATCAGGTTTAGTTATAAGTACTAGATTATGCAGGCTTGAATGTAGAATGTGCAGTTTTCAAATCGTTAGATTTTGTTTGCGTGACTATAATATTTTCAATGTCACTTAATTGCTGGCTATTAGAGAACGTGGCACAATGATTATAAGGCTTGAATTCATGTGAATATTTATTACTGTATGCCTTATTCTAATAAAAATGCTAATCCAAGAAAAAAAATTAAATAAGGAATTTTAATAGCCTTGAAAGTACCTAAATATAGGCCAGCCCTAAGTACAAGGAAAAAGAATATCCAAAATTTGGCGGTGAAATTTGAACTCACTAAGTCCTATAGGCCTATAGCCTTAGAATCGGAAATAAGCTCGCTGTTGCACCGGGCGCACGATATGTAGATCTCTTATCTATCTGTTAAAAATCACTACAATCACCACTCGACTCGTTAAGTTCGTAATCTTTTACAACCTTCACGAAAAAGTTCTTAGTTGTTTATGTTAATGAAGATGTCAATTTATACTTACAACATTAGAGGAAATGATTTCAGGGTATTCGACGACCATGGAAAGGGGTATTGCTGACTGGACCACCGGGTACAGGCAAAACGCTGCTCGCAAGGGCGGTGGCCACCGAATGCCGAACAACCTTCTTCAATGTATCGTCTGCAACGCTCACTTCAAAATATCGTGGAGATTCGGAAAAGCTGGTCAGACTACTATTTGACATGGTGAGTACTTTGAGAAGTTTGCAATTTTCTGGGATCGACCAAGAAGTCCAAAGAAGAGAGCTTCTTCAAAAGTTTTAAAATGTCAAACGGGAAGTGCAGTCCTTTGTTTGGCTACCTACTATAGTTTCTTAAAGAGGGCTAGCTTCTGTACGGGGTTGCACAAAAGCCCTCTTTTTTTGCGCTAAGTGTAAATGTTAGGTTAAAGTTTCCGATGAATGCCACAACGTGACATACCTTAAAGTGCAGTGCAACGCGCAAGTGTTGTTGAAAAGTGTAAGTAAAATATCAGACAGAAAGTTGTAAAAATACCTTCCTTGTTTACAGGCAGCTTTCCACGCCCCAAGCACGATATTCCTCGACGAAGTGGACTCACTGTGCGCGGTGCGGGGCGCGGATTCAGAGCATGAGGCCTCTCGTCGGTTCAAAGCTGAACTGTTGATACAGATGGACGGACTCGCCGCTGCCTTGTAAGTGTGGTTTACAGAAAGCTAGTCTGGTCTGTTAGTCAATCAAAGTAGATGTCAAAAAAAAGTCATATACACTGAACTCGAATGTAACTGAGCAGGCCACGGCTTTGGTCATTTACCTAACCCTAATCGACTTTGGACTTAAGGAGAAATTTTGTTTGTTGGATTAGAAGAAGACGAAGGTACGTTTTCTCTGCTCGCTTGAAGGATACGGTTTTAAAACAAAGTATCATCACAATAAGTTAGCTTTGCTTTTACTTAGTTACTAGGCTATATTACTGACTTTAAGTGTCATATTAGGTACGTATACAAATTTCCGAATTTTAAAATGGTTTTATCAACTATTGTACCCAGACTTTATAACTTCTTGAAAAGAGATCTGTACATTTTGCCTGTAGTTCGCAACGAGGTATTGGTATGTTTCAGCCACCGAGATAAGATCATCATGGTTCTCGCAGCCACGAACCATCCCTGGGACATCGACGAGGCTTTCCGCAGAAGGTTCGAGAAGAGGATCTACGTCGGACTACCCGATGGTATGTGTGCCTCTGCCTTTCTTATCTTCTTTATTTTACAATTCAGTCCATACTAATTTTATAAATACGAAAGTAACCTTGTCTATCTGTCTGTCTGTTACCTCTGTACACTTAAACAGCTGAACTAATGTAGATATCATAATAATGTATATGGAGATTCTCGTAAATCATTTAAATTTTATGAATGCCAAGAACACCTAAAGTTGTCGTTACTAGTCGTGCCCACATCGCCACGGGCAACAACTATAGGTGTTATGATTATGGCGTACGCTGTCAAAGTAACCTTCACACTTTCATGTGACCAGGACCTCGGCGTGTCAGTGACGTTTTTGTTTATAAGGTAAAGCGTTCAAAGGGTTACAGGAGGGTGTTAGTACTCAATTGTGATGATTTAGAAGCAGGTACTCAGGCAGTTAGAATAAGAAAACTGTGGGTTCGAGGCGCGAAGTGGGAGTGACATTTCCTTGCACCTCAGATTCGAACTGTAATTGGAACAAACCACTTTGTGTGGTATCGTTCGACTATAGAGTTTAGAGATTTTTTATAAAATGCGTTGTCTTTGCAGAGAGCACACGCGTGAAACTACTAAAGCTGAACTTACGGGAGGTGGCGCTGGATCCTAACGTGGACCTCGAGGAACTAGCTGGCAAGCTGGAGGGCTACAGCGGATCCGACATCTGCAACCTCTGCAGGTATGGTCTAATAGGATGGAAGCTCCTTAATAAGTTTGTAACTGGAATGGAATCGGATTCAGAGTGAAATGTACATAGTTGATGTTGGGTTGATTTCGTTCAATCGTATCATTTTCTCGCGGAACTTTTAAACTGGTTGCTTTTTACGGTTGCAAAGTGTGGTGTGACGCTACATTCGACCTTTTTTATACTTTATTCTTGTGCCAACGTTATTAAGTTTTAATTTACCAAGTTAAATTTTGAATGACCCGTCCAACAGGGACTTACGCAGCAATAATACCATTTCCAGAGACGCAGCCATGATGACAATGCGCCGCAAGATCGCTGGCAAGTCCCCCGACCAGATCCGCCACCTCAAACGCTCTGAACTCGAAGCCCCCGTCTCCAAAGAAGACCTAGTAGCTGCCACAGAGAAGACACGCCGTACTGTCTCTCAGGCCGACGTGGCGAGGTACACTGGATGGATGCAACGCCATGGATGCTCCTAGCATAGGGCCGGCGCGCTACATGCGCTGCTCATGAAACTCAGGACTTAGGCACCATCTGTCTCTGTCTATCAGTTAGGTTTTAGAGCCACCTCACTCTCTAGCGTCTCCAGAGCGTCGGCGTCTAGTAAACGAGCCAGCTTGACGCAAAATTGGCGCAACTGCGTAGTGACCCCATTTTGGTGGTGGGGTGGCCCTTAGCCTCCAATATTTATAACGTTGTTTATACAGTGGGTTTTAGAATATTTACAAAATGGAATATGATGCAACTAACGTTGTAGAAAAGTCAAATTTATATAAAATATTCATATCTAACTAATAGCAGTCTTGTAAGAAAATATTAGTAAAGTTTTTTACATTATTGAAATAAAACGTTTTTAAAATTGATAAGTGTTTTGTTGATAATTAGATTTTTTACACGGTCAGCGTTAGAATTAACATGTTCCATAATGGACACCATTATGTTGTCTTGTTCTATGGATAAATCTTAGGTCTTTAAAATATATTAGGTACGGGCAGGATCTGATTTAGGTTATAATTGATAAAAATAGATACGCAGATGGTGCCTAGGCTAGACTGAGTGTAAATGATCAATTAGGAAATAAGTTAGGAGTTAGTGAGCTAAATTTAGAGGAAGACCAATAGTAAGGTGATTTGGGGCAGCAATTGCATAGAAATCGTCAAATATATTGTCACATTCTACAGAAGTTCTATCTATTGCGGAAAAATATAATTATATTTATTCGCCATCGCATGCGCAAGGAAATAGGTACTGCATAATTATGTAAACGAGTCATGACTTCTAAACGAGATGATGCTGAATGGCACCATATCGTATGGCTATACCAATACGCGCCTACATTGACAAAGTTTAAGTTTAACACTTGAGTCGCTTAAGTATGACTCGATCCGATGGGATTATTAAATTAAAATAATTTGTCTTTTAAAGAACTGTTGACAGATTGTTAAAAAAAAAAACTAGTACCATAAACGCGATACTGAATAGCGTTTCTCTAGTTTAATTTTAGAGAGATGAGAGTTGATACTTTAAAAATACAGTGTAAAGTCGGTTTTTACCTAGGGTTTCATATTCTGCCTTTTTCAATAGTCGAGGTATCTGTACGTAGTTGAGGCACTACAATGGCTAAAAACCAACCTTTTTTATATTTTGAAAAAGTCAACTTCTATTAATTACTGTATTCTATTCTCTATCTGTAGATGTAACTATTAGTCTTTATTTATTAGTATAATATTATGATTCACATGTATTTTGATTAATTTAAACAAACAAGGTTTAACCCTTTGATGCACATGGGCATCATATAATTTCGGTAAAAATAGTTTTATATGTATATAAATGCCTGGTTTCTGAAAAGTTAAGCCTTATTTCTAAGGTAAGTGACGTCAATAAATAAAACAAAAATTATAATATAAATTTTGTTTATTGATGGATTCGTGAAATGTATAAGTGATTGAGTATCGTCTGTAAAGTACTTTGATGTGTCACGTGCTATTAAACTGTAGATGAAACTTTAAATAAAAGTCGTAAAGAGTTTGCTATATTGTTGTTTCTTTTAACCTCTTTTATTTTAAATACCTACTAGTTTAGGATGTTAAGAGTCATAAGAAGCTACCCGCCGCCCATTGACATATATTTAAGGACGGGCCTTACGGGCAATAAGAATAGGGATTTTTATTTTGCCGTACTTAGTCGAAAAAAATAGACAAGCAAGTGATAAGTGAGAACCAGACATCATAAATTTTATAGCATTTTTGGTGCAGCGGACTGGTGTCAACGGAATTGGTATAGATAATTCCAGCTGAAATGGTAATATTAAGGTTAATATTAACGCAATTAAAGCTTAGTTGAAATTGTTTATACCAATTCCGTTAACACCACTCCGCTGCACCGAAAATGCTATAAAATTTCCGAAGTTTGGTGATAACTTGATGTAACTACTCTGTAGTACCTACTTTAGGATTTTTTTTTAATATATCATAATTTCTGATCTTAGATCATAGAAATCCAAATATAAGGCCCCTAATTATTTATCCAAATGAATTCTCGACCATCTTTTCATATAATATATTTTATATATTTTTTATCAAAAGGCACTAAAAGATATAAGAAAAAAATTAAAATATAAAATCATTATCATCAATAAATCTTTGGTTTCAAACGATAAATAGATTTGAACAAAAATAACAAACTTTCTTAACTTACGATATTCTAAGATATATTTCTTATATCGTCGATTAGCTTATAACTAAAATATATTAATGATATAATCCACTCGCAATATTTGTTCAAACGTTGAAACACTAAGCTTAGAAGTAAAAACAGGTCTTTTCAACAATTACGAGTACATTGCTTAAAATTATTGGTGTCCTTTCATGATTCCGTTCAAACAAAATCTTCCAAATAATTGTACAATGGGACCAAGATAATTCTGCATGGCATTTGAAATGACATAGTGTGGTTATGACATCATTAATGCCAAATTTCAATGAAAAAATGACGTTTCCACATTCCCTCACTGTGTTCTATTGAAATCGGTGCTAAGTTAGCTTAGACGAGCCCTCATAATATAGTCTGTATCTTTAGGTATTTAAATAAAAGTAAACAAACAATTTGTACATTTTCAGGTAGTTAAAACACTGATTGGTTAACTAACTAA